>NC_082665.1:152117436-152425561 GCF_025265405.1 Mesoplodon densirostris | reverse complement strand
GCCGGGTGTGACACTTCTCCTCACTCCACCAGCAGCCCTGGCCTTCTCTCTTCTCTCCTGTGCCAGCTCATTCATGCCCTGGGGCCTTGCAGTTGCGTTCATTCTGTTCGTTTCACTCCCAGGTCTTCATAGTGTTTTCTTCTTCTGGTGGTTCAGTTCTAATGTCACCTCCTCAGGGAGGCCCCCAGGCATTCTCTGTCCCATTAAGTCTCTTCATGGCATGGGTTACTTTCTAAAACTCCCTTGTGCATTTTGGTAGAATACAAACTCAGGAGGGCAGGGACCTGGGCTGATGGGTTCCCCCTTGAATACTTAGCACCCGTGGCTGTCTCTGGTGTTCACTAAGTATTTGCTGAATAACCGCACAAACGACTGGACTTGGTTTGCTGCTGTCTGATCCTGGGAGGCTGGGAGCCATAGTGCTCTGAGGGCTGGCCAGGACCTCACCAAGTGAGCCTGGTGAGTGTGGGCTACCTGAGTGGGAGGCTGTGGCCGGGAGATACCTGGTCTTGCACAGACATGCCCCAGGCTGAGGCGGCACCCTGAGTTCTAGTCTCAAATCTGCCCCTAAATAGCGACAGACTTCAAGCCAGCTGTGTGGCCATAGGTGAGCGTCGAGAGGAATTGAACCAAATGCCCACTTCTGGCTCTAAGCTTCCAGGTCCACATCACAGAGGCCCTCTGCCCTTGATTTATCTGGGCCAGTCCATGTAGCTTTGCAACACTGCCAGGACGCACACAGGCCCATTAGGATCCTTCAGGGTGAGACTGGCAGGCCTCAGCTGAAGGAATGCTCTGGCTTGTTTCTGCTCTGAGCATTGTTAGGCCTCAGGAATGTGAATTTGTTGGACATCGGCCAATCTTTAATTGACTTTAGGCTGTAGACATCTGGTCATGACCCTAGGGAAGAGGAGGTGGAGAGAGGGTGGGTGTGGCCCAGAGGCCAGGATGCTGGGAATGAGTGGGGTGGAGCCCTGCCCATCCCGAGTGGAGGAGCAGGCTGCAGGGGCACACACTGGGCAGTGGCCCGGGGCCCCTCCGGCCCTTACCGGTTGCTTGGAGACTATAGAGCTGACGTTGATTTCACTGCAACCAGCATGGCAAGGGGAGAGGTACTCAACCCCATCGTCTCCACAGACCGGGTGGAAGACGGAATCTGGGCACGAGCAGTCCCTGCGGCAGGCGGGAGGCTGTGGATGTATAGAACTTGATGTGCTGCCAGCAAAACAGGAAATGGGAATCAAACAAAGCAAGACCAAAGGAAAACCTCTCCATTCCAGCCCAGTGTGAGTTCCCCGCCTGGTTAGTGTGCCTGTGTGTCTCTGTTTGTCTTGGGCCAGCGCCACCCAGGGATCTGAATTATGTCTATTGGAGCCAACAGTGAATGTGGTCGGTGCTCACGGCACCTTTACTTCTTCTGCTAGTAGGAGCCCAAACTACTAGTCGTTAGAAATGCTTGGCTGGCAAATCCCCCACTTCAGAAGGGGTCGAGACAGCCAACCAGTCAGGACTCTGATGAGAGAGATGGCAGATGCTATGGGAAAGTCACAGGCAATAATTTCCCTTCCCTTCTCTTTCATCTGAGTTCGGGCTGAGGCCCCTTGAGGCAATCCAGGGTCTAGATGGCTCCCGTCTCTGGGTCTCTGTAGCCATCACCCAGGTCACTCCATTCCCCTGAGCTTCAACCAAGGGATTTCAATGGCTGATCTCACCAATCTTACCATATCTGATATTCCTGATCTTCTTAGGGTAGGGTTGGGATTGGGGCTGATAAACCACAGTTCAGAGCTTTGCTAAAATAATTATACTAATCCTAGTTAATGGGCATCTCTCATGCTCCAGGCACTGTGCCCGAGGGCTTTTCATGCGTGCCATTGCAGTATTAGTGGTGCTCCTTTTGTGGATGAGGAACCTGAAGATTAGATAAGTTAAGTAACTTTCCCCAACCAGGAAAGAACAGCGCCAGAACTAGGACCTGGTCTGCTGACAAAGCCCCGTGCTAAACTCCCAGTGGAAGCCTTCTTGGTCTCTCTCAATCCACAGCCAGAAGACCAGTACAAACCAGGGGGTGGGGGGTCCCAACCTGAGTGACTCTCCCTTCCCTCGTACCCACCAGAGACAGGAGAGTTTCTTTCAAAGAGAAAGAGAAAACACCGAGGCTGAAAAGCATGGCATCTCCAAGTATTGCAGCCTCACTGGGCAAAATCTTAAAGAAGAGCCGTTGAAAGGTGGCTCCCAGGAAAAAAGTAACGGCTCCTTGCTCAGCACACTCCCTCATGGGCCTCAAAGCCCTTCCTGAACATGAAGCCAGACTTAGAACTTAAAACCATGTTGCTTTATGCAAACCGACAGGTATACTTTACCTGCCCTCTTCCTCACCTGCCCTAATGTTTCAAGTTTGTCATCACCTTCCTTGTTCTTTCCCAGATCTTTGCAGGTCTCCGTCTCTCATCTTTCTCTGGCAGCTCAATAAGACTCTGTAATTTTAGCCAGTACAGAGTGGATGCTAAAGGTAGCTATTTCCTGGTTCCTCAGCTCACAGCACTACAGATTCATCCTGAAACCAAACTAATTAGCTTTTGGTGCTTCTTAAAAAACAGAACCCTAACCCTGATTGCTGGTGACCCACTAGGACCCTCTGATTTCTCCTCATAATTGAGCACACTATTCAAGATCTGATTTTCTCAGTTGCCACATAAGAGATTAGACCAACAAGGGAAGAGGAGGGAGGACAGTTGAAGAAGCAGAAAGGAAGACGTGTGGCAGCCACAGACAGGCTCTGGCCCCAGGCTCATTCCCACTACCTGCGGGGGTTGACCTCTGCCACGACTGGGGTGGAGCAGCCCATGAAGAAAAGAGGGGCACAGAGGATCATGGAGATGGTGATGACGGTGGCAGCCACGCGGGGAATGGTTTGCAGAGAGAAAACAAAACGCTTCATGAGGATTCCTCCAAACAGCATCCCCAAGGCCGCAGCAGGGAGGTTCACAGCACCTACAGACGGAGAGAAGCCGGTCTGGGTGCACAGGCCTCACCGTGTGTGTGGGCCGCACACTGAGCTGGACCACAGAGAAGGGGGCATGGCTTCCTGAAGCGACATTCAATATGAGTAATTGCAATAGTAATAAATGACATTAATTGAGCATTTACTGCAGAGATATCTTGACGCGGCAGACTGCCCTGCCTGTGCCAAGGATAAAGAAAGAAGTGGGGCCCTTGCAGCCAGAGGGATGTGGTTGAATGTGCACTTATTAAGCACCTTTCATTACCTGGCCCGTCCTTGAACTATGATCACATGGGGTTACAAGGTACTGGTGGCGCCCCCTGCCTGATGTGCTAGTCAGAGGCCAAAGGCTAGAGGCGTGAAGTCACAGCCAAGAGCCACACAGGAGGTCAGGGGTCACGCCCTGACCACCTTGCCACTTCCACATGGTCAAGCTCACCTGTGAATGGGGCCCCATAATTCCCTTGGGTACTTGGTGGAACCACATCAGTGCTTCTCACCCTCAGCTGCAAAAAACACCGACGCTGGATGCTGGACATTCTGCTTTCATTGATCGAGGGTGGGGCCTGGGCGTCCGTATGTCTTAAAGCTCTGCAGGGGAGCCTAAAGTGCAGTGGGGATGGAGAATCACTGGGCCCCACACTCCTTATCCAGGTGAATGTCTTCAAGTCATTGGAGAAGAAGGAAAAAACCCAGAGGCATCTTGCCCAGCCCCCAGTTCAATCCTCTCTCTTTCCTTTGTCGCCCCCGATGAGGTCAGGGCCTTTGGGAGGCAGTCAGGCTTTCAGCCCCTCTGACGGGGAGGAAGTCATCCCCCAGCCTCCACCCACTCCTGTCTGGAACGATAGGGGCCTAAGAAATCTGCCAAGAACGGTCTAGAGTGCCAACCTGGAAGAACGTCCTTAAAATTCTTTCTCTCGGGCAAGAACCCTCTGGCTCCTGCCTGTGTCCGGTCTGGGGGCTCCCGGCCCTGGGTGGGTGGCGGGAGGGCCCAGCTGCGGCGGCACCCGGGAGACTCACCGATGAGGAAGTTGGCATAGGCCGCGGAGGCGCCGTACTGCTTCTCCAGGAACTTGTTGAGGAAGGTGGAGAGGCCGGCAATGACGGAGGAGAAGGTGCACTGGGCCAGGACCACCAGCATGAATAGCGGGTTCATCAGGAGCCTCAGGAAGATGCGGGGGAACCCTGCCAACAGGCTGCCGTCAGGGCCGGGCCTCGGGCAGTGGCCGCAGGGTCCGCGACACCGGCCAGTGCCCTTCCTCCCCGCCAGGCAGAATCCAGGCCCTGAGCTGTTCAGTGGCCTGTTGGGGGCCCACAGCCCCTCGGACTCCACTCAACGTGCTCATGGGCTGAATGAAAGGACAGCCCTGGGAGAACTCAGGCGGAGGGTGACTGTACGTGACGGCTGCATCCATGGGAAGGGAGGGGAGAGGAGAACGTGGGCCAGGCGGTGTGGGTGGGGCTACCTCTGCTGAGTTTGGGTCTCCTGCTATCTGCACAGCAGCAGTCACCGGGGCCCCTGGCAGAGCCAATTTTAGACCACCTGCTTTTAGTGCCCCTCACCACACCTGACACCACATGGGCTGGGCTACCCCGGACCGCCCCCACCCCCAGCCGGCCCTCCCAGGGCTGCCGGGTCCCTCAGTTACGTTTAATGAAATCCACCAGGGAGCTTCTTGACTTGGCCTCTTCCATCTTCCTGGCCTCGTCCGCTGTGGTGGGAGTCCTCTGAAGGCAGCAAAGGGGGTGAGGGTGAGTGACCCAGGCTCCCTGCAGCCACCTTCCCTGGGCCCTTGATCCTTCTGGTCTTAGTGGCTCAGGGCTAGGCAGTGGTCAGCCCCCCGGGTGTGTGTGGGAGGGCTTCCAAAGCCATCACCACCTGCGTGTCGGTGAGCCCGGTGCTTGGCCACTGACCAGAACGCATCCATGCCAGGGCCTCCCAAGATATTATTTCATATCTAACTGTTGGCTGATGCCAAAAGGCATCTGAGTGGATCTCACCCCTCGTCTGTCTGTCATGGCTACGCTTCTTCCCTGTCCTCGGATTCCAGGGGCTGTGGGCTCCTGGGACGCTCTGGTCTAGAATGACCTCTGCTTTCCAGCTCTCTCTTTCAATCTCCTCTATGGAGTCCCTTCTTTCTTCGGGGCCCAAAGTTGGGTCCTGCTCAAGGCTCTGACCTGGCTCTCAGCCTGCACTTTCTGTGCAGACCTCCCCAGTGAACTCGCCTTCCGCTTCCGAACTTGTTAGCTGCAGCCTGAGGCCCCCAGCTCTGAACCACCACACAGACGCAAGGCCCCTGAGCTCTGACACCATTAGGATCCCCCAGGGGACTCATCAGCAGGCCTAGGAGCTCCCATTCATTTAGTGCTTTCTCCATGGTGGGCAGCACACCCAGTGCTCTGCATGCAACGTCCTGTTCCTCACCACCTCCTCCCAAGATAGGCGCTCTATCTCCAGTATGTTAAAGCAGAGGAGACTTAGGGACGAGGAAACTTGCTCAGGATCCCTCAGCTAGTTGACAAGTAGCAGAGCTGGATTCAGGTTTGCCTCCCCGCAAAACCACCCCGATGTGCTGCCAACCTCTGACATTCTTCCTCGAGCCAAGCGGAGGCCCCTCCAGCCTCGCCCTCCTCCGAGCTGGGCCTGGACCGCACACACCTCATCGCCAGGCGTCCAGCCCTGCCTCTGGCTCTGAACCTCGGCACACAGTTCTGCTCCTCTCAGCTCACGGCTGAGTCCTTCTCGGCACCCCCTCCGAGGACCTCTCCCCCCGCCCCTGCCTCATCTGTCCGCAGCCGTGGCCTCGGTCCTCAGCTGCGTCCCCATCTCCACACTGGCCTCGTCAGATCTCCAGCCTTCATTCCTCCCAACTCTCCAGCCTCAACCTTGACCCGGCTGCCATGTTGTCACCTGAGTGGGCACCAGTCCCTCAGAATGTCATGGGATTAGAACAAGTTGTAGATCCTTCAGTCTAAGGTCAAGGCCCCCACCCAGACGTCTCCCCCCTGTTTTCCATTCTCATCCTTCCCTGATGTCTTTCCCCAACAGATAGGACTGGACGATGCAGGGCAGGGCAGTCGGCTCCAAGTACGCTCCACTCACAGCCCACCCTCACGCCCTGCCGCACTAGGAATCCCCCTGTTACGCAGTCCTTTAGGATTAGTCATGACCGGCCGTATCACATGCAAAAGTCAACGGCTCCAGGTCACATATTCGGCTTTTAATGGCTCTTAATTCTTTATCCCACTTTAGATGAACTCAGTGTTTCCCCAAACTAGTTCCCTGGAGGCCTCTTAATCTCTGAGATGCTAACACGGTAAGGGAACACTGATGAGATACCATCTTTTGGAAATTCACAAGCACTCTCACCTCTCAAAGTCTCTCAGAAGTCCTGTATTATGAAAGTTGTTTAGATTTCACCCAGAATTTGCTTAACCTGCTGCAACTTCTCAGCTCTGTTTACTTTCTACCTCCACCTACTTTTAGGAAACTCTTATAATAGGTAGAATTGTGGGTTCTCAGAAGCTTACCTCCATTCCTCTGGGCATTGCTCGAGGAAAGAAAAAAAAGGGGAAAGAGGTAACAACCAGGCAGGCTGAGGAAATGAGCAGGCCCAGCCACCAGGCTCCTATCCATCGGGGGTCTCCGGGGCTCAAGTTAACTGCAGCTGAAGAGAAAACAAAGGACACAAGTGTTTGTTGGATGAATGCATGATCTCACCTTACTGATCGGGGGAACTTCCTTCCCATGATGGAGAAGAGGTAAGCTGTAAGCTAGCATCTTCGTCCAGATGGCGTTCTCTCTCCAGGCCACTCTGGTCTTCTCAGAGAACGGAGGCCACTGCGAGGATCAGTGAGGTGAACTTTGGCCTGCAAGTGCCATTTCCTTGGTCAGTTTTCAAACCCACGCGTGTGTTCGTGGTTTCCAAACCTGCACTCTTCATCACTGGATGTTACCGCCTCCCAACGGGATTGATCCCTAAGAAAGGAGGCCTCATCATCCTTAGAGGCTCAAAAAAACAACCACCAACAGAGTAGGCTACCAGGCCTCTGAAGGAGACGCTTTCTTCTTTGTAGTCTCCCATCCACGTCTAAGGGTCTGCCACTGTGTTTCTCTTTGTAAAGAAACTACATGGGCATGGAGGGAGGGAGAAGACAGCGGAACAGCCCTCAGCCCAGCACTGTCCCGGGCACTGTCCCTGGTGGCCTGGGAGCTCAGTTGCTGGTCTCTTTGGGCCACGAAGAGCCAGGACCCAACTCAGGAAGTGCCAGTGAAGGGTAAAGATGGCTTGACCCTGAGCAGACAGCTCCGCTGGCTTTGCCCTTTCACTTGAAGTACAGGTGGATGACCCTGAGCAGACGACCTTGTGGTCAGACAGCCCCAGGGCCAGGAGTCTATGGGCTGTGGCGGCGTGACTGGGTTAAGGCCTGCCCATGTTCTTTGTGAGACAGGCAGGCTCGGATCTGGGTGCTGGGCACTGGGGGGTGGGGGGGGTGTTATTCCTGAAGGCCTGGCTTGGACCTGCCTTCCAGCCACACCTGGCCTGTGGGAACTTACATATCACCCACACACGCCCCACACATTGCCCCCCTTGGCTCTGTCTGGATGGTTTCCTCCACTGGGAAGGCCTCTCCCATCACCACCTGTGTAATTCCACCCACATGGGATGCAGACCTCACCTCCCTGGGAGGCCCCTCCCTCATCACCTCATGCAGGAGCACTTTTTCTGCCTTGGAACTGTCAAAGCACTTTGTCTGTCCCTCTGTGCCAGCCTTCCCTGCCTTGTGGGAGGCTGGGGTGTGTAAGGCAACCTCACAATAGCCATATGCCCTTGTAGGGTCCATCCCGGGGTCGGTTCCCTGAACGGTTAACTCAGTACGTGTGCTGCTGTCTATGGATTGCACTTTCTCATCCTAAGACACGCACTGGCTTCATCCCGATCACTTTTTAAAGAGCTCACTCCTGTCAACCTCAATATATATCAGGCATGTTCTAAACACTGCAACATCTCTATTTCACTCTCATTAGCCCTTTTTTAAAGATGAGGAAACTGAGGCACAGAAAGGATGAAGATACTTGCCCAAGAGCACTCAGCCAGGAGAGGAGGCGGAACCAGGATTAGACACAGGTTCTCTACTACCTGTACCCACGTGGTTAATCACGATGTTACACCCCTCTGGAAGGGAGTCATAATCCATGTGTGTATTCTATGTAGTGCTTCTTCTTTTCCCCAAAAGAGCTCTTATCAATATTTTTTTAAGCAATCAAAACCATCCTAGAATCAAAGACTCACAGAGCTCTTTTCAATACCACCACCAAGACAGGCAGCTGTGGTAGCAACACCTGAGGCCCTGCCTTAGGTCTCAAGGTTTCCCGCTGCAGAAAGTGTGTTTTCTTCAGTAGCGCATCCCCCTTGCCCACCCCCATCCCGGGCCTTGGAGAGAGGAGGCCCACGCTGTCCGCTGACTACAGGAGGGAGGAGGGAGTGGGTGGCGAGGGGGCCGTGAGCATTTAAAGTTCAAGCTTCATCCTTGTCCTGACTGGCTGGGGGTTGTGGTCCCGGCACACACTCACCTGTGTCCACTCTGCCGTAGTCCACAAAGATCTGCAGCATGACCGAGCCCAGCAGGTACCCGAAAGCCGGTCCGAATACAGAGATGGCAAATAAGATGGCTGGAAAGGGGAGGAGGAAAGGAGACTGAGAGGGTGGCAGCCCTGGGCTCTTTCTCTTGCTGAGGGGTTCCTGAGACATCACCCCATCTGTCCCCTGGCCCTGACAGGTCCACACCTGTGGCATTCACTATAGGCACGGCTGGAGCCACTCAAGATCCTGAGATGTGTGGAACCAAAGCTGTTTCTCCTCCAGCCAGATGCCAGAGAGATCCACTTGCCGGGAGAGAAGTGGCCTCCTCGGCATTTACAGATGCTGGCCCAGGTGCACGTTGGTGGGCAAATCTCCTTGCAGGTGCGATGTGGCAGTGGCAGCCCTGGGGGAGCTTGTGGGCCACAGAGCCTGTGGGTGTGGCCTGTCTGGTCCGGGCCGTGGGCCCTGAGGATGCTCAGTGTGGCTTGTGCTAAGGGAAGGAGTTGGTCCGTCACATAGTCATGTGCTATCTGCTTTGCATATGCTTCTTTGAGGCCAAACTTCTCCCTAGGTGGATGGCCCAGAGAACATGTGTGCCCAGCCCGTGCCCAGACGTGACAGACACAGTCGCTACTGCTGGTCGAGGAGCTGCCCGGTGCCTGCCCTGGGACCCAGGGCTCACGTGCGTCAGCTCGGGCACTCCCGCGTCCCCAGCGCACGGGGCCTGTGGGCCCCACCCTGCTGGTGAGGGGCTGGGGCCTGGGCTGGGCCTCAAGCCAGGTGTGTTAGATCGCCAGACCCCTGCACGCATTGGCTGGGCCACGCCAGGACCCGCCCCCATCCCACAGCCCTCCTCAAGCCCGACTCACAGATGTACAGGGGCGAGTTGTTGGGCTCCGAGAAGTCGTCCACGTAGGAGATCCCGAACGGCTGGATGGGCACCGTGCCGATGCCTGCCAGCAGCTGGGCCACCACCATCAGACCCCACACGCTGCTGGTCTCCTTCCGGGAGTCCTGGGCGCTGCTGTGGCACTTGCTGGGGGGCAGGCCCTGCCAGTGTTTCTGACAGAGCTCAGTCTGCAGGTGGCTGCTGTTCCCTGCAACGAGACAGCGGGCGCCGGTCACCCCCCCCCTGGAGTCCTGGCCGCGTCAGCTGGCCTCCAGACCCGGACTTTCTCCCAGGCCTTCTGGGAGCGGCTCTAGAAACAAACGTGAGAGGAAGGGGGAGGGTGGTCTCCCTGCCCTGAGGCGGTGCAGCCCTTGTCGGGTGTGAGAGCCATCCTCGTCTCCTGGGGACCCATTCCTTCTCCTCTCTGGGTACAGGTGGGGGGCTGGGTATGGAGGAATCAGTACCTTCCTCCCTGGGGAAGAGGGAGCCAAGATCAACACCCAGGCGTGTCGGCCTTCAGTGCTCCTGTGCACAGCCTCAGGCTCGGGCCCCCAAGCTGTGGTTCACTTCAGCAGGACAGAGGTCATTCTGTCCCACAGAAGATGGTGTCACCCCCAGCCTGGGATGCTCGCCAGGGGTCATGACTCCCAGAGCACTCACTCCTGGATGACCCCGGCGTTGGGTCACGCTAGAGAGCCCTGTTGTCAAAGGCGTTGAACGTGCTTACCCAACCTGGCAGCTCCCAAGGATCAAGCACCTGGGAAGCTGAAGGGACTGTGAGACTCTCTGGTTTAAACCCTCCTGTTACAGATGGGGGGCGAGGCTGCACCTCCTGTGAGGGCCCCAGAGGCCGCAGTGCGGCCTGTGGGCACCAGTGCCTATGGCTTGGGGACCTGGCCAGGCTGGACTGCCCCTCCCACGCCGCCGTTTCCAATCTGGCCCACACGAAGCAAAGAGCACTGTCAGCTCTCCGAGGGCTTGAGGGCTCCCGAGGGCTCCTTCCATGAGATACCTTCTTTTCCAGCCTTGTAGAAGCCAATGGAAACCGCTCACGTCACGGATCCTGCTCCTTGGGGCTCCGTTTCACTCTCATTTGTGGTCCTCCCAGAGGCGGCAGAGCTCTGAGCTGGGTGGGCCTCAGGGTCCCACAGAGAGGACAGATGAGGGCCGTGGACGGGATCTGTCCATCACAGTGGACTCTGCCCAGTGCTGCTGAGCTCAGGGCTACCCTGGACGGTGGGGCTGGGGAGGGGTCTGCCCTCCTCTTCGTCCCCTCACCTCCCGCAGACACACATGCTTGTCCAGCCTGGCCCCAGCATCTCCTGTCCTCTATACTGGTGCCTGTGTAGGACATGTTTAAAAACCACTGGCCTAGGGGGCTCCCCCATCGATCAGGGGGGCCCTTGGCAAAGGGGGCCAAGACGCCTGCCTGGTCAAGGTCATCCAGACCTGACACCAGCCGTGTGAAGGGGAGCTATGTGCACCCAGGCCAGCGGCCAGCCCCAGGGGAGCTGTGTGCACCCAGGCCGACGGCCAAGCCCCAGACGTTCGGGAGCGTTCCTCTGTACCTCCCCCCTCCCACTCCACACCCGCTGTCCCACCTTTCAATTCCGTGTTTGGATAGAGAGTGGTCTAACCACATGGGTAAATAGGAGGCGCCTCTTAGAATTAGAGTGGGGAGGTAGCCTTACTGACATGCAAAGACAGCTGTAACATCTTGTAGAGTCAAAAAATAACTAGTAGGGCTTCCCTGGTGGCGCAGTGGTTGAGAGTCCGCCTGCCGATGCAGGGGACACGGGTTCGTGCCCCGGTCTGGGAAGATCCCACATGCCGCGGAGCGGCTGGGCCCGTGAGCCATGGCCGCTGAGCCTGTGCGTCCGGAGACTGTGCTCCGCCACGGGAGAGGCCACAACAGTGAGAGGCCCGCGTACCGCAAAAAAAAAAAAAAAGCAAAACAAAACAAAAGTAGTAGTTTGGAGAAGAATATGATCCCTAGTTTATAAAATGTATGCGGCCTGGGTTTCCCTGGTGGCGCAGTGGTTGAGAGTCCGCCTGCCGATGCAGGGGACACGGGTTCGTGCCTCGGTCCAGGAAGATCCCACATGTCACGGAGCGGCTGGGCCCGTGAGCCATGGCCGCTGAGCCTGCGCGTCCGGAGCCTGTGCTCCGCCACGGGAGAGGCCACAACAGTGAGAGGCCCGCGTACCGCAAAAAAAAAAAAAAAAAAAAAAAATGTATGCGGCCTAATGGAATATGCAGAGAAAAACTCTGGGAGACCATGGTTCTCTCAGGGTGATGGGATTGTGGTGATCTTTGTGTGTGTGTGTGCTTGCCTCAGTGTACTTTCTAATTTTTCTATAATGAACACAAGATACTTTTGAAATAAAGCAACAGTGAAAGGTTTTAAATTAAAAATATTTTTTTCATAAAAATATATAGCCAAAATGTAACAATGTCTCTCCCACTTCTTATTTCTTTGTTCCACAGCCATTGCCCTAGGCCTGCACAGGGCAGGCCCATCACACTAGGGCTGAGTTTCTCTGCCCACCCCACCTTCCCTGACGCCTCTCCTGGCTTGTGTATTGGGCCTTTCTCTGACTTACATGCTTTACTGTAGAGATCCAAGTTCCAGCGCCAGAATTTTTAAGCTTCTATTTACTGCACAGGCAGACACTGCCAAGGCTGTGACGTACATTTTGTCCTACTCACAGGGGTTATTGGCCCACATAAGTGGCTGCTCTGGGGCAGAGCTGGTATTGGAACCCATGTGTGCCTGACTCCAAGTCCTTAATGAAATCAAGTCTGAAATGGCAGCTTTGAAAAGACACAGCACACAGTTTGCAGGGATGCAGGAGCCAGGCCTGGGGAGATTCCTCTGCCCATCCCTAGTTACATTCAAACACAGGAGCCCTCTGACCTCTGTAAGTGGCTGGGAACTTCCTCCCAGGTAGAGGTATCCTGGAAAGGGGCTGGCTGCTGGGAGCTTTGCTGAAATCCGAGACAAAGAGACGAAACAAACACATGGTATAAAGAGTCGAGAAACTGGCTTTGGTGAAATAAGCCAGACACAGAAAGACAAATACTGTATGATCTCACTTATATGTGGAATCTAAAACAGTCAAACACAAAGAAGCAGAGAGTAGAATGGTGATCGCCAGGGGCTTGGGGGAGGGGGAAATGGGGAGGTGATGGTCAAGGGTATCAGGTTTCAGTTATGTCAGATAAGTTCTGGAGATCTACTAGACAGCATAGCGCCTATAGATAACAATACTACACTGTATGCTCAAGAGTTACTAAGAGGGTAGAACGTAAGTGTTCTTAACACACACACACACGCAATCATAAAGGGGCAGGAGGAAACTCTGGAGCGTGATGGATATGTCTGTGGCTTGGATGGTGGTGACAGTTTCATGTGTATATTCATCCTCAAATTCATTAAGTTTTGTACATTACTATGTACAGCTTTTTACATGTCAATCATATCTCAAGAAAGGCTTTTTTTTTTTTTTTTTTTTGCGGTACGCGGGCCTCTCACTGTTGTGGCCTCTCCCGCTGCGGAGCACAGGCTCCGGACGCACAGGCTCAGTGGCCATGGCTCACGGGCCCAGCCGCTCCGCGGCATATGGGATCCTCCCGGACCGGGGCACGAACCCGTGTCCCCTGCATCGGCAGGCGGACTCTCAACCACTTGCGCCACCAGGGAGGCCCTAAAGGCATTTTTTTAAAGAAAGAAAAATTGGTTTTAGCCCTAGGTAGCTGTATGATCTTGAGCAAGTTTCTGAGCCTCAGTTTCCCTTTAGGCAGAGACCATAACGTGGCTGGATAGGGAGAGTCCCTATGGGTCATTAAAGGGCTAGAAGGCTATGGTTCCAGAAAGAGGAGCAGGCATGAAAAGCTGGACCCACTGGCCAGTCAGCATGGCTGATGGCTGTGCCTGCCCCTTTGTAGGAAGGCTGGTGTGCCTCAGTGATGCTGCAAGGGCCTGATTCTCAGGATCGTCACTTTAGTCTGGAAGCACAAAGCTGTGAAATGTTCCTGCTGAGAAAGAGCCACTCCTCACCACACTCAGGAACCCTCCCACCAACACTGCCCCGTGTCCAACACTCAGAGACGGGGCTGTGGTGCTGGCAGACTCATGCCCATCCCCAGGGGGAGGCCCACGTGGCTGTGGGCTGGCAAGGCCCATAGATGTTGGAGCGGCTGGGCTGGGAGCCTGGGACCTGGGTTCTAGTCCTGGATCTGACTCCTCACGTCAGTGACCTTGACTTTGAGAGACCTCAGAGGATTCTGGGGAAGGGGCCATGCACTGCAGAGGGCGGGCGGTAGCCGGAGGGCCAGGCTCACAGCTCACTCCGTGCCCTCAGTACGGCAGCCACACGGACACCCCAGCGGGTGAGCGTTTACACGCTGTGGGCTGTGCTAGTCTTTAGAAAAAGACCCCACTACCCTTCTCAAGTCCATATGGGCAGGTTCAGGAATGAGGGTGGAGCCGGCTGCCTGGCCCTGGCCACCCTCTGACCCGTGCTACCAACTGGCCAGGTGCAGCTGTGCGGTCACTCAAACGGTTGGCCGCACGCCCTGCTCACCTCCCTCTGCCAACTTTGACTGAGGGGACACACATCTAAAGGGCTTGTAAATGAAAAAGCTGCTCAAATGGGCAAGTCCTCAAACGGGCATTTCTTTTCAGAAGATTCAGACAAATTTCGAGTAGATTTTGCTGGCGGACATGAGCAAAGTCTGGAGGTCCCTAACACCGTGGGCCACTGCCACTTGCGAATGTGTCTGGCTGACCTGCCTGCCTCTGTCTAGGAGTGACAGCAACTCCCTGTCACATGTTGTCTTGTCGGCTCTGGGGTGGCAGGGTCGGGTCTCCCTTAAGTGCAAGGGTGGAGCAAAGATCACCCACAGGCAAACAACCACACTGGGAAAGAGGTGCGAAGAATTGGCCCTGCTCCCAGGGCAGCCACTGAAGGACCACACCCAGGCCCGTCAGCTCCCATGGACAATGCCTGCCTCACAGGGAAAAGCTGGGATGCTAAGACCTGAAAAGACCCCTGGACACACCTTCCAAAGCCTTCTGTCTGCTGTGCTACACACATCATCAAAGAAGCAACCGCAACGTTGCCAAAATATCGGTCAAATCAAAACCACAGTGAGATACCATTTCATACCCTTCAAAAAACAGAAAACAAGTGTTGGATAAGAGGTAGAGAAATTAGAACCCTTGTGCATTGCTGGTAAGAATGTAAAATAGTGCAGCCACTGTGGAAAACAGTATGGAAGCTCTTCCCAAAAAGTTAAACATAGAACTACCATATTATCCAGCAGGTACACTCCTGGGTATTTACCCAAAAGAATTCAAAGCCGGGACTTGAACAGATATTTGTACACTGGTGTTCATAGCCAGATTATTCACAATAGCCAAAAGGTGGAAACAACCCAAATGTCCATCAGATGAATGGATAAACATAATGTGATATACACATGCAATGGAATATTATTGCACCTTAAAAAGGAAGGCTTAATACACATGCTACATACAAAATGAATGAACCTTGAACTTGCTAACTGAAACAAGTCAGACACAAAAGTACAACCATTGCACGATTCCATTTATATGAGGAACCTGGAATAGAAAAATTCATAGAGACAGAAAGCAGAATGGTGGTTGCCAGGCAGGGGCTGGGGGAAGGGGGAAGAGGGAGTTCATGTTTAAGGGGCCCAGTTTCCACTGGGAAAGATGAAAAAGCTCTAGAGACGGATGGTGACAATGGCTGTACAACAGTGTGAAAGTACTTAATGCCCAGAACTGGACATGTTTAAATGGCAAATTTTATGTTATATATATTTTACCACAATAAAAACTACAGCCTGGTATCCACAGCGTACCAGAGAGCACGTGGGGAGGCACCAAACCAAGCGCTGCTGGGGAGAGGGTTTGGGAAGGATGCCCAGAGACAATAGCCTCTGAGCTGAGAAGAATCAGCAAGAGACAGAAGAGCCGTGGTGAGGAGGGGAGAGCTCAGAGGTTCGGGGGGTCAGTATGCAAACACCACCAGGGTGAGGCCCAGCTGCTCCTGGAGGGCTGCTGCGTCCCGCGAAGGGGCCTGGATTACATCCTAAGGAGAACCCAGAGGGTGACGATCAGGAGGCGGGCAGTACAACTAACATCCTGGAGGGATTAACCAGTTTTCAAGGCCCGTGTGTAAAGGGCGGAACTGACCCAGCCAAGAGCTACTTCGGTGGTAAAATAGGTGAGACTGTGTGTTGCATGAGAGGCAGGCAGGGAGTGCTGGTCCACTCCACGGCTGCGAGCACAGGGATGCTCAGCCCACAGCGGGTGTGTCAGATACACAAGGCCAGGCTGCTGTAGGGAAGCAGAAGCCTCAGAAACAAAGGGCCAGAGAATAAGTATTTCTTTTCAGAGTTCTAGTTCTTGTTGTTGCTGATTCTTATTATTTTACTAAAGTCACATTTACTAGAACATTGTTGCTGGCAAAATTATTTTTCGTGTGCCTTTCAGCGGTCATCAAAGATTGTAAAAATGTTGACGGGCTTATTAAGTCTTTACATGGCATGTTGCACGGTGCCCCAATGCCACAAAAATCCTCATGAAATTTCACCTAATGAAGTGTCCAGGAGGCAAAATTCTCTGGGGATCTTTTAACTGTTATCCTTAACTTGTAGAATGTCAGATTACATGTCAGAAACTAACTGCCTTTATTAAAAATGTGTATTTGGGGACTTCCCTGGTGGCGCAGTGTTTAATGCTGGGGACACGGGTTCGAGCCCTGGTCCGGGAAGATCCCACATGCTGCAGAGCAACTAAGCCCATGTGCCAAAACTGCTGAGCCTGCGCTCTGGAGCCCACGAGCCACAACTACTAAGCCCACGTGCCACAGCTACTGAGCCTGTGCTCTAGAGCCTGCGAGCCACAACTACCGAGCCCACGTGCCACAACTACTGAGCCTGTGCTCTAGAGCCCGCAAGCCACAACTACTGAGCCCGCGTGCCACAACTGCTGAAGCCTGCACGCCTAGAGCCCTTGCTCCCCAACAAGAGAAGCCACCGTAGTGAGAAGCCCGTGCGCCACAACGAAGACTAGCTCCCCACTCGCCACAACTAGAGAAAGCCCACGTGCAGCAACGAAGACCCAACGCGGCCAAAAATAAATTAATTAAAATAAATAAAATTTTTTAAATGTGTACTTTAAAAGATAATCAATTGGCCCCAAATTAAATCCAAGTCTACTGAGATCCTCTTGGGCTATTCTACATTCCAAATTGATTCAAGATCTCTCAACAAACTCTCTTTTCCTTATGCCTGCCCTAAATGGGGCCAAATCCACCCCAGACCAAGCTGTGACACAGGCGAAAGGGAACGATCAGTTCCTCCACCTGGGAAGCAGCAGCTCGCTCTGCGTCCTGGAGGCGGGGTGTGGCGGTGGGGAGGACCCGCTGCTCCCTGACGTGTTGTGTTGTGGTGAAGGTGTTTGACAGAGACAAGGTCTGAGCTTTCCAGGAACTGACACCTGGGCCTCCCTGCGGGGATGGCCCTGCCCAGCTCACTCTGGTGAGGACAGAGTCTTCTAGAGTTTAGAACTTTAGGCTCTTCTCTTAAAAAGAAGAAGACAGGGCTTCCCTGGTGGCGCAGTGGTTGAGAGTCTGCCTGCCGATGCAGGGGACCTGGGTTCGTGCCCTGGTCCGGGAAGATCCCACATGCTGCGGAGCGGCTGGGCCCGTGAGCCATGGCCGCTGAGCCTGCGCGTCCGGAGCCTGTGCTCCGCAACGGGAGAGGCCACAGCAGTGAGAGGCCCGCGTACCGCAAAAAAAAAGACAGTGATGGAGTGAAAAGACCTGTATCAGGACCCATTGGCAGAACTGTGGGGCTCAGCTTTCTGCAGCCCACCCCACCCCTCTCCTCCCTGGAGACGTGAAGAAGACGGAGCACCCTCTCCCCGGTCCTCAGCCGTTCCAGCAACGGCCCCGCACCCAGTCCTCTCCTTGGACTTCGAGAAGCTCACCGCCCTCCTCCTCCCACCTGCCCACCATCAGACCCTGTGATATGGTCAGAGAAACGCCTGCTTCTTCCAGCCACCACAGACTCGGGGGCCACCCGCCTCCGCCTTGAGGGGCCTGGGTAAGGGAGGGAGGGGGTATGTTCGAACGGGCTGTCAGTCTGTTTCTCATCTTCCCTGAGGCCCACTTCTGGAAGGCTCAAGTTTATGAGAGCACATTCTTCTTCCCACAAGACACCAGAGGTCTAGCCGTGCCAGTTTTCACAGGGCTAACTAGAAACAATTGGGGACCTCTCCCCTCCTCCAGCACCCCCCCCACCAGCCCAGATGCACGCCAGTCAACCCTCTGACTCATCCCACAATTTACATACGCAGAATTTCAGCTCTAATTTCTGAACCCCTCTGTGGGCTTGGGACGTGGGGACGCGGTGGCAGGAAGGGTTACCTCCCTGGACTGGGACCCGCGGGGATGGTGGAGCTGGGCAGACTAGGGCCTGGCCTCCCCACTGTGCAAGGGCGCACGTTCCAGGTGCGGCCGGGCTGAGGCCAGTGGGCTGTCAAGGGTCTCATAAGAGGTCTCTGGGGCTTCCCTGGTGGCGCAGTGGTTGAGAGTCCGCCTGCCGATGCAGGGGACACGGGTTCGTGCCCCGGTCCGGAAGGATCCCACATGCCGCGGAGCGGCTGGGCCCGTGAGCCATGGCCGCTAAGCCTGCACGTCCGGAGCCTGTGCTCCGCAACGGGAGAGGCTACAACAGTGAGAGGCCCGCGTACCGGAAAACAAACAAACAAACAAACAAAAACAAAAACAAAAGAAGAGTTCTCTGCACAAAGATCCAGCGCTGGGGCCAAGAGAGGACCCTAGAAGGGTTGAGCAACATAGGAAGGCTGTGGCGAGTGAGTAATCCTTCTCGTCTGGTAGAGGAAAGAGAGAACTGTGCCAGGAAACAAGAGGGCAGCACCTTGAGAGCCACCCATGACCTCCCTGCTCGGAAGAGGGCACCGTTTGCGGGTGAGTAGGGCCAAATGAGGAGGAGGTTAGCAAGACCCAAACCTCAGAAGCAGCCCATAAGAGAACAATAGAGAAAGGCAGCGGTATTTCCGGAGAGTTTTCTGGAAGCGTGGCCAAAATGCCAAGCCTCGAGCTATCAGCAAACTCCTGGAACCTCGTTCAGAATGTTCCACCCTGAAAGACCTATTTCCTCATCCTCCTAAATTCGGCCACTCAACAGTTCTTCCCGAAACTCTGGCCACGCCCACCGGCAGGCCTGGAACAGGCTGTCCCGAATTTACTCATCATTGAGAGCTCAAAGTCATTTATAAAGTGACTTGTTTGCATATCAGAAGTGATTGGGTCCCCATGGAGTTCACAAAGCCTTGTCAGTCCATCATGCCCCTGTGATAACATGTGTTCTCTTCCAACTAGACTAAGCCTCCACTTAGACAATGATTTCTGTGGGCACGTGCATTCTGACTTTTATCGTGGGAAACTAGGAGAACCTATTCTTCTGCACTAGCTGGGGGTTGACAGCTGGTGGGGCAGTGCAAGGAATTCATATTTGGAAGTCAGACAGACCGGGTTCAAATCTTGGTTCTGCGCCTCATTGGTCAGGGAACTCTCAGGATCTTAGTCTCTTCATTTCCAAAACAGATACGGATAATCATACCTACCTTGTAACATTCTTATTCAGATGAAAATGAATAACAATGTCATAACCTGCGATATAGTGATCACACAGTAAGATCCACATTCATCCAAATAGGCCAGAAATGGAGAAATTTAAACAGATGAAGGAGATGGCAGAACCCTGGAGACAGGCGTTAGGGCCCAGGTTTCTAAGGACTTGGGGACGGATCCAGAAACTTAGAGACAAGTAAGGTCAGCGCTGGTCACTAGCAACGGATGGATGTAATAGAGGGGTTGAGGGCAAGTGGGTTGCTTGCAAGGACTCACATCCATGCAGGAAAAGAGTGAGCTTAGGTGAGTGGAAGAAGAGGGTTCCCCTGGTCTGCTCTCAAGACTGAGTTTCCGAGACTGAGACTGAGGCTGGACGCCCCTTCCGCACCGCCACCCTGGCACCAGAGGGGCCGTGGGGAAATGCCTACTTGTATTGAGGAGGCCATGTGACCAGCGAGCTGGGCATGAGAGGGCAGGTCCACTGTGCGCTGTGTGACAGGCTGGGCACCACCCTACCCCCCGCCCCGCACATGCGCCCGCCCCTGAGGAACCGCCACCAGGCCTCGGAAAGAGGCCTCACCCAGCTCAGCTCATCATCAACACTGTTTCTTAGTGGATAGGAGGGAAGCAAGACACACCCGAGGCAACAGGATGG
Source organism: Mesoplodon densirostris (assembly GCF_025265405.1). Taxonomy (NCBI): domain Eukaryota; kingdom Metazoa; phylum Chordata; class Mammalia; order Artiodactyla; family Ziphiidae; genus Mesoplodon; species Mesoplodon densirostris. Next base: position 152,405,736 of record NC_082665.1, on the reverse strand, counting down.
CCGCTCAGAGCCATTTAATTTTAGTGTTCAAACAGAATGTGTGCTTAATTTGCACCCCCCAGTTGGGAGTGAAGCAGAACTTATTGTTCACAGATTTATTAACAGGCTGATGAGGAGCAATTTGAAGGGGGAAAAAAAAAAGGGATAAGCTGAGCCAACATGAGTTCATCAAGAGCCAGTCATGCCAAACCAAGCTCATTTCCTTTGTTAATGGGGCTCCCAGACTGGCAGGAAGCCATAACACGGTGTTACTTGAGTGGAGGAAGCCTTTGGACAAAGCCTGTCATGATATCCTGACAGATATCCAGACCAGAGGCGGACACGTGGCTGAGTCCTCGAGGGAGAACTGCTCAAGGCGTGCCCAGTGCAGGCGCAGATGGGCCAGTGTGACCTGGGACACACCACGCAGCACCACTGTCCCGGACCTGGGGACAGCTGAGAACAGCTGACAGATTTGTGAAGGACATGAAAGGTGTGAAGCCACTGGCAATGGCAAATAAGAGTCCAAAGGCTGAACATTCAAAATGAGATCCCAGGCTACAGGGAGGGTCTCCAGCCAAAGGGACTGAATCTTCCGGAGTCAGCTGCGGCTGCTGTACCAAAGAATCATAGCCTGGGAGGCTTACACACAGAGGAAGTCCAAAATCGGGGTGCCAGCCTGGTGGGGTTCTGGTGAGAGCCAGACTGCTGACTTCCCGCTGCACCCTCACGGGGCTGAAAAAGAGCCAGACAGCTCTCTGACCTCTTCTACGAGGGCACGAATCCCACCACGGGGCTCCACTTCCATGACCTCCCCGCCTCCAAATACCTGATTTCTCTTTGCTGTTTCCCTCTTTAGATCTCTGAGCCTCACATCCCCTGACGGTGGCCAATCCAAGCTCTGAATCCTCAAAAGCCCTTTTGTTCCTGAGAGAAAGAAACTGCTTCTGCTGGTTTCCTGCCTCGTGGTGTGGGTCGCTCGCTGCCCGAATGTGCCTGCTGGTTCCCTAGGCAAGCCTTTGGGCCACAGGAGGTGTCTGGGCACAGTAGCCTCGAGTGTGGTCAGAACAGCAGAAGCTGCTCCCTGTGTCCTCTGGGGGTCCTTGGGGGCCCAAGGCCTCAGGCAGGAGGCATCAATGGTTTCTTCAAACCACAGTGCCCCAGGGGACAGGGGCTGGCACCCTGCTTCTGTGGGGCTATCCCCGAGTCCCTGACAGTTTTCCTGGGGCAACCATAGCCACTGGAATAGTAACCAGCCTTCCTTTTCCACCCTGGCTGCTGACTCTCCCCAGGAGACCCTCCCCGCTGCCTTGGGTGGGCCCAAGACACACAGTCCACCAGGGGTCCCCGGGACGCCACTCTCCCCAGAGCAGCAGGACGCAGCCCCCAGCCTCACCCCTGAGCAAGTGAGGAACAAGCCTCCAGGGGAGGGGGAGGTCTCTCCTGGGGCCAGGGCTGGAGACCCAGAACAAGGGATCCCGCTTCCAGGCCAGCCAGGGTGGGTCGTGACTCTCCCACAAAACACACGTTAAGAGAGCCTGACAGAGGCAAAGGCTCTCAGGTCAGCCGCTGGGGCCGTGCCTTGGAGACGCCTGTTCTCCGCGGCCCCAGCTCCTTCCCCGGCCTCCCCTGACACGCAACACGGCAGCCTGGTGTCCTCTGTCATTTCTCCGCACGCGTTTCTCTTCTTTCCTATACTGTGCGTTGAAAACGTGTTCCACGTCAGGTCTCGTTAGCTTAGCTGTGCTCATCCGTTCAGGGCGGTTTCCCTCTCAGTTGACTTGATAACACCCGTGTGTTTTGTGACTCGCCCCCCACTGCTGCTTCCCCCCCTTTTCAGGTTAACCAGACCCAGCTGGCCGGGCTGTGCACCTCCCGCCCCACCGTGCACCCACCCTCCGCCCCCAGCACGCACGCTCCCCGCGCCTCCCTAGGCACCTCCACCCGAACAGCGGCCCTGCTGCCGGCCTCGTCCGTCCCCGCCTCCACCTCCACACCCACGCAGACCCCACACCTTCCACCCGCCCTCCACTGCCGGCCACCTGCTCACAGAGGAACGCCTCCCTCGCACGCACTCACGCTTACCCCGCAGACACACTCCCCTCCCCCACGGTTCCGAGCGGGTGCTCCCCCCGAACTGCCCTGAGCTCAGGGGCCCTGAGCGGCTCCCCGCTGCGTGGCACTGGGGTTCTGCTCCAGGCCGGCGTGTCCTCCGCCGAGGAAGGGGCGCGGTCACTCAGGAGCCCGAGGCTCCCGTCCCCAGGCCTGCCCACCACCCTCCTGCCCAGGGACGCCTCTGATGAACGAGCGGGCGTGGGGCACTGGCAGCTTCATGAGCGGAGGACTAGAAAGCCACTCTCCCCTTTCTTTTTCGGCTGCTCCAAAAATACAACAGACTCCCCCCACCCCCGCTCCTCCCACAGGAAGCCCCTCCTGTGTGCATCCATTGTCTGGGTGGGGCTGACTTCCCTCTAGACTTGGCTCAGGACCTCTCACAGGTTACACCTACTCCTACCAGACACTTGTTTCCAAAGACCCTTCTCTTGTCTCCCGGGAGAACTGGTCTCGCGTTGGCCTGTTTCCCACCTATCCAAACCTCTCTGAGCCTTCCAGAAGTGGTCTTAGAGGCTTTGGCTTGGTGGCTAGGCTTTTCTCTAAAGGCGCCAGGCGTATTTCCGGACCCCACTGACATTTAGAAAATCTAAACATTCATAAATGTCTGCATGGCCTTTTTAAAATTAGCCATGAGTTGTTAAAGGTCTCTGTGATTCCCACAATATTCAGCTCCTCTTTCATTTTCTTCCCTGAAATACAGAGTTACTTTTCATTTCCCATGTTCATTTCTGGAGTAGCTTTGCTCCAAGGGGAAAGAGTCAGCAGTCAGCACATGATAATAGGTCTGCGGGTCATTGCTCATGAGGAAGAGATTTCCAATACCACATCAAGGGCAGGCCAAGAGAAATGTGCTGAACAGCTAACACGGGCGAAGCACTTTACCTATACTATGTAGTTTTCATTTTGCCCTCAGAACACACTGAAAGTGGAGGTATTATTGTTCCCATTTTACAGATGAAGAAACTGAGGTTCAGAAAGATGAACAGCAGCTTGCCTAAGCAGACTTAGCACCTAAATGGCTGAGCTGGGATTTGAATGTCTATGCTCTCTCTACCCAGCATACCAGGCGGCTCCAACTTAAGGGTCTGGGACTAGAGCAGCGCAGCAGCCTAAGCTTCAACCAAGAGAAATCCTGTGCCTCACGTGTAAAGACGCAGCAAGGACTATACCAAGGGAGGGGCCCTGCTCCGGCTAGGGCACAGGACAGCTGTACGGTCAGGACCAGGGAGAAGCTGCCTTCAAATGCCCGCAGGACGCCCAGCGCATTGGCTGTGAGCTGTCAGACTCTCCAGAGGAAGCAGGCGCTTCCTCATGTGGGACGCTAGTTACCCAGCATATTACATGTACTGTTCCCAGCACCGCTTGTTATAAAAGCCGGCGCTTAAAGGTTACTGCATGTGCCAGCCCCTTGGCTAAATCCAGAGCATGCATCCTTCGGCCCTCGCAGCCCTGCGAGGGAGGGTCCATTTTATACAGGTAGGGACTGAGACTCAGCTGCGGAGGAAGTGGCCCAAGGCCGTGCTGTTAGGGGGTTTCAAAGCCCAGCTTCAGACCCCGGACCGTCCAGATTCATGACATGATTCAGGGTGGCACGTTTAATGAAATTTGTGTGTGCCTGATGGCCCTGCATAATTTAAAACTGAAGTTCCCATAGGAATACATTTGAAGTAAGAGTCGTATTTCAAACTTTTCCCACGAAGTGAGATTTTATGAATATTTTTGTTTGCACATATTAGCATAGCACATGCCCCCGCTGTACTGGCACCCACAGCTCCAGCTAGATCCCAAGGATGTGGCTCCTGGGCCAAAGTCCTCCTTATCCCAACCCCCTGGCACTGGGAAGATGCCCTGAAGGTAGCCCAGCCCTGAGCACTTGCAGCTGCTGCTCTGATCCCAGCCAGCGTAAAGGAGACTGTGTCCTATTGCTGCAAACAGAATTTACACAAACAAAAAAACAACGAAGCTCACGCTCCTGGACAGCGATTCCTCCCTGCAGGCTGGCAGGCGAGCTGTGGTCCCTCTCACAGTCCCATTCTTTCCTCTCTCAGTGGAGGTGGGCTAAGAGCACTGAGGCAGAGAGTTTGCCTCAGAGCAGGGAGGATGGTGGTGGAAAGGACCCCAGACGCCCGCCCACCCCTAACAAGGAGCAGAGTGACTGCTTTCAGAGGCCCGCAGGTCTCCAGCCACCCTCTGTCGTGGCTGCTCTGTGTGATGCAAATGCCCTTGGTATTCAGCCCAGGCTGGGGGAGCCAGCCTCCAGGCTAAGCAGGCCATGGTGTGTGGCGCCTAGCAGGATGCCCTCCCCGAAGCCTGGCCCCAGCACCCCAGGTTCCCTTGCTGATTTCATCAGCCCAATCTTCATGCTGACCGGGAGGGACAGGGACCATGTGTCTGAAGCAGGCTTGGCACATGGCTCTCTGAGGTGGCCAGCAACTCCTGACTCTCCTTCAGAGCTGGCCTCAGACCCCTTGTCTAGACAGAGGGGGAGAAAGAGCTTAGACCCCTAAGCTTGGGTCTGTCTTCCTCCTGGGCCTATTTGAAGCAAGACTCAGGCTTAAATAGTCCAAATAGATCCAAAGGCCACAGTGAATTTATGGTAATCACCAGTGATCAGTTCACTGGTGATTACCAGGGAGGTGGGGAAAAGATTCCCAACCCAACAAACATTTCATCATTACACATCGCTGTTCCTGCTCCATTCTTTTTCCATTCCAGCTACCCACCTCCCCACGGTAGGTCTCACAGCCTATAAAGCATTCCCGTTTGGCATTCTAAGCGACTCCCCTCTTGGACCCGCTCTGCATATATGACTAAAAACAAGCCTGGTATTTAAGCAAACAGGGATCAGTTATCCCCTCAGTGCAGCCCTGGGTGGCCCGTCTATCCTCAGACATCTTCAGCTCCAATACAGCAGACCGAGAATAAACGTTTAGGGACTGGGCCTCTCACTTGCTGCTCCTCACAAAACCACTGCCCACATACCATATCCCTTAAAACAAGTGCAAATTGATCCCACGCCAATACATTATCATAAAATTAGCTCCAAAGCAGTGATGTTCCCAGGGTGCCAAGTAAATGCAAATACAAAACCACCCTTGGGGCTATTTCCTACCCAGACTACACAAAATTTCCACAGGGGGGAAAAAAAATCTCACTGCCAATGACTGCACCATCAAATATTATATTAAAGAACATAAAGGAAACACTCCACCATAAACAAGAGCAAGCAGACACAATGTGGGAGGATTAGCAATCTCAAAATTTGCGCTAATAAAACAATCTAAAAAGGACTATAAAATAAATACATTTAAAATAGTTGAAGGGCTTCCCTGGTGGCGCAGTGGTTGAGAGTCCGCCTGCCAATGCAGGGGACGTGGGTTCGTTCCCCAGTCTGGGAAGTTCCCACGTGCCACGGAGCGGCTAGGCCCATGAGCCATGGCCGCTGAGCCTGCGCGTCCGGAGCCTGTGCTCCGCAATGGGAGAGGCCACAACAGTGAGAGGCCTGAGTAACGCAAAAAGAAAAAAAAAAAAAAAAGTTGAAGAAACTAAAATGAAAATAGAAATCATAAGGAAATACCAAGAAACCATGAAAATAGGGCAGATAGATTTGAAAAACTGTTTGAAAAGAATGCTAAAGGATGTACTTCAGGAAAAAGGAAGTTAAATCAACAAGGGTGGATGAAATGCAAGAAGCAATGGTGAGCAAAGAAGCCAGTAAACTTGTGGGTAAATATAATTAAGTACTGAACTATTTATAAATAACAACTATATTAATAATGACCACTGGGAGGAGGGTAAAGACAGGCAGAGCTAAAATATAGTCAACAATAACATGGAAGATGGGAGAGGATGGTGGGCATCCAAACATCCCAGGATCCCACCAAAAGCACAGGAGGATTGAGTGGGTATCTCACAAAGTTGGTTGGGGTGCTTCTGGGGCAATGGATACCACTCTGGGTTATGCTGTCCTCTCCCACCAGAAAGTTTCCTCGGCTTTTCTCCCCAGAGCGTATCTGAAAGTCAGAACCTACAGAATCATGTACCCTCATCCCCTTGAAGCAAGAGTGGGAGGCCACTTACCCATGCTGGTCACGGTGTATTGGTAAGGTTCTGAGAGGAAGTGTGGGAGGGTGAGGACAAAGGCACCCGAAGCCAGGAGGAGACCCCCCATGCCGATCAGCCGCGGACGGTGCACCCGGCTGCCAAAGTAGCTGACAAAGATGATGAGGATGGCATTGCTGATCTGCAGAGAGAGCGGAGGAGCCACGTGAGACCAGAGGCTCTGTCCTCAGCCACCCACAGAGTGGACCTGACTGTCACAGCAGAGAGGCAAGAAGCCGCCTGGTGTCACCCAAGGGCCCAAGCAGAGCTGTGGTGCCAGCTCTGCCGGGAGGGCCAAGCATGCAGTTTCAGCTTTCCCCTGTTGTCAGAAACCCTTCCCAGCCTCAGCCTTCTAGACCAGGCCAAGAGAAGTATCTAGAGACCATGGGAAGCTCAACCATTAGGACCAAAGCTTTTGGGACCAAATTCAAGAAAGCCTCCTATTCTGGCTGGCTCCTAGGAACAGTATGTGTTCCCTAACTAAACTCCCTAAGAACTCTGACTTCATAGTCAGAATAACCACCAAGCAACCTTCACTATCTCGTTTCATCATGCAACAAGTCTCATTTTTGCAGACGACACAATTGGGGCTCAGAATATTGAGTAACTTGCCATGTCCATGAGGTGTGGAGGTGGCTCCAGCAAGGACTGCCTGAGGTTAAAGCGCCCCGTCTTAGCTACAGTGGTCTACTGCCCCTTGGAGAAGTGAGTTTCTGCCCCAGCAGCCCTGCTCCTCATCAGCTCTGGCCCTCCCCGGGTTGGCTTCCACCTCTGTGAATGAGGGATGAGGACTAAAGCGCCCTAAGTCCCTTCCCGGGTGGAAACACCAGTAACTCATGTTCCTGGTGCTCCCTGGAAAGCGTGCTCTCTGAGCCCCACCCAGAGCCAAAGAGGGGACCCGAAGGCCCCAGCTTGGGGAGCAGGGTCTTAAACGGTAAAAGGGGTGCTGGCAGATCTCTGACCTCGACTCCATCCAAAGAGATGGTCCTGTGCCCCAGAAGGTAAGTTCAGCTGAACCAGAGGAGCCCTGGATGTCAGCACTCGTAGCCCCTGCCCTGTCCACACCACAGTGTCCTTCCGGCTGTTGAAGCAGGTGTCCCTGTCTCAGGAAATAGGGACCAGAGTCTTGGTATGTGGCTCTTGCCAAGATTGCCAATGACCTCCTCATTGCCAAGTCCGCTGGCCAATTCTCAGTTCTCTTCTCACTTGATCTCTCAGCACCCTTTGATTCAGTTGACCGTTTCTGCCTTCCTGACACAGTCCTTTCACTAAGTTTCCATGACACCATGTTCTCCTAGTTTTCTGCCCCTGGCTGCTCCTTCTCGGTCTTCTTGGCTGCTTCCTCTTCGCCTCCCTGATCTCTCAACCCTCAGAGCTCAGTCCCCACACCTCTGCTCTTGTCTTGGGGAGCTCAGCCAGTCCCACGGCTTTCCTTGTTCTGTGTGTGCTTCTGATTCCCACAGGCCCGGCACATCCCAGAGCTCATTCCTCCTCTTCCACCCAAAACCTGGCGCCCCCCTCCCCAGTCCTCCTCCTCTCAGTAGACAGCACCTCATCCTATGAGTGGCTCAAGCAAAACGTCTGCGCCTCATCCTCGACTGCCCTTTCACACCGACATCCAACCACCAGCAAATCCCACTGGCCGGGCCTTCAATGGCCCCTCAGAAGCCAACCACTTCTCACCACCTCCACCACCACCACCTGGTCTCAGCCACCATGGCAGCCTGTCTGAGCTTTGCCTTCTACCCACCGCCACTCTTGCCTCAGAGCCCTCTATCCTCCTCCTAGAGGCCAGAGTGGTCCTGCTGAAATGCCAGACCGTGTTCCCTCTGCCCAAATCCGGTAGGTAACAAAAACAAAGTCGGTCCCAGAGCCTCCGAAGCCCTGAGGAGCCTGTCCCCTTCCCCATCCCTGCTCTGACCTGCTCTCCTCCCGTCCCCCTCCCTTCCTCCACCCCAGCCACTCTGCCTCTTGCTGCTCTCTGAACACAGGCCGCTGTGTTGGCACTGGCTGCTCCCTCATCTTACATGTCTGCGTGGGGCTCCCTTCTCAACGCGCCCCACTTTAGATCTCTGTTCAGGTTGAGCCTTCTCTGAAAAAGAAGGGGGTGGGGTGGGTGAAATGGGGGAAGGGCCTCAAAAGTACACACTTCCAGTTATAAAATAAGCAGGTCCTGGGATGTCACGTACAGCATGGAGGCTATAGTTAATAACCCTGTGCTGTATGTTTGAAAGTTGCTAAGAGAATAGATCTTGCAAGTTCTCATCACAAGAAAACAACGTGAACTACGTGAGGTGCTGGTTGTTAGCTAGACACTGTGGTGATTGTTTCGCAATATATACATATCTCGAACCATTATGTCGTACACCTGGACAGCTACTATAAAGTTAAATATCAATGATATCTTAATTTAAAAGGAGTTATTTAAATATAACTTATATTTGTAAAAATTAACAGAAATAAATTATAATATATTTAAATATATTTATAATTTAAATATAATTTAAAGAATAAAGAGTTATTTAGAATGTAACCACCATGCCCCTCCACGATTTTATTTTTCTTCATAGCATTTACTCTAATCTGATCCACCATGTTGTATTTATTTCTATAAATAAATGTCATATTTATCAGTAGAATGATATATGAGCAGAGATTTTTGTCTGTCTGTTCATTCCTGTCTCCCCAGCACCTAGAATGGTGTCTGACACATAGCTGGTGTAAATGGTAGGTTTTTTCAAGAAGAGGACACGATTGCCCAGGAGACCCCTCCTGTGTGGCCAAGAGTAAGAATGGTTTATGACACACAGAGAAAGGGGATGTGAAGGTGGGTGAGGAGGCAGCCTAGTCTGATCGGGAAAGACGTGGTTCTAGGACATTCTGAAACCAGCACCTGGAAACAAAGCTTTATTCTTATGCTTCCTAGATTTCATTCCCTTTTTGCTTCCCCATCAGTTTGCATGAAATGATTGTAAATGTCAGACCACATCAGCTAAGCTAACTGAGGCTGACTTGAGAAGGTCTGGGAGACAGACGGGAGAGGGCCCCGAAGGGACCCAGGGAGGAAGGATTGGGGGGGTGCCCCGCCCCGCCCACCTGGAGCGGCCCTTCCTGCGCTCCCCGCAGGGCCTGCGCTGGCTTCTGGGAGGGAAGTTGGGCCTCTACAGCTGTTATGGCTGATGCTGGCTTAAGACCTTGGTTCCCAAACTTTCCTTCAGCTGTGGCTTTCCTCTGAAAAAAATTATTTTCCCTAATATTAAAAAAAAAAAAAAAAAGAATAAGCTGTTCTAGCTGAGGAGAACAGGGCCTCTGCAGCCCGGGCCTCAGCCCCTCGGCCCGGAAGTGGCCCCTAAAACGGCTTTGTGGACTTCGTGTTAGAGCTTCTGAAGGTTATCACACAGCCCGTCTGTAACACATCCCTGCCCATGCCTCAAACCAGAGGGGCCCAGGGCAAACTGATGGGGGGCATTAAGGGTGGCTGACTGCGTCTGCTCAGCCCTGGCTGTGGGTAGGCCAGGGAAGCCGCTGCTTCACTGGGCTGGATGCCCAGCGTCTTCCCTGCCAGCCAAGCCCTCCTCCTGCCGCTGGCCTGTTACACCCAGCCCTGGTCTCGCCTTCTCCTCACCCTTTGGACCCCAGCGAGACTGGGTGCAGCGTGAAGGCTCCCGTCCCCTGGAAGCAGGCTGCACACTCCGGGTGTCCAGATGGGCTCACCTTCCCCTCCACCAGGCCTGGTTCTTTTCTCACACCCCTCAGGCTTCTGATAGGCAGCTGCCTTGTGGTCTGCGGTGCCTTCAATCCTGCGCTCAAGCAGCTGCCAAATCCTGCCTTTTCTTCCTTTGCAGCACTGCCGGGGTCCTCTCCTCCCCCAGCCGCTCAGGCCTGGCTGTGACAGCCGCCCAGCCATCTGACTTCGGGATACACTGTCCCTCACCTCAAGTGTCTACCAGGCAGGCACCTCTTCCAGAGGGTTCGTCTTCGCGAGACTGTGCCCCCGGGCCTGGCTCTGCTCAAGAAGCCAGGCCAGTCCCTTACTGCCCACCCCAAAAGCTGGGAGCCTCGAGCTTGAACATGAAGCCCCCTCTGATTTGGCTGCTCTCTGCTCTTCTGGTAAGACCCCTACTTTCTTACTCAGTCTGTTTCTAAATGCTTCGGTCAGAATCAACGGGATTGTAGAAAGCCCTTCGACTGAGTTCCTCTCCTCCACACAATCACCCATCCACTCCCCCTCAACACACACAGATACACAGACACACACACACACACACAGATACACACAGATACAGAAATACAGACAGACAGACACACAGTCTCAGATCACAGATACACACACATAGTCATACACACAGACACGTACAAATACTGAGACACACAGAGAAAGAGATATACACACAGACACACATTTTCCCACTAAGCACACACACAAGATTGTTAGGTTCAAGGAATTAACTTTCTTATGATATTTGCCTCAAACCATGCCCATAGGCATGTTCTAAAACCTGATTGTTGAAAAGCTCATCTAAGTTTAGAAAAGTGAAAATTTAATGGGTGAATTATTTTCATTTTTTATTAAACTATAACCTGGGGAAATATTTTGCCCCTTATTTGCCTAATCAGCCTCCTGCCGCAGACACACGGATACACACACAGTCTCACATGTCCCAGCTAGCTACTCCCTGCCCCTTGAAAAATCCAGTTGTTCCTGGGCCCATATCTTTGTTCCAAGCATGGGAAAAATAAGAATGAAAATTTAACCATCGAAGATCACAGATTCAACTATCATCCGAGCCATAGTGGAAGAGAGGATCAGCCTACACACCAGCTCTGATATTGATTAGTAGATGTGCCTAGAACACTGTGTTGAGAAGGATCCAGAGTCTGGACTCAGCAGAAAAGAAGACTGCAGTTGATTAGTGATGTCTGCCAGGGTCACGGGACAGGACTGTGATGAGAGATTTGTTTTTCTTGTGTCCTTCGTTTGTGAGGACAACACGGGCCAGAAGCGTTAGCGAAGTCACAGGCCAACATGTAGAAGGCTGCATTCTATGTGAGTGGTGCCAGGTCCCTGTCCTGTAGGAGAGCACAGCCTACGTGGAGGGTAAGACCCCCGTCACTGGGCATCACCAGGAAGCTCAAGACACAGATGCACAATCAGGTAGACAGAGGCATATGTATGCACGTGTATACACACACACACATTAAAACACACGGACACAGACACACATCCAGAAAGCAGTGAAGGCATCCACGTGGGCCTGGGGGTTCAGAGGAGGGGGTTTGAGGCCCATGAGGCCCGCAGGCATGACTGATGGGCCTCAGGGCTGTACATGTGCAAGTACGTGCACGTCACAGGGTGGAGGAACAGTCCACGGGGAGGAGGAGTGCGTGGCGACCGTCAGACGGACCTGGGCTCCCATCCTGGCCGCACTACACACGTGTGCGGCCACTGGGATGGGGGTAGGCTTTCTGCTGCAAGCTTCCTGTCTGGAAGACGTGACTGTGAAGAGAGCCCTCCTCCGAGGACCGCAGAGGGATCTGGCACAGGCGTGGCGGGGAGGACTCCTGAGGGGCACTGCCGTGTGGGCCGTGGAGGGCGCAGGAGTCAAGGGTAAAGGGGCGTTTCCAGCAGGGAGCAGGTTGTGGGATGGGGAGACTGGAAGGTGGGGGTTGGGGGACGTTGGAACGCTTCCCACCTTCCTTTCAGCCCAGCCCAGAAGCTGTCTGGGGAGCCCAGACTCTACTGGGTCGGTTGTTGGCCTGAATTTCGCTATGTCAAGGGAAGATCTAATTGCGTCTGGGCTCCTGGGAGGGGGAGGCCATGGCCTCCGTCCCAGAACAGCGGGCCTTGTGGAAAGCAAAGACAGGAGCCAGGCCCAGGGCCCGTCTCCTCACCTGGAGCCGACGACGCTGCAGCCACGATGCAGGGGCTTCCTGCCTCCCCTGCCCCTTTCTCCCTGGCTTCCAGTGACTCCTAGCTGACCCTGCCCTCTGACCTCTCACCCTCGCCTCTTGGCCCACCCTATCTTCCTCTAACTTTGATGTGCCATCAGTGAGGGACAGTGTAAACTCCACGTGGCTGGGAGGTCATAGACCTCTGACCTTGCCTGGGAGTCAGGGCCATTGAGCAGCTCTGGCTCCTGTTGCCCTCCGAAGACAGGAGCTGCCAGCCTGGGGCTCGTCTTCCCCTGCACTGGGGACGGGCAGAGGCCACGTAACCTCGTGGGTGGTCACAGAACTCAATCAGAGACACAGAGCTTGGAGGCAGTGGCCCTGCACACCTGGCACAAGCTGCTGCCCTTGCTGAGCCCTGGTGCCCTCAGCGGTCAGCGGCGGGGGCAGAGTGCCTGCCCGCAGGGCTGCCGTGAGGAGGTCAGGTGCCTCCAGATGCAGGGAAGCCTCGGGACATGTAGCTGATGGGTCCAGCCCCGGACCCCCCCCCACCGCCCCGTTCTGCTGCTCCTCCCGGGCCCCCTCCCGGATGCCGTGCTCAGGGTGGTGCACAAGTCGGGTCTGATGGCCTAGAGCATCCTGCTTACCTCATTCAAGCTGGAAATGAGACCTGAGGAAGAACTGGAGAGGCCAAAGCGCTTCTCGATGGTGGTGAGGCTGCTCTTGAAGTAGGCGCTGTACAGGAGCTGGCAAAGCTGCAGCAGGCCATGGCACAGCACGAACACCTGCGGAGGAGACCTGGGCGGTGAGGCCTCTGGACAGTGAGCGCTGACCGCCCAGCTGGGCGCTCCATTCTGGGGCCCAGAGGCCCGGCAGCCTGGTCCCGCTCCCCTGTTAGCTGGGGACACTTTCTCCAGCAGGTGGTCATCATCCTCGGACCAGTTTCACCCACAGCCTCAGTCAACACATGTGCACCATTCCCATCATTCCTGCTATTCTTGTCACATTATCATCAATGGCAGGAAAACCACAGGGTTGGAGAAGCATCCCTGAGGGAACGGCCTGACTCATCGGCCATGGCCCAGGGCGTTCAGCACCTGGAATTGTTCTCTGACAGCTCTGCCCTCCCTCCTGTGTCCTGGGAGGGCTGGGGGCCACACTCATGTCACTCCCAGGGGCACAAAAGCCAGGGGTCACACTGCTCCATTCCTCTTGACCTGCCCTCCATCCCCCTCCCTCCATCAACACCCATCCTCCCAGGCCCACCTCTCATACCCCAGTGAGGCTCCAGGATGGGCTTTCACACTAGCCCGTCTGAATGAAAACACTAGCCAAGCTTGTTACCACCTCTTATATGGGGTATTTGTGATTGTGCCGGCTCCTCTCCTGAGTGGATGATGAGGGCCTGGAGAAGGCATCCCACCCTGCCCCATATGCCTTGTCCTGTGGGTATGAGTAAATGTGACAAGTAAATGTGGTTGATGGGGAGGGTGGGGAGGGCTTGTGGTATCTGGAGTCGGCTGCAGGCCGCGCTCTCCTGGGTCCTCGGCTATTGGGCTGAGAGCAGGCTCAGAGCTCAGAGCCCAGAGCCCCACATCCTGAGCCCCCTGGAATTGCCCCTTCTGGAGATTCACTCTCCCGCCAGGGAAGGGTGGGGTGCCATTATGTTTCGTAGTCTGCCAAAGCTCTTCCCTTAATTGAAGGGCTGGCATCTCAGGAGAGCAACTGGGGCTCCACCTTCATTTCCGTTTCCTTGTAAAGCCAAGCCAGCCCCTCCGCAGGGGCCCCACTCCAGGCTGTGGGATCAGAGCTGACCTCCCCTCTCCAACCTGTCAAGGCAGAGCCTTTGTGAGGCCAGGGTGCAGCCCTGGTTGCCTGCCCGTGCATCCAAATCCAAGGAGGTCATCACGCCACGAAAGCAGACGCCTGTCCGAACTACCTCCCCCCTGACCCCGGAGCCCGTGGGGCCTCCTCACTCCTCATCAGTGGCCGAAGGAAGCCTGCCCTCCACCCCTGCCCCTTAGGGAGGCTCCACTCTGCTTCACTTCATATACTAGAATTCTTAATATTCTGTGATAAAGGTACCCTGGAAAATGATCTAGTCTCTCTTATAAATGGGGAAACAAGTCCAGAGAGGGAGAGGGAGAATCCTAGCGCCCCAGAGTTGGGGAAACCAAGGGCCTGCGAGGATGGGAACTGGCCATGGCTGCTCCACTGTGTGAGAGGCAGCCCAGAACCAGTCCACGGCAGGCATCTCAAGTGCCTGGCACTAAGCCCACAGTGCCTGCCACATCCAGGACAGAGGCAATTTGGTCTTGGATGCCTTGCCAGATCCTCTTCTTCTGACCGTCCCCTGAAGGCTAATGCCCCCCCCAACTCTGTCTGTAGTCCCTTTCTCTGCACATGGCACCCTTTCTGCACACATTCATTGGAAACCACATTTGTGGTGCCCACGTCTCAGACCCTCCTCCAGAACTTCCCCCAGAGCTTTTACACACAAGTCCATCTCACTGTGTGCTGGACGTGTCCACGTGGACATTCTCAGACCCCTCAGGCTAATCGCCTCCCAAATAGGGCTCAGTGTCCTCCCCCACAAACCTCCCTAGTTTTTCATTCATTCCCCACCACCTTCACTCAGTTCCCTAAGACAGAAACCAGGAATCCTCCTGGATGCCTGTTCCTCACCCCCTGGCATTTGGTGCCACCACTAAGCCCTGTGATTTCACCTTGGCGTCTCTTGTATTTGACTGGCCCTTCATCTCCAGATTATGCCTTGCCTCAGGCCCTCTCCCCTCTCCCCTAGATTCCTTCAGATTCCTCTCACAGATCTCCTGCCGTTCCCTCAAACCTTCCATCCCACCACTCCAGAAAGAGCTTTATCAAACATCAATGTGAGCAGGTTACTCCCAAATTAATACCTCTCACTGGCTCCCCACTTCCTACAAGATAAAAACCAATGCTCATGGTGTGGTATCCAAGATGCTACAGGTCCCAGACCCTGCCTGCCTCTTTGGCTCCACACCCTGCCGTGGCAGATCATGTTTCACAAAGATGGCTACACCAATGTCTCCTGTCCCACATACACCTCTAACAATGGGACAATGACATTCGTTCATCAAGAAGTGGGCTCTGTGTTCCCTCCCTTTCAATATGGGCCAATCTTAGGTATTTGCTTCTAAGGAAGAGAAGGAAGAAGTGATGCTCTGTGACCCCTGGGGCCAAGTCCTGAAAGTTGATAGTGAATCCCCCAGCCCTTTCTCTCTTGGGACCCTTAGACCCCAGACATCACACTATAAGGAAGCCCCATCTTCCCTACTCACGGGGGGTCCACATAGTAGTGTTCCAGCCAACAATTCCAGTTAAAGTTTCAGCCTGCAGCCAGCATCAGCGGCCAGACATGTTACTGAGAGCCTTCAGAGGATTCCAGCCTTCAATGCCAAGTGGAGCAAGAGTGAGCTATCCCCACCAAACCTTCTATAGATGGCAGATCCCTGAGCAAACTAAATGGTGCCATTGTTTTAAGCACTAAACTTAGGGCTGCTTTGTTATGCAGCACTAGAGCTAGAACACCTTGTCCTTCAAACTTCATCAAGGTCACACTACCCCACAGCACACACTCATTGTCTGCATCTTTGCTCACAATCTGCACAAAATCATCTTCCCCGCCTTTGTCTGGATAACCCTTCGGTGGCCCCATTGCCCAGCACAGGGCTCAGGTATGTGTCTAGTTCAAGGTAGCTTCCGAAAATCCCGGCACCTGATGCTGACTTCTGCAAAGAGGTATCTTGATGCCTTGGCACATGGCTGGCATTTAGGGCGACATCCAGCAGAGGATGAGGGCTGTCCTAACAGCCTGGGGGAGAGACAGTGAGGGCTGAACCAATGTCCAGGGCAGTGGGGAGGTGGGCAGGGGCCAATCAGAGGCTCCTGCAGAGGTTGAGTTGACAAGGCTGTCACTGATCCCAGGTGGAAGAAAAGGAGCAGTGTTTCCAGCCTGAGGGCCAGGAACGGGGCAAGGCTGTGTGTGAGACGGGGGCCCCGAGGAGGAGTGTAGATGGAGAGGGTGGACAGCGAGTTCAGGTTTGGAACATCCGAGGCTCTGAGCGTAAAGCTCAGAAAAGACTGGTCTCCCTCTAACCAAATTAGTAATGAATTAACAGGAGTGACTAATCTCTACTCAGTTCCCTAGCAGTCTCACGAGAGGAAGGTGAAGATAGGGTGGGGAAAATCTGTCTCAGATATTTTCCTGAAAGATAAGCCTTTGCTTTTTCCAGTAAATACAAAAATCCCTTCAGATATAAGGTGGAAGACTCCACCTAGAGCCAGCGGGTGCCTTCCTCATCCCACACACCTCCCCCTCCAAAGAGCCAACCACACCGCCAGCTTTCAGCCACTGCAGTCCTGTCAGGTCGGGGTGACTTATGGGTGCCCCGGCAGAAGATGCCAGGTAAAGAGAAAGAAGTGGATGGGTGGTTCCAGCAGAGATTTCTGACCTCAGCCGCTCAGAATCACAGCCATCTGGTCCTACCTACTGAGCTTATGTGGACAGGACCCAGGCTGCTGAAACTTACCAAGTACCCACTCCATGGCCAGCATGACATGGAGCAGCAAACACTCGACACCAGGCAGGACACCACGTGTGGATGCAGAACTCCACCCCTCGCGAGAACATGGGGCTTATGAGCATAAGCAGATGGATCGGTGGGAGAAGGAAAGGTGCGCTCGTTGGGTTGCAACCCACCCCCTGCCACCACCATTTAGACAACATAGTGTTGTGGAATTTGATAGTTTGGGTTTGGGAGTCAAACAAGCCGAAGTTCACATCCTGACTGTAAGGAATGGCAAGACCTTCGGCCACGTATCTGACCCTCTGACAGCAGTTTCCGCACTAGTAAATGGAAGCTGTGATAACACCTGTTCCCGCTGCCTTGTGAGGCTTGCACGAGAGAGTCTGTGTTTAAAGGCCTGGCGCCCTGACTGGCCCACAGAGAGCGCTCCACATTCTGGAGGGATATGTAATAAGCCCAGGCTTCCTCCACTCCCTCCTCTTGCCCAAATAATTGAAACTCTCTGTTGCTTTCACGTCTCCTGTGGCATGAAAACTCTAGGATAGAATTTCCCACAATGTCTTAGGCAGGTCACCACTTGCTTGAGATGCTCCAAGTTGAAAGGATTCCCAGGAGAAAAAAGTTTGGAAAACTTTGCATGCTATAATCCTCCCTTGCGAATATTTACAATTCACATTAGCACATTAAAGGCTCTAAGAAAACCTTCGGTAAAGACCGTCTTAGCTTTGTTTTACCCAACTTTCTCCATAGCTTCTTTAGCCATGTAACCCCCTGTATATATATAAAACAGATTCTAGCATTCTGCAGAATATAGCTTAGGGAAAGATTCCACGTCCCTTTTGAAAGAAGCTTATGGTAGAATCTGGGTCTTGAGATTTCTTCACAAACGGAAAAGAAAATAAAGATATATTACAGGGGCTGTATTATCTTTTTAAAAATAGCACGCCAGCATTTTCTGTCTCCTCACTCTACTTTCTTCCTTTTTCATAGCACTTATTGCTTCCTAAAATTACATCATGCATTTGACTTCTCACTTATGGACATCTACCCCCACCAGAATGCAGACTTCACAGAGGAAAAATGATGTGTTTTTAAGATGCCACATCCCTGTTGTCTGGAAAAATGCCTGGTCCTTAAATGGGGCTCATTCATTGTCAAGTGAATGAATATGTCTTTAAATAGTCTAACTGATGGACCTTCTTCCAGAATATGCATCCATCAGAGTAGCCATTTGGGAAGCTGCAGATCTGTTCCAATGATCTGTCCTCAATCATACATTTCCCCTTCAGCATTGCTTTTGATCAGTCCACAAGCCACAAAGTTTACAAAAGGTACAAAACGTCATTTGTCAGCTCAGCTGCCCCTCTTACTCACTTGGCTCAGCTTGAACTCATTTTTGGATATTTCTAAACTCAAATTTAAAAGTTAAAGATTTGCATTTATGTATGAAGAGACTTTCTGAGGTGGTAGAAATATTTTATATTTTGATTGTGGTGGTATTTACACAGGTGTATGCATTTTTTTTCCCCCCTGTGGTACACAGGCCTCTCACTGCTGCGGCCTCTCCCGTTGCGGAGCACAGGCTCCGGACGCGCAGGCCCAGCGGCCATGGCTCACGGGCCCAGCCGCTCTGCGGCATGTGGGATCTTCCCGGACCGGGGCACGAACCCGTGTCCCCTGCATCGGCAGGCGGACTCTCAACCACTGCACCACCAGGGAAGCCCCAGGTGTATGCATTTGTCAAAACTCATCAATCATTTAAAATCTGTGCACTTTATTATTTGTAAACCATACCTTAATAAAGTTGATTGAAGGATCTTTTTTAAAAGATCTGCAACCAGGAAGGTATTCAAAATAACGTTCTGAGCCTTTGCAGGGAATTCCAAAAACAGTTTTTAAAAAATACTATGAGCATGGGCAATGTCATTGGAGTAGATCTGTTTATTTAAGGGGTTCCCTTTGAAACCATCAAAACCCATGTAACTATCTATGTGTGTGTGTGCTAACGTAAACATCTAGGTTTACGTGTGTGTGTGTGTGTTAAAACTATACATGTCTTTAGGCACATCTTGTAGAAGAAAGCTCGAAGGGAAAGTCAATGCAGGGGGAACAACATTCTTGTAGGGTGTGGTGGGCAGGAAGCTCTAAAACTTCTAACTGTTCATGTTCACAGCTCTATTCTTTTTCCAATCTTAACAAACATGAAGAGGAAGTTTGACGAGGAAGGAAGCAGGGAGATTGCAGTGGTCATGAAGATCTTTCTTTAACAATAAGGACTCTTTGTACCGCCTTTGCCAGAGAGCTAAGAAAGGTTGAAAAGATGCTGAGAGGACAAGTGAAGGTTCAGAGTGGGGCCCCAGGCCCCAGCCAAACTTCAGAGCTCTAAGTAAGTAAATAAGTAAGTAAGTAATCAGACCATAAGGGTAAACCATGAGGACAAGGAGTGAACCCCTCACAGCACAGGATGAATCGGAAAGGATCAAAGTCCAGCCTGGCCGTGGTTTCCTCTGCTCTACACGTTCATGACCCTCTTTTCCAAACTAGACATAAGAACTACGATCTGAGGCAGCTAATTAGAGTTACAGGGACACTGGGAGAAGTTCTGCAGTGTGGACCCCACAGGGTTATTACCTGTTTAACCACTGACTCTGCTGTCAACCAACTCTGATTTCGTCCACACGCATCCTGATAAAGGCAAAACTCTAGAAAATTCAGCTGATGTCTTAGGTCCACTAGGATGTGATGTCTCTGAGATAGTTTAATACACTTAGGGAGCCCAGGAGTGGGAAGAAAGCCATCCAGGAGCAGGAGATGGGGCTGGACTGGGACATCGGCTGTGACCTCCCAGTTTGGAACAATGCTCTGATCCATAGATGGCAGATGTCAGCAGTTTAATGGAACTATTCTTCAGGAGGAAGGGAGAGGAGGGAAGGAGAGAGAGATGAAAGAGAAGAGCTCAGGGAAACCTTAATCTCACCCTGCCCAGCAGTGCAGGGAGGGCTCAGAGGAGCGCCGAGGGCTGCTTGCAGTTCTCCTGAGTGAGCGAGGAGACTCCGAAGTGCCGCTTGCTTTAGCTCCTCCAGCTTCTACGGGTCAAAATCTGGCCCCAGAGTCCATGCGGTTCCTCCTCTCTGGGCTGGAGTGGACTGCAGCCCAGAGGCAGGAGCAGCTGGAGGCTCACCAGAGCTGCCCAGCCATGGTGATCACCCAGCTGGGTTTGAGCCACACTGGCTTTCAGAAGCTCTTTTTCACGGTCAGCTGGAACCCCTCCTACAATCATAAATCCACTTACATTTATTTTCACTTTTTCATTTTTCTCTTTTATTTTGAATCAATGTATCATATGCACATGTTTAAAAAAATTAAGTAACAGGGGCTTCCCTGGTGGCGCAGTGGTTGAGAGTCTGCCTGCCGATGCAGGGGACACAGGTTCGTGCCCAGGTCTGGGAAGATCCGCTGAGCCTGCGCGTCCAGAGCCTGTGCTTCGCAACGGGAGAGGCCACACCAGTGAGAGGCCCGCGTACCGCAAAAAAAAAAAAAAAAAAAGTTCTATGGAAGGGCTTAGAACGATCAGGCCAGCACTGAGCTCACTCGAGCCCACCGCCAGTGCTGCAGTGCAAGGACAATCAATCACCTCTGTTTTTAGTGTTTCTGTTGATTACATCCACACCTCTCAGAATAATATGCTTGATCTGCAATTTCTTGCTTTATCGCTTTTGACTGTGTGCCATGATAGAAGAGCACTTAGCTCACGTATTCAGGTCCCACCCCTCTCCCTATTCCCCCCAGCTTTTCATAGTTCTATCAGTATCTGTATCCTTATTGAATCGCTTCACTGTGTGGCAAGCAAGCTGGGAGCCAGGAGCAGGGCTTCCACCCTGGGGGTGCACCCGCACCAGCTGACGGCCCCTTGGTTCATGGAGAGAAGGCTGCCTGTGCTTTCCCTGGGGTAAAGGGCTGCTCGGTACCAGCCCCTCGGGTTCAGCTTCACGTGTCATCTCTGCCTTCTGCCACGCCTGCCCACTCTGAATGCGTTGCTCCCCTGTGGCTGTGCAGAGTCCCAGGTCTACAGGCTCCCCGCTGCCGGCCCCACCCACACACTTAAGAGCCCGCCCTCCGCCACTCTGTTCCATCCATCAACACTTCCATCTTGCGGAAGCCATTGGACCGTTTCATCCACTCATAATCCCTCTCCCTTTCTTTTTTCTGTTATTGGTCTTTACCATTTTTGAATTCATTGCTGTTATCCTAATGAGAGTGTTGGAGATGAGGGGAGACAAACGTGATGAGCCTGCCATCTTGAATTATGAAGCCAATCTACCTCCTGATGAGGAGTCCAGTGCACAAATTAATAATTCTGTCCCCACTTTTTCAATGGGAAAAAAAAAAGAAGTATGTACTTGTCAGTGGACTAAGTGGTCAGACCAAAAAGTGTACCCAGGCCCTTCTCCACAACCTTCCCTCCCCCACCCCCAGGCCACTCATGCATCCTGACACCTCGTGATTTGACTAGAATCTTCCAAAATGGTTGGCGTGTCTCCAACAGAAGGCACATGGCTGGAGAGTGGTGCTTGCTTGGGGTGACTCCCCATCTCCACTTAAATATTTCTATGTTTTTAGTGTCTCTATTCTCATAGCCCATGCTCAGTCCTGGTTGGAAGTTCACCAAATGGGTAAGACCTGGGAGGTGAGGCTCAGGGCTCAAGAGGCCCTAATGCAATGGGGACAGAGAAGGAAACTCAGACACGGTGACTCCCGGCTGTTTCCCAATGATCTCAGAGAGGCAGTACCTGAAAGAGGAGGAGGGTCTGTGGGTTGTGGCTCCTCTGAGGCCCCTCAGAGCTGGAGGGGAGAGGGGATCCTTCCCCCATCCTGCCAAAAGAAGAAGGAAGCAAAGCAAAGGTGTGTCCTGGAGTAAAGGCCTTCAGCCTACTCAGCAGGGTGTGACTTTGGATCCGAACCATGGCCCAGTGGCCCCAAAGGGGAATGTCTCTTCCAACAAGTGATTCAGGAAATCAAGTATGTTCCTGTGTAGCAAGAATGCTGGAAAAGAGACACAGTTCAGAGATTCAAAATAGCTAGCCTAGGGTCCAAGGTGATGGTAGTCACAGTAGCAGGAACAGAAGGTATCTTTAGTGTCATTCGTGTTCTTATGAACTAGAAAAAGACTTTGATAAGACACAGTCCTGGGGACCCTTGGAAGTATAAAAATCAGAAGAGTCAAAGAAAGACACAGATTTTCCTCACACCTTCCTTGTTCCCTAAGAGGGCAGTGGCCAGGCTGGAGAGCTGGGACTGGGATCCTGCCTGGGAAGAGCGGCCAGCTGAGTCAGGGCCCCGACAGTACCTCTGCTCAGTGTGATTGCTCTTTCCAGGGCCCCCGAGCCAGCCTCTACTGTCCACACCATGACTTTCCTGTCCGGTGGATCCTCCTCTGAGGTCTGTGGGAGCTGCTCCAGGGAGGACTGGAGCCTCAGTGGAGGCCAGGAGGCCACCAGAAACCACGACAGGCCCAGAGGACCATGGTGCTGAAGTGGCCTATCCCACCGTTCATACGCCTGGGGGACAGGGTGGGGCTGGCCAAGCACCTCTAGGAGCCAGGTCGCCAAGGAATTGGGTTAGACCAGGATATTTCAGCCATTTTTTAGTTTAGTCCACTCAGCTTAGAAAAAAATCTCACCTGAAGGCCTCTAGGTAAGAGAAAATTTAACTGGACAATGGAAGTCCCAATCCGCATAATTCTGTGGTTTTTGTTGTTATTGTGAGCTAGGAAAGGCCTTTGATAAGACCGAGTCCTAAGGGCCCTTGGAAGTATCAAGATGAGCACTATCTGTAAAGAAACACATGGATTTCCATGGCAGTGGCCCTGTTGGAAGCGACACGGCCACGGAAAAGCAAAAGGCAGATGAGCTTCCTAGCTGTTTAATACCCATAATCCTCACACACTTTTGGCTGTGGGTGTTTTGCTCTGTTTTTCCCCGGTGGCGCGTGTCTGAAGCTCAGCCCCAGGGATGAAGAAGGCAGATGGCTGGGTTGACCTGGTGGCATTTGTGAGGGAAGATGAAAGATCAAAGGGCGAGAGACCGCCTGAGGTGACCAGGACCTGCAGTGTGGGCTTTAGAAATCATAGATGAAAAAAAAAATTCTGGAAGAGATGAAACATAAGCGCATGAGACATAAGTGCATGAATTTATCAGATTAGCTAAAAGCATGGTGCTCAAAGTTTCCCAGAAAAATAGAAACTTTGAAACAAAATTATCATTGACATTTATGTAAATATGTGTCCAAATTCTTCTTCAGAAATTTCCAAAGTCACATTTTTTTTTTTACATTTTTTTTTAAGTCGGAAAAGCTTTCCCTCACAGAAAACAAGTGCTATTTGTCTTCTCTGGAAGCTGGCACAAGACCAGTTTCTTAGGTGAAGTAAGGAGCCATTAGGGAAACTGCTTTGAATCCATTCATGGCAGGAAAAGGACATTCAAACCGTATTAATATAGAAACTTCACCTATTTTATATTCTTCCTATTCTTTGTGTAACAGGATGGGATGTGAGTATTTTTCCTCACCTCCCTGAAGGGTTTGCAGATTAAGCTCTTCCCTTCCTGCCCTCAAGGAAGGGGAATTTAGTTTTTAGAGAGAGAGAAAGGGGGGTGTGGGGACGTGGTATCAGAAGAGCCCAGGACTCTGGAAGCAGATCCCTGGGCAGCAGGCCAGGAAGGAGGGACCCCACTGCCCAAGAAGCCTGGCTCCTGGCCACAGGGAAGCACTGAGGGGCTATTTTCCTCACTCATCTTATTTGTTTAATGACTAACTTCTGTCTTCCTGTTGTTGGTCACCCTGTATCTTCTGCATCTGGCTGCCTATCTGGCACATAACAAATGTTCAATAAATATCTCCTGCATAAAGTGAATCCCCCCGGAGAGGCGGATATGATTCTGTCGGTTTATGGCTGAGGAAGCTGAGGTGCAGGGAAGCTGACGAAGTCCTCACGTCACACAGCTGGTAAGTTGTAGCAACCGACCGAAGCCACGTCACGCCCTCGTTCTGCTCCACCCAGCAGCCCGAGTGCGTGAGAGTTCGGACACAGTTTTCACCGAGACTGCCGGTCACCTCACTGCCTCATCCACGGGCTCTCCAGCGACGGCTTTACCCAAGTCCTGCAGCATCTGACACGCCTGTTGCCCCTCACCACCTGCGATGTCGTTGCCGCCCCTGAGCCCTTGCAGTCTCTCGAAGTGTCTCTCCTCAGAGGTTCTTGCAGGAGCTCTTTCCTGCCGCCCCACCCGAGGTTCTGTCCTCAGCCCCCTTGCCCATCTCTCTGCACACACTCACCCTGGGGGTCCTCCTCGTCCACGCCCGAGGCCATCCTCCGCGGTGTGCTGGAGCCCCCAGTCCACAGCCAGGCTGCGGACCTCCCGCCTCAGCCCCCTGCTTCCCACGCAGCTCAGCTTTACTCCCAATGATCAGGCTCGGAGATGCACGCCCCAGACGACCATCATCGACTCTCGTTACCCGGCACTGCCTCCTCTGCGTTCCAGTCCTCGCCCTGGTGCTTCGACCTCCAAACCAAGGCTCCAGCCCACGCCGCACCTCCACCTCCACTGCCACCCTCCCGTCGAGACACCACCTGGCCGCTACCACAAGTTCCTACCCTTTCCCCAAGCCCACTCCTTCCTCCTCCCAATCTATTCTTTAACCAGCAGCCAGAGTGATCTTTTAAGAAACTTTATTTAAGTGTAACATTCACCAAAAAAAAAAGGCACAAGTCACAAGGGTACAGCTTGATAAAAATGTCATGTGTGGAGGACACGTGAGGGACCAGCACTCAGCCAGAGAAACAGAACATTTCCGGCTTCCCAGACGTCCTCTAGTGCCCTGTCGGTCACCACCCCCGACCCGGGGTAGCAAGTCTCCTGGCCTCTAGCAGCACAGGTTAGTTTGCCAGTTTTGTATTTTACAGAAGTACGATCATATAGTGTGTCAGCGTGATCTTCTGAAGATGGAGAGCACAGCCTGTCATGACACTGAAAAAACCCTCCAGTGGATTCCCACCAGCTCAGATCAAAAGCAAGCAGAACATCGCAGCCTACAGGGCCCTCCCTGTTCCAGCTCCCATCCACCTCCAGCCCCGCAGAGCTTCCCACCACCATGGCCTCTCCTCGGCTACTAAGCTACCTACATTCGGTCTGGGGTGACAGGCCGTTGAAATCTGTAGCTGCTTGGAAAACGCATGGCCCGTGTGAGATGATGGGTTGCCTCAGAGCCTTTGGTGGTGGGGCCCATTGTCTCTATGGAGGGAGGGGCTCTTCATTCTCACCCCCTCCCTTGCTTAGCTTCTACTCACCTATCTATACGATGGCAAAGAATGTCCCTGCTGTTACACATTCCCCATTGTTATTGCGTGGCCCTGAGCCCAGATCACAGTTACGACCACCTAAAGTGTTGGGTGCCCTGTGGCAATCTTGGCACCCAGAGCATAGCTGCTGCCAGCCCGCGGGGCGGAGGAGGAAAATGACCACAGAGGCTCTGCTGCTGCTTTATGAGGAAGACGCAGTCCACTCAGCAAATATCCGACGAGGAACAAGTCAACGGGAAAGAAGGAATTTCAGGGAATGACAGGAGCGGTTACATAGACACCTGGAAGCCGCAAGTAAGTGGATGTAAAACGATCGACGTGGATCATGAACTCCTTGAAGAAATAGGGCTTTTTTCTTTTTCTCCCCCTTCTACTGTGCCCATTTACCTCCCAACGAGGTCAATCAATTACTCAGCAAACCCTTGTAAATGCTTTCACTGTCATCGGGGTGACACCCAGAGCCAGCTGCCCCAAACATCTCCATTTGGAGAAATGAACCCCCGGACTTAGGTTCACCTCTTGGCCCTGCCAGGTTTTTTAGGAGAAAACTGGAGACACACTGAGCAGTGAGGGAGGCTGTGTCTGGGTGTCCCCCCAAGGCTGCCCGGCGGGGAGTCCGAGGGTCCATCGGGAACAGTGGGTGCCCCGCTGGGACAAGAAAGGAGCCCTCGCCCAGGGAAGCGCTGCCGGGCAGCCTGTGCCTCCGCCTCAGAGGCTGCCGAGTTCCTGATAAACCACAGCACGCCCAGCCCCCTCAAAGCCACTGTGGAGGTCTGAGAACCCAGCTTCGAGAATCTGTAACAGAGTCAAAGACAGCAGACGCCTGAGACGAGGGGTGCGCCCGTCGCCCACCAAGAGAGGCCAAGGCACGGGCGTGCGTGGGCGCCACGACGCTGGGTCTGCCCGTCGTCCCACGGGCCCTCTCGCTGGCTGCTCCGGTGTCAGAGCGCCGCCTGAGGCTGTGGCATTCCGGAGCCGCACGGACGCAGAGGTGTGTCCCGCCGCCGCCGCCGCCGCCTGCGCTCACAGAGGCGGGGACTCCCCCGCCATAGGCTGTCTCTGGCAGCGACGCTCTCCTGCACGGAAGCATTCCCATACCCCAGCCCGATCGCCCCGGCATTCCTCTGCCTGCCGGGGACCCAACATTCATAACCACGGCTGTTCTCACAGGTGCCTGCTGCCTTCCAAGACCGCCCCCATCACTCCAAAAGCCACGGCAGCTCCCTGAAAACTCCGTCCCAAGAGGAGAGGCCCCCGGCAGCCAGGATAAGATGGTCCCTACGCAGGACAATCGCCACACTTCGTGGGCATGCCCTCCCTCTGCTCTTCTGGCGGCCGGTGGGAGGGTGGCAGGAGGAAAAGGCTTTGTCCAACGTTCAAACCTCTCTATCCCATCAGATGCCTCAAGAGGATGACGTGTTCTCCCTAAGTGCTGAGCACAAATCCAGAGCCCATCACCTGCCCTCCTGGGGATCCCTGGAGGGGCGTGGAACCTGGTGGTCCCAGCTCCCCACTGACCGGTGACAGTCAAAATACCAAGGATGTTGACCCAAAGGGCTGCACCTCCTGCAGGTGACTCTGGCAAGGCAACCAGAATATCTGTTGCCACCATGCCCTGTGGGCCTCCACTTCACCCCCCCAACAAGCCCCTCTCCCCTCCAACCCTCCAGGTGGTCCCCCAGCATCTTCACTATGACCGTCACCACTGATCTCACCTCTCTCTCCACCCTACTCCCTCTGCCTCTACTAAGGACATTCCCTATCACCTGTGCTGTCCCCAGCCTCTTTGTTGGGTATTACGGGCTGAATTGGGTCCTCCAAAAAGATATGTCAAAGGCCTAACCCCTGGTACCTGCGAATTATTTGGAAATAGGGCCTTTGCAGGTATAATCAAGTTATGGTGAGGTCATACTGGATTAGGCTGGGCCTTAATCCAAAGACGGGTGTCCTTATAAGAAGAGCAAATTTGGATACAGAGACACAGGACGCTGGAGGCACAGAGTGGAGTGATGTGGCTAAAAGCCAAGGATTTCTGGCAGTCACTAGAGGCACACCTGCAACTCCCTTGGTCCTCTTCCCTCAGTTCAGTGAAAGAATCCTGTCCCTCTGGCCCAGATGTCCCCAGCTGACCCTACTGGAAACCTGGTTCACCTCTCCCGGGCCCACCACCCTTCCTCCTCCAGCTTTGGAGAGAGTCTGTGCTCACCTGCTCTCCAGCTGACTGAGGAAGCAGGTTGCCTTCCTCTTCAAGTGTTCAAGTCCCTCTAAATTCACCCAGCTAGTTTCTTAAGTCCGCTAAGACTCATCGTTGTCTTCTGTGGACAAACACCAAGACAGCCGAGGCCTCCTGCGCTGGTCACCCATTCCCTGCCTCACTCTCTCCCACCGTTGATTTGATTGCCTCGGGGCTCCACTCCCCTGCCCTGGGTGCCCCCCTCTCATTCCCGGGCTCTTCTGCCTTCTATCCACACCTGGGGGGGGCCTGACTGCTCACATTCCATGAGGATTTTCCCCCAACACAGACCTCTCCTCTGTGGGAGCCAAGCAGCTACAGGAAGCCCGTGTGGAGCAGAGGGGCCTTCCTTCTCTCCACGGGCTGAGACGTCTTCCTTCCTTCCCTCCGAAGCTGTCCTGTAGGACGCTGTGCCTTCTCGGCTGGCGGCACATTCTCCCAGGTAGCAGAGTCAGTCTGCAGGCATTGCTCCACAGGCCAGAGAATGTCTACCCACCCTTTTTTAGACCTTGTGAAAGACAGAACTCCAGATCGATTGGCTTTTCCACACGTGCTCTAAACCTGAGCCTGCAACATGTGTCCCTGAAAGAGGCCTCCTCGCCTTGCAGGGCTGGGCAGCCCCGTCACACTGAACTTGAACTCAGCCCTCTTCATCCAGGTTACAACTCCTTGTGCGGGCTGCCCTGTGCCTAGAACATGCTCCTGCCCCTTTCCCTTGCCTCCTTGCTGGCCTCACGGACTCCCCTGTCAAGCGCCGTTTGAACATTGCTTCCCCAGGAAGCCTTCCTGGTCCCTTCTTTTGGCTACTCGGCTGCTGTCACGTACCCCCACAGGGACCTGCGGACCCCTCTCTCCGACGCCATCACACTCGTGATTCCAGAGCAGTGGTTCGGGCATCCGCTCCCGAAGACCCTCATTTACTTCAAAACACGCACAAGGCAAGACACCCTTCACTGGAGGCTGTGCCTCCCTACGAAGACTGAAATGGAACCTCCCTCTGGCAAAGGTGCAAGCACAGTTTACAGTTCCCGTGGCCTGCCCGCTCTGACCGCTCTGACTGGGGGCTGTGTGTGCATGTGTGGCAGGGGCTACATTATTGCTAATTTTGCCCAGAAGGGACATTTGAAGTAATGTGATAAGCAAATATTCATTGAATATCATTATGGGCCAAGCATATTCCAGGGGAGACCAAGCAGGGCTAGACTCCTCTGGGGCAGTTTGTTAATAAGATGAGGTATGTGTACACAGTAGTGGCAACTACTCTCAAGGCAATATGGCAGATGCCAAAGGGGCTCAGGACACACGAGGGTGAGGGAGAGGTCCCTGGAGAAAGGGAGGTTGGACTTAGGTCTTTGAGGACGAGAAGAACATCAGAAAGTGGAATGGAAAAAAGGGGCCATCCCAGGCCCAGGAGGCAAAATGAAGAGTAGAAAAACACACGCGTGATTAGGGGTCAGGAAATGATCTGGTTCGTCTGAGGAAGTTCTGGCTAAGTGAGAGGAGAAAACCAAGTCAAGTAAGAGGATTGGTACCTGAGAGGAGCCACAGAATTTTCTCTCTCTCTGGCCATCACCGACGACTTCTGAGCAGGGATAATGCATGTCAAACATTTTTAGAAAGGTTAAGCTGTAACAGAGTAGAGGCAGGGAGGCCAGTGAAAGATCTTGGGACAAGGTTGAAGAAGCCTCTAGTCAGGGGGTGGCAGTCAGCAGGGACATCAGCAGGGGAGAAGGTCATGACCTGATGACTAAGGAGAAGTGGGGGATGGTGAGTGGGCATCTGAAGACCAAGGAAAGGGAAGCAAGGAGCTCAAAAGACAATGCAGAGCAGGGTGAATGGTGGGAGGCAGAGGTGGGCTGTGGGGCAGGGGAAGGCCCAAGTGGACATCCAGGGAGCCATCCCTGGTTTCAGGCTAGCCGGCAGGTGCCTCTAGGGAAAGATGCCCTCACTTCTGACAGCTCTGTAACCCCACACCCCAAAAAGAAAGGAGAAGATCCCCTCAGGACCAAACGGAATCCAAGGACTAATCACTACATTAAAATGGTGACTCAGTAGCTACTATTTGGGGTCTTGAAATAAATCCCCCTAGGGCTTTATGTTGGCACTCTTTGAGCAGGACCGCAGCTGTGGGAAGATGTCTTGTTCTATTATCTCTGTTACCTTTTGTTCCTTCTCCCAGAGGTCAGAGCCTCGTGCCTTGTTAGACTTCACACAGCTGCAAGTCACCGTCTGTAAGATGGACAGGTTGCCTGCAAGGAGCCCCAAGGATATCTCCTAACAGAACTTCACTTGCTAAATTTGCAGAAGAATCAGGAGGACAAAGGGGCTTTTGATGAGGTTTTCTGGGACATGTGAATCCTGACTTGAAAGCTAAAGGATCTGGCACCCGACAGAGGCTATTTGATTTCTAATATGATTTGGTCCAAGTCCAGTCCTTTGTCTAGTCTTGAAATGGGTAGAAGTCTGCCCATCTGGTCCCCTTCTCCAGGGGTGGGCAGCTTTGTCACTGAAGGCTGCATCAGGATGAGGGTGGTCAGGGCATCTACTTGGTCTTCTGTAGTCACCCCCGGCCAGCACAGTGGCCTGGGACACCTTTGTCCCAAGGAGCCTCTATTCCAGCTCTACCCTCTCCATCACTTCAACTTATTTCTGGACTTTTCTGGGCTGAGGGCTGCTCCTTCCATGGCCTCACCTCCTGGACTTTCCTATGTGCCTCCCAAGGTGTTCCCCTTGCCCTCCGCCATGTCTGCCTTCCTTCCCACTCCACTCTTCAGATCAGCAAGGAGCAGGGAAGAGGGAGAAACAGTTACGGGGCCTGGAGAGGGGAAGGGAGAAGGAACTGGGTGGGATCCAGCCCTCGGCTGACAGGAAAGGATTTTAGTCAGCACTGCAGAAAATGCCCAAAGCCTTTCTTGGAAAAGTTTCCTCAGGTCCCAGGTTTGGCCTGAGAGAGGAAAGGAAACTGTTACACGGAAAGGTCAAGGCAGGGGGCCAAGTGAGGCATGCTAGCCTCTTTCCCATCACAAAGCCACGTTTAGATGAAAGCAACTGAACATCCTTTCCTGGTACCCACACCCTCCGTTGCTCCCTCCCACCCCCGCTGCCCAGGGCCCCAGGGAGCGAGCAGGGGAGTGGGCCACAGGGGTCTCCGCTGTTGCGGGGGTGGGGGTGGGGTCGTTTAGGCTGTCAAGGTCCTCTCTGTGCCGTGAAATGGCCAGTCTAAACACAGGAAATGAGGGCAGGAGTGGGAGCAAGGGGAAAGCAAACCAATTCCTCAAATTCCCTGTTTAGCATTAGTTACGATGCCCCTGAGCTCGGCCTCCGAGAACATTCGCCATTTCCAAGCTACCTGTGGGAAAAAAGAGCACAAGATGGAACTCCGCCGAGCACAGCACGCCTGTGTGCCCTGAGCTCCCTGGAGAGTCTCTGAATCCCAGCGTGTGGCCGCGGGGCTCCTCAAGGCCAAGAAGGCTCTGTCCACCCCACCCACCTTCCTTTCTCCGCAGGGAGCTCTGGGAGGCCTTCACTGGCCAGCCTAGAATGCTTCCCAAATTTTCTCCCTTCAGTTCCTCTCCACACGAGAGACTCACGTTCCCTGGGAACCATTTCAGTTTAATACGATGACTTCCCATTAATCACTTGAACGAATACGTTGGGGACAAGACTATCACAGCCACCTCAGTGCCCTCTGCCTGTGAATCAGTGCTCTGATATGTGCCTTGCCTTAGAGCCGAGGTTCTCGACCTTCAGGGTGCATCAGAGTCGCCTAGAGGGTTTGTTAAAGCAGCGTGCCCCACCTGCAGCTTTGGATTCAGTAGATCTGGGGGATAGGGCACAAGAATTCACGTTTCTAACCAGCTCGCACGTGACGCTGAGGCTGCTGGTACAGGGACCACACTTTGGGAACCACCGCCTCAGACTCAGGTAGGTCCCCCTGAACCCTAACCCAATCCTTACTTCTGGGCGCTTCTTTCCTGGAGACAAGGCACAACGTCTGTGTAAACCCTTTACAAAGGAATGGGGGTAAAACTGAGACACACCCTTGATGTCTCTGCCCTCCCCTTGGCCATCTGCCCATCTGGGCACGGGGTCTGCTCGCACAGGGAGGCTCTCTCCACACTGTCGTGTGGGCCGAGAGCACCCCACAATTAGCTCTGACTGGGAGCTTCCATCCACCTCCCAGCTCCTTTGAACTGCCTCGCCTGGAGCTCTTGACAGCCAGTGCAAGGGAATGTGATTTCATCTTCCACACCTGGTCTGTTTGGCTGGACTCTCTCCTGGCAGGTTTCAAAACTCCTGAATGAAATCATCAATAACCATCTTCAGATGGGGAAAGATTAGCTGAGCAAATACTCGACGCCTACCAGCCGCAGCCCTGGGAGGAGCAGACGTGAGCTCACCCACCTTTCCAACACTGCAGGCGATTCATGTCTGCAGCCCAGGGGGCTGTGACCTCAGCAGCAGGTCACAGAACAAATACTGGTGGGCAGCGTACGAAGGGTCACTGAGACGCTGGTGATATGCTGGGCATCTGCTCTGTGTAGGGGAGAGAAGCACAGCCCGATCCTGGAATTTTCAAACTGTGGGAAGGACAGGATGGAGTGCCCCGCTGCAAGCCTCCTTGTGGAAGCTCGCCCCTACGCACAGCTTCCTCCCATCAGGGACGTCAGCAAAGCACCTCTGGCCCCCCACGCCCCTCCTTTCTCAGGGCTATTGCCCAGGGGTGCTCACCTCTCCTTCCTGCAGGACATTCTGTCCCATACTTGTCCTGAATGTCACTGCCCTTTGACCTGGGACAGTGCTTTTGACGTGTCAATTTGGCCACGCTACAGTCCCCAGTTATTCAAACACTAATCTAGGTGTTGGCTATGAAGGAAGTTTGCAGCTGTAATTAAAATATATAAATTTAAGGAAGATTATTTTAGATATTCTGATAATCTGGGTGGGCCTGATTCAGTTAATCAGAAGGCCTTAAAAGCAGGGTGGAGAGAGAGAGAGAGAGAGAGAGAGAGAGAGAGAGAGAGAGAGAGAGAGATTGATTCCCCTGAATAGGAGCTTTGGCCCAATGCCTGTGATCATTCTTTCCTGACTGCCTGCCCTGTGAATTTTGGATTTGCTTATTCAGCCCCACAACTGTATAAGCCAACTCCTTGAAATTAATCTCTTAATGCATACATATATATATATATATATATATATATATATATATATATATATGTATATATGTATACACACACACACACACATACATGTGTGTGTGTTTGTATCTTCTATTGGCTCTGGTTTGATTAAACCCTACAGTAGAGAAAAAAATGGCCTCCCCAATGCCTGTGTACTGCTATTAGAACCTGTGAATACATTGCCTTACATGGCAAAAAGAACTTGGCTGATATGACTGAACTAAGATTCTTAGCATAGGGAGGTTATCCTGGATTATCTGGAAGGGTCCAGTGTAATCACAGGGGTCCTTGTAAGAAGGAGGCAGGAGGGTCAGAGTCCGAATAAAAGATGAAAAGGAGAGATTTCAAGATGCTGAACTCCCGACTTTGAAGATGCAGGAAGGGGCCAAAAGCCGAGGAATGCTGGTGGCCTCTAGAAACTAGGAAAGGCAAGGAAACGGATTCTTCACTAAAACCTTCAGAAGGAGCACAGCCCTACCAACACCTTGATTTTAGGTCTTCTGTCTTCCAGAACTGTAGGAGAGTAAGTCCATGTTGTTTTAAGCCACTAGGCTTATGGCGATTTGTTACAGCAGCAGTAGTACACTAATACAAACCCTGGTTCATATCAACTCTACCCGTCTTCCCCCGCTTCAATGCCCTCACTCAGGCCGCTTCTTTTCCCTCGGCAGAACCACACCTTCCCATTTTTGACGTCTCCTGGGGTCTGTTCTCCAACTTTCCACAGAAAGTCTCAACGGTCTTGTCTGTTCAGCCCCCCTCCTGAGAACAGTGCTCCCCCTTTTTTTAGAAAAGTGTACCTATTCAACTATGAGAAGCCCCCACCTTGCCTCAGGGCACGTGACCCAGCTGAACCAATGAGAGTCCTGCCCCAGTAGTTTTTCAGGTTGGAACTAAATGAAGAGCAGCAGGTAAGCTGGTTGCTGACCATGACTCAGCCATGAAGAGGACAGAGGTTTACAATGGAAGACAGTGACGAGAGGAATGAAGAGGAGAGAGGAGATGGAGCCAGCTGGCGCTCCAGGCCACCTGCCCAGATCCATCACACAGTCTTCTATTGTGTTTCTTGTCTTTTTCTTGTTGGTTAGCAGGAGATCTTTGTATAGTCTAGATATGAGTCCCTAGTCAGTTTAATTTTTTTTGAATTTTATTTTATCTATTTTTGATACAGCAGGTTCTTATTAGTTATCTATTTTATACATATTAGTGTATATAGGTCAATCCCAATCTCCCAGTTCATCCCACCACACCCCCGCCCCACCACTTTTCCCCCTTGGTGTCCATACGTTTGTTCTCTACATTTGTGTCTCTATTTCTGCCCTGCAAACTGGTTCATCTGTACCATTTTTCTAGGTTCCACATATCCTAGTCAGTTTTAGACATTGCAGACATCCCACAACCCGTCATTCTGTTTGCCTGAAACACTATTTTCTGTTATTAAAGTAGATAAATCTTCCTTCTTTAGTGGGTATTCTCCTGATATATCTTCTTTTGTCCTTTGATTTTCAACATTTTCTTTTAAAGAGCATGAAACTAGATTCTCTCTCTCTCCCTCTCTTTTAGGCAGTCTGTCTCTAGCTTTGAAATGGTGAGAGTACTCCATTTTCTGACAAACCTAGATTTATGTCCACTTCATTTTATTGTGCTCCTATTTACCATAATGTTTTCTGTTTGTTTGTTTTTGTTTGCCTTTTATTCTCCTCTTTTCCAGCCCTCTTTTGGTTGATTAGGTTTCTACTTTTTACACTCTTCTGCTTTGGAAGGTATGCATTCAATGTCTTTACACTGAATGATTACCCATACATTTTAACTTAATGTTTGACTTAAGAAAGACTAAAGTTAATTAATTATTCCACTCTCCTCCTAAGCAAGCAAAGGACTTAAGATTTTTTTTTTTTTTTTTTTTTTTTTTTGCTGTACGCGGGCCTCTCACTGTTGTGGCCTCTCCCATTGTGGAGCACAGGCTCCGGACGCACAGGCTCAGCGGCCACAGCTCACGGGCCCAGCCACTCCGCGGCATGTGGGATCTTCCCGGACCAGGGCACGAACCCGCGTCCCCTGCATCGGCAGGCGGACCCTCAACCACTGCGCCACCAGGGAAGCCCAGGACTTAAGATTTTAACTTCAAAGTTCCCTGCCAATTCTTCATATTATTGGTATGTCTTATTCTACTTCCATCTTTTCTGCCCTCCATAAATCATTATTTTTGTCTATTCACAATCAATAATTACTACCATTCTGTATCATCTTTTTCTGTGCTTGATTTCTTTCTTTATGAATTTCATCCTTTCATAGTTTATTTTAGTAGGACTCACAATTAGTAAATTCTCTGCCTTTGTTTGAAAATCTCTATTTGTCCTCTTGAATTATCATTTAGTTATAACATTTGAATTTGGTGGTAATTTTCTTTCAGCATATTGAAAAGTATTCCATTATTTTCTAGTATATCTATTTATTTTGAGAAGACTGTTATTGGTCTAATTATTGAGTCTTATGCGTAATCTATAATGTTGCTCTAGTAGCTCTTAAAGTTTTTCTGTCTTTACTGTTCTGCAGTTCCAGTATATGTATAGGTGTACTTTTTTGTAAATTCCTGTCAAAACTTACTGTGCTTTTTTATTTTGAGGTACCACATGTCTTATTAATTCTGGAAATTCTCTGTCATTTTTTCAGTATTGACTATTACCTATTCATTCTTTTCTCTTCTTGGGGACTCATTTCAGACTTATATTGGACTTTATTTTTACTGTTTTCATGTCTCTTTTTTTTTTTTTTTTTTTTTTTTCTTTTTGCGGTATGTGGGCCTCTCACTGTTGTGGCCTCCCCCGTTGCGGAGCACAGGCTCCGGACGCGCAGGCTCCGGACGCGCAGGCTCAGCGGCCATGGCTCACGGGCCCAGCCGCTCCGCGGCATATGGGATCCTCCCAGACCGGGGCACGAACCCGTATCCCCTGCATCGGCAGGCGGACTCTTAACCACTGCGCCACCAGGGAGGCCCTGTTTTCATGTCTCTTAACCTGCCTTTTATAGTTTCCACTTCTTTTGTTTTTGTTGTGTTTTTTTACTCATGAAACTATACTTTATTCAGATCGCATTAGCTTTTCTCTTTTTCTGTCCCAGGATCCCATCCAGGACACCATACCACATTTGGTTATCAGGTCTCCTTAGGCTCCTCTTGGCTGTGACAGTTCTCAGACATTCAGACATTCCTTGTTTGGAGGAGTACTGGTCAGGTATTTTGTAGAATGCTCCCCAGTTTGGGTTCGTCCATGATTTTCTCATGGTTAGACGGGGGTTATGTTTTTGGGGGGAGGGAGGCCACAGAGGTAAACCACCCTTCTCACCACATTAGTTAAAGGGTACATATTTTCAAGATGACTTATCACTGATAATGCTAACCTTGGTCACTTGGCCAAGGCAGTGCTTGCCAGGTTTCTCCTCTGTGAAGTGTCACAGTTTCTATTTCTTTATTCCTCTGTGCTGCATTCAGGTGACTTCTTCAACCCTATCTTCCACTTACTAATTATCATTTTGTGCAGATGTCATTAAGTTAAGGATTTCAAATTGGGAAATTATCTAATCTGTTAATTAACCAATCATTGTATCTAATCTGCTATTTAACCATTCGCTGAATTTTTACTTTCTGTATGTATAGAATTCCCATTTGTTTCTCAAATCTGCCTGTTCCTTTTGCACAGCGTTTGTTCTTTCCTGGTGTTTTCTATTTTTTCTTACACTTCTTTAAACATTTCAATGTATTTTTATAGTCTCTTTCAAAATGTTCCATTATCTTAAAATCTTGAGGTGCTAATCTTCCTCACTGAATATATGTACTGCCTGTGGCTTACGGTGGGTCATTTCCTGTATAACTGTTTATCGTAAGCTCCTGTTCCACAGACATTGTCTTCTCTTGGGGATACCAGTTGGTTTGGACTGTAGAAGTATCCCTCCAGTGGTTTTGCTCTTGTGTCTACTAGATGGCAAAGAGTTGTCACCAGCCTGGAATGAATTTCTTATCCTAATTTATATGCTTAGAGATTCCCATACCATGTGGATAGTATACATTCTGCTTCCAAGTCCATGTGGCATGGACTTGGTGTTTTGATTTCTCAGCGGAATTATTTTACCCAGAGGCCCTGTTAGAGATATACCTCTTACCTGTAACAGGGTGGTGGGCAAAGTTTTACAGGTTCCTTTCTCAGCAAGGGACCCAGTTTCATGCATGCGTCTTCGTGCCAGCTCCCCATGTCATCTTCGGTGCCTGTATGATTACTAATACCCAATCTGCAACAGGAGTTTCTTGAGGGTTTCTTTACACACAGCTTCCCCTCAACCCCCGCTGGCACAGTCATTGTTTGGGCGTCCAACTCATTCATCCTTTCTTGCCCCTGAAGATTTCACTTTCTTTCTTGCAAGTTCAGCTCCACATTTAAATATTTGATGGTGTTCTATTTTATGCAGCAACTCTAGGTATTTGTAGTAGGAGGGTCCCATGTTTTGTAAACCTGTCATATGGATGAAAACCACAATTCACTATAGTTCTTTATGACCCATCTTATCCCAACTAACCAGAGCCTTTGGAAGACAGGGACCTTGCCTGATTCATGGTTGTATTCCCCATGCAGAGGCTAAATAGCAGAAGCATGAAGGTAGCATGTTAGAGTTCAGAGTCTGCGGTCCCAGATGTACTGAGCAGAACTCAGTTCTGTTTCTACCTTCTCCTCCCTCACAAAACCCAGTTCTTTCCCCTCTTATTTGACACATCTTATAACTTTGCATCTATTTGTGCATCTGCCCACTGTTTACATCTCTCGTGAGGGCATGGCCCACTCTGTTTTGTTCATCATTGTACCTCCAATGGTTGATGGTAGGTGATCAATAATTACGTGTTGCATGAATAAATGAACAAATGAATGCATCTCAGGCAGCTGTGCTGACACCATTCCCAGCCTCAGAGTTCTGAAACCCCTGCTGTTTATGACATCAGCAGAGTCCTGCCTTGCAAACGGTGGGTCACCAACTGACTCAACGCTCACCAAAATGACTGCGTGAGAGCCAACCCAGGGATGTCACCACATCCTCCCAAGTATAAAACTCCAGGCTCAGGACCAGACCCCAGGCAGCCCTTAGCAGATCCTGTCCCAGACTCTGCCCTCACCACCTCCCCCTGAGGCCCATTCTTCCTACGTGGCACGGATCTGATCAGGGACACTCACTCCCCTAAGATGTTTGGCCAACCCTTAGGGCTGGATTCCCAAGCTCTGAGCCAGTCCTCGGGAGTGGGGCACCAGAAGAGCAGAGAGGCCTTCCTGGACAGAAACATTCTCAATCTTCCCAGAAAAGAAAAAATGTTCCCTAGTTGTGCCTCTCTTTAAGAGTTAAAGCATTGTTCTCTGACTTCATTCACCTCCCTCACTGAGGAGCCATAGACTCCAGTGAAATAATAGATGTAAAAACGCAGTGACAACAGTGATGGGCACAGGAGTGGTCCTTACAGACAATCCCATCCCCTGGCTGCCCTCCTGGCCGCATCTCTGGTGCATCCTCAGGGACCTGGAGATCAGCCTCCTCCCACCTTACGTCTCGCTTCATAGACCACAACGACAGATCTCGTGGCACCAGGCAAAGGTGGGTGTCACCGCAGACTTCAGGGCTTTTAATTGGTAGTGTTTTCTAATTATAAATGCAGGACATGTGTATTGTAGAAATATGGAAAACATAGAACGTCACAAAGAAGAAGAAACGATTTACAGGGTCCCACTCAGAGCGCTATCTCTGTTTAGGTATATACCCTCTTTAAGTCTCGTGACACTTAAAACTCTGGATCATCTCTTCATCCAGTTGTCCATCCTGCTGCCCCTACTTAACATTATAGAACGAACCCTTCCCTCAGGTTGAAACTTCTCGCAATAAAACTTTAAAACATGTCTTACAAATATCTCATAGATGGATGTCCCATGATTTATATATGGCCTTGCCAATAACTAGCTATACGAGTCGTTTCCTCATTACAAGTTTCTGAACAGACGAGTTAAATGATAAAACATTGTTCAGCAGACTGGGTTTCCATTTATTTGTTCAGGAAAGGTTTCTAAGCCACTTGGTCACTGTCCCCACCCCATGCCGGGTCCCTGGTCTCAACACTTGTGTGCTGTGGGTGAGACAACGTGCCACAAGAGAGGAAGACTGAGGAAGAAGGACTTTCCGGGCCACCAGTGTCAGATGTGGTTCAGGAAAATAAAACAGTAAATAGGAATAAGCAGCCCTGCTGTGTCTGTCAGTATGGGGACGGAAGTAGCAGAGTCCTGGCTCGGCTGGTTGGCGTTTGTGGTGGGAAATGGAGAGCCGCCACAGGGGACGGGGCTTAAGACAGAGTGCCCGAATTGCAGCTCTGTCACCGTGTGATGTGGAAGTTTCCACACGCTGCCTGCCACTGTCCTCCACCACACAACGTGGACAACATGCACCTCGCGGCACAGACAGTGTTTCTGGAAGGACCTGCCCTTGTTATTTCAGTAAATTGGGCACACATGGGTGCCCCCCAACAAAGCTTTTGCATCCACAACTAAATATCCACATGTCCCCTTATGCTTTATCACGCACATGTGGCCTAATGAAACGTGTCCGTCTTTGTGATGATAGCTCAGAAAATTATAATTGCTGCTAAAAATGTGTTGGTGCTGAGGGTGGGAATTCTAAATATTTGTGACTTTAAGGTCAACCAATACAGGCTCGACTAACGCCTGTCCCCGCTCCTTGTTAACTGTACGTGTTTATGTATTAAATTCACATGTGGACTCAGTGGGCCTGCGCTTTCCC
Source organism: Mesoplodon densirostris (assembly GCF_025265405.1). NCBI lineage: Eukaryota > Metazoa > Chordata > Mammalia > Artiodactyla > Ziphiidae > Mesoplodon > Mesoplodon densirostris. The sequence continues at coordinate 152,366,496 of NC_082665.1, read as the reverse complement.
GGGACACAGAGGCAGGAGGCTGGAGCGGCAGCGAGCCCAGGAGGGCAGCCTCCTGACAGCAAGGGGCAGTTTGGAAAGGAAGCGGCAGCCGCAGGGCCCTGAGGCTCACTTTCCAAGTCAGTGACAAGGTCCAGGGCTGGAGACAGTCTGCTAGACAAGGCCGGTTCTACCTCGCTTGGGCTCGGCCAGACTTCGTGCGTGGGATGTGGGCGTTACAGCCTGGGGCACAGGCGGGGGTCCACAGGAACGTTCCCACTGGCATTAGGCTGGATGACCTCGTAAGGGTCTCTGTCAGGCCCCTGATGATCAAGTCAGGGACTCTGGTCCCGGTGAGCCCCTTGTCTACTTGCTCCAGAGAGATGTCGCCCAGCTGGGGGCCGGGGGGTGGACCCAGTGACCTGTCCAAGGCTCTTGCTGGACTCCCCATGAAAGTTCCAAGTCAGGGAGAAGCAAGAGCTGGGGTGAGAAGAGAGAAAGACGGGGGTAAGAAGGAAGAGTGTGAGAGCTGGGGCGGGAGCAGGCCTGGGGCTCCTGAGAGCATAACAAACCGGGGGGTCCCCATCATGGGAAGGTCTCTGCTGGTTCCAGGAAACCCCGGGCCCACCAGCCTCCCTAAAGCCTGAGGTCCCCTCGTGAGTGATAACCAGAGCCAGCGAGGAAACCTTTGTGATCTGGGACAACAAGGGTCGGAGGGCCACACGGGCCCCTCAGCAACACCCACCTTCAGAGCATGGCCCGGCTTTTAGAGGAGGGTAGCCCAGGACACGTGGTGGCTTTCTGTTTCAACCTAGTTAGAGGGACTTGTGGGAGAGGGGAGACTGCTTTCTACCAGAAACAATGAGGAGAGTGGCCAGGAAGAGGGGGCTCTGCTAGCTTCACTCTGGGGGATACACAATTCTGAACTTCAGTAATTCTATAGGTGAGGGGCACCACGTTTCTATAGCTCACTTTTATCATTACTCGTATGGATTCTATACAGTAAGACGATAAAAAATGCTGCACAAATCACAACGGGCAATGAAGGCAGGGCCAGGCGGGAGGACTTCCACGTACTAACAAGAGGCAGAAGTGGGCCCTGCTGCTTGGTTTCTCCCTGGAAGCCTCCAGCTCCTTCCTGCCATGAGTCCTTGAGGCTTATTTCCATTGCTGGGCACTGTCCCTGGCTCTCCATGGGCACCTCCCCTGCCCCACAGTCAGTGGGTGGAAGTCCATTCTTGTAAAATGGCGGTGGGGTGACCAACTTATCCCAATCTGCCCAGACGTCTTCAGTTTTAAAACTGAAAGTCCTGTGTCCCAGGACCCCCCTCGGTCCTGGGCAAATCGGGGCAGTGGGTCACCTTGAGAAGCAGGGCCCTACAGGCCATTGTTTCTTGGAAACATGGGTGTCTCTTCGAGAGCTGAGTGCAAACAGCGAAGCCTGGGGAAGAGCCTCCCACTGTAAACATGCAGAAAAGGCTCACGAGTGAGTGAGGCCCAGGCTCCGGCATCCACACTCTGCATTTTAACTGAGGCCTTTTGTGCTCTAGGCCAGCATCTCTCAAGGGTGTTGGATGGAGCACCCTTCAGAACATAAATAGGTATGGTTGATGTTTGGGTAAACAAACTAACACTTGTCATCAGGACTCTCAGGCTCCTACAGGACTTGGTGCACACTACATGACAAAGAAAGGGTTAGTTTGCCCATATTTATAGAGGAAGCAGTCAGCCCTGTGGGGGTCAGCGCCAATGCTGACCAGACTGAGTGTTCCACGGGTCACAAGTCCTGGGGTTACTGCGCCGGCTGGTGCCTTCTCCCCAAGCCACAGCCTCCATAGCATCTCCACCCAACAAGGCAACGGGGCTGGGAAGACAGCTCTGGGAGAGGGCTGCTCACTGGATAGGATCATCCCATCCATCCAGTCCACAGTGTAGTCTGAGACTCCTGGCCTTGGGTTCATCCTTCACCCCGATCAAATTTAATCCATCCCAGGGAATCAAGGTCCACGAAACCAAGAGAGCTGGGATTGATCGCAGACAACCCGGCCAGCCGCACCCTCCTCTTTTGCCAGGTTTCAGAGCAGGTCTCCTGGCAAAGCTCAGACCCAGCTGGCCCTGCTCCTGGTCTCATCTCCATCAGCAACTCAGCATGAGATGGGAATCTGAGAACCTGAAAGGACCTCAGAGATCACTGAGCTCAGGCCCCAAGGTTCACGGACGAAAGAATCCAGAACTGAGAGGCATTCTGGGGCCGTGGGAAGAAAGGGGCTGGGAGTGAGATGACCCTGGTGGGAATTCCTGCTTTGCCATTGACTGGATATGTGGTCTTGGATGTGCCTCGATTTCAAGTATGAAATGGAGATGCTGATACCTCCCTTGCAGAGCTGTCATTATGAATAGAAAAAGCTTAAGAACATAGACTGAAAAATCAAATTCAAGGGAAAAGACAACCATTCAGCTAAGGCCAGAAGAAAAGCTGGAAACACGTAAATATGTAAGATCTCATCCACCTACTAAAAGCAAGCTTTAAATCTGTCCTTAAATCTTCCTAAAAGGCAAAGTAGAAGAGAAACTGAATGGGTTATAAGGTTTGGTAATCATTCCATTGCAGAATGAAAATCAAGTTTTACCTGATATCAAGACTTGCTGTTTAGCTACAGTAATCAAGACATTGTGGTATTGGCAGAGAGATATACACATACATCAATGAAACATGATAGAAAACCCAGAATGGACCCACCCAAGTATGGCCAACTGATCTTCAACAAAGATACAAAGGCAATTCAATAGAGAAAGGAGAGTCTTGTCAACAAATGGTGCAGAAACAGTTGCATAACCACAGGCAAAACAAGGAACCTTGACCTAAACCTCACATCTCTACAAAAATTAACTCAAAATGGATCATAGATTTAAATGTAAAATTATAAAACTTTTAGAAGAAAACAGAGGATTTCTCCTTTAGGAGTTAGGATTTGGTGAAGAGTTTTTAGACATGACACTAAAAGCAGTATCCAGAAAATTAAAAATTGATAAATTGGACTTTATCACAATCAAAACCTTTTTCTCTGTGAAAGATTCTGTTAAGAGGATGAAAACATAAGCTATAGACTGGGAGAAAATATTTGCAAACCACATGCCCAACAAAGGACGTGTATCTCACATATATAAAGAACTCTCAAAACAACAATTTAAAAATCCAATAAGAAAATGGAGGGACTTCCCTGGTGGCGCAGTGGTTAAGAATCTGCCTGCCAGTGCAGGGGACATGGGTTCGATCCCTCGTCTGGGAAGAACCCACATGCCATGGAGCAACTAAGCCCGTGAGCCACAGTAACTGAGCCCGCATGCCACAACTACTGAAGCACGCACGCCCAGAGCCCATGCTCCGCAACAAAAGAAGCCATCGCAAGGAGGAACCTGCGCACCGCAACGAAGAATAGCCCCAGCTCGCTGCAACTAGAGAAAGCCTTAGTGTAGCAACAAAGACCCAATGCAGCCAAAAATAATAAAGAGAAGAAGGAAGAAAGAAAGAAAGAGAGAGAGAAAGAGCCAGAGAAAAAGGAAAAGAAAAATGGACAAAATATATGAACAGATATTTCAGTGAAGAGCATATACACATGGCAAGTGAGCATATGAAAAGATGTTTAACATCACCAGCCATTAGGGAAATGCAAATTAAGACCATGATGAGATCTCACTACACACCAATTCGAATAGCTAAAATACTCTACTTCCAGTTCCCTGAGACCTTGCACAGGTCACCTCCCCTCCTGGGCCCATTTCTTCATCTGGAGGAGGTTCCTGCTGGTGTTTACATTCTATTGTTGCATAAAAATGGGGTCCTCCGGTTTATTTTCACCAGGGGCAGTGCCTCTCTGTAGGGGTGGAATTCTTAAAAAAAAAAAAAAAAAAAGATAGCTAAAATAAAAAGCAGTAACAATACCAAATGCTGGCCAGGATGTAGAGAAACTGAATTTCTCATACCTTGCTGGTGCAAATGTAAAATGTTATGGCCACTCTGGAAAAGAGTTTGGCAGTTTCTTTTAAAAGTCAACGTGCCACTACCATATGACCTAGCAAATGCACTCCTGGGCATTTACCCCAGAGAAATGAGAGTTTATGTCCACACAAAAACCTATACATGATTGTTCATAGCAGCTTTATTTGTAATAGCCGCAAACAGGAAACAACCCAAAGGTCCTTCAATAGGTGAATGGTTGGACAAATCACGATACATCCATGCCATGGAATAGTACTCAGCAATAAAAAGGAACAAACTATTGATACATGGAACAGCTTGGGTCGATCTCAAGGGCATTGTGCTTGATGAAAAAAGCCAGTCTCAAAAGGTCACACACATATTGCATGACTCCATTTATATAATGTTCTCAAAATGACAAAATTACAGCGCTAGAGAACATATCAGGGATAGGAGTCGGAAGGAGACCTTTGTGGAGATGGGATAGCTCTGTCTTGAAGCAGTGGGGTGGTGGCTCCCTGAATCTGTACACACGATCGAATGGCCTGGAACGACACTCACACATCATGGCAATGTCCATTTCCTGCTTTTGGTATTACACTATAATTATGGAAGATGAAATCCTTGGGAGGAACTGGGTAAGCACAGGACCTCTCAGCACTGTTTTTCCTGTGCATCTATGATTATTTCACAATAAATTGCCCCTTGTTCTGTGGCAGCACAGGTCACGAGTTCATCACCAGGAGACACGAGGAAAGCTAGGAAGGGCTTTGAGCATAGTTACAGGAGCAAAGGGCCCAAGGGACCTTTGACCCCCACCCCACCCATTCCCATAGTTCTCCCTCCCCACCCCCCAAAACCATCCCCCAAAACTGCCTCCCCAACACACACACACACAAGCAGGGCAAGGTGGGCCTCTCAGGGGACAGACACCCTGGAGATCACAATATATGCTGTCCCCAGTGTCAGAGAAATACACCCTGGGGTGGCAGGAGCATATCTGAATCCACCAGGTTGATGAAGGAATTCTTTGGCCCGGGGGGTTCTCTTCAGAGTGTCTCCCCGAGCATGGATTGCAGGTTGCTGGGATGCAGCACCTTCCTCTGGACACTGAGAAGTTAAGCCCAAGCTGCTGCTCCATGACTGGGGGGTCAGAGGCCTCAGGACGTTATGGACACAGGCCAGGACAAAGCACCTCTCCCTCATTCGGGGGCCTCCCTCCCAGGTGACAGGTGACAGGTCACCAGAGCCACCCAGGCCAAGCTGTGACATTCATCTGTCCCTTTCTTCCCACTGTTCCTCCCCAGCCTTCCGTCCCCACTGACCGGATATCCATCATTTCCCTACACTGGGGCCCTGGGTGTGTTTAAGTTCCCAAAATTTGGGCAGCAATTACCAATCGACCACTCCTTCTATAAGACAACCTCAGTTTGGCCCCAAAAGTTTCATTTTCAGAAGAAACAGATCTCTTTGAGGCTGCCAGGATAAGTTAGCCAAAAAGCTCCCTGCTAACTCCCCCACCCCTGCCCCATAATTGTTGAATGAACCTGTTTTTAATTTACAGCTTTGGAGTTCTGGATGCCAAACTGCTCCCCCTACCAATGACGGGCGGGCAGGTCCTCTAGTTCTTAAGAATGCTGTAACCCAGAGGCAATTGAGACTGTCTCTAGATCAAATACAATTGTACTGACTCCTGCAGAAGGGAGTACCAAAAACTCAGCCTGAGCCTGAGAGTCACCAGGCTCGAGATGAGATGAGGAGGAATGAAAGGGTCTGAGCCTGTCAGTGCTTACGCGGATCTGTGCTGCAGCCATGGCAGTGGCCCCTGGTCACGGCTGGGATGTGTGTGTCACCAGGGCCTGGAGAAAGCCCTGACCGCTCGGAACAAGCACATGTGAGGAATCTCCACGCGCTGACGCTGAGCTGACCAGTGCCGTGCGACAGAGAGGGCCAGGCGCACAGGGGTTGGGGTTCTGACCTGGAGGCTCACGCTCCTGGTTCCTCTACGCTCCACCCTTTCTGGCTATGTGTCCAAGCCCAAAGGACCAGCCTCACTAAGCCTTGTTTTCCTCATCATTAATGGGGACGGTAACAGCATCCAGTTGACAAGAGCTGTAATGAGGACTGCATATGGGTAAGGTATTTCCATCGTTCCCAGTAAATTCAGACAGACCTGTTGCTGTTTGCTACTATTGCTGTTTTTAGATATTATTATTAACTGTAGTTTTTCTTAACTATTAACTATGTCTCATAGAATGAGGCGTAATTGGTGGAATATTCGATCCTAAATGACGTTTGAATTCACAGTCTTGTTTGTTGAGGCGAGAACTGACCTCACAATGATGCCAATCCCAGAAGGCCCAGTGTGGTTTACAAAGCCATTTCCTCTGCCTCGTTCCACATAATCCTTACGAAGGCCTCCTCCACCCTGCCTCCGGGAGGAGGGAATTGTTCATATTACCCAGTTTTTTTTCACATAAGGACTCCGAGGCTCAGGAATGCTTCCCTGTGTTACCTAGTTAGTAAGGGGATGGCGTGGGGCTTGGATCTGAGTCCCCTGGCTTCGTCTCCTTTCCCTAAACCGTATGGTATGTGGCATTTTGCAGGAATGTCATAAAGCCTATTGGTTAGCCTGTCCCAACAACGAGGAACCTAGAAAAATGACGGGTCCTCAGGTTGGGTGTCCTGTGTTCCTCCCATGTCACACAAGTCACGACATGTGCAGTCCATACCCCCCCTGGGAGGGTGCGTGGCAGCCACCAAACCTCTCATTGGGAGAAGGAAATCTCTCATCAAATAGCAAAGCCCCCAGAAGCCAGCCCTACCCCCGGGAAGAAACGACTTCAGGGAGTTTAACTAATGGAATTCCAGCCCCCAGATGTGCCTTGAGATATCCAATCTCCTCCCTGGTTTCAGGCGGATAAGTGAAGCTAAGGGGAAGTTGCTCCTAAACTCTGGTCTTAGAATTACTATGGATCCACGGAGGCAATGATTAAAGGAATCTGGTTTTTAGAGTTCAGAAGAACTCTTAACTGGTATGAGCCTTCCGGAGGCCAACTGGCCTGGGCCCAGGCCTCAGGCATGTGTGGCTAAATCATCAGCACGTGATAAATTATCTTAGTTTTATAGATCTTCAAAGAAACTGCTGCCATAAACTCATTTATTTTAGGGACTCAGGGCGGGTCTAAATGGATCAATCTCTTTTTGGGGTTACCCTCCATGTCAGCCGTCCCTCCTGCTCCCAGCCCTAAGGGTGGTGAAAACAGAGAGAGTTGCTCCCACCCTGGCTCCCTCCTGGGCCTCTCTCTTTTCAGACCACCCAACCGTTGCCCCTGCCCTTTCCCCCCAACTCCTAATTTATAGACCCCAAGTTTTCCACAATTCTCTGCTGAAACGTCTCTAAACTCCTTTAAATGATGGAACCCAAACCACACACAGTGTTCTCATCAGGGTCTGGCCAAAGGTGAGGAGATTTGAGGATTATTTTAAACTATCTCAAAATTTCTATGTCTTATTTATGTCCAACCATGGAATCAAGTCAACCTTTATTTAGTGTGGTGTGGGGCAAGAGCAGAAGCAGGAGTGGGGAGCCCAGCTCTACTGCTAACAATATGAGTAAGTACATAGATGGGCTCCACTGTGACCTCCAGATCCTTTTCTGTTGGACACACATAACTGGTCCACAGAGACCCCCATCCTCCATTTGTATGTTCTGGGTTCCCCTTAATTGTGCCACTGGAGGCATTACCTAGCCCCATCTGACTGTGTGATTGCCAGAAACAACCTCTCTGCACCATAATTCCCACCCTGACCCCAAGGAGCCGTGACCTGGGCTTTACAACCTCCCACATCCTCACCACAGGAGGTGCATTTCCTCAGTTGCTTCTGCAGTGCCAGAAGAGGCAAAAAAGCCCGAATGTGGATTCAACCATTCCAGTCCTCTTGGACCTGTGAGGGGCTGGAAAGCATTCCTGACCCCCTGGGGAGGAAAGCGTCCTCGCCACACTCCTGTCTACACCCCTTCACCTACTCCCCATAACTTGCCAGGCACCTGCCTAGACTTTACGGAATAGACTGCGAAAGCCGCTGCTTTCCTGGGGCCAGTTCCGGACCAGGAAAGCTGGTCCAAGAGCTGCAGTGTTGGTTGCCAGCCTCGGGGGAATTCTCAGCATTGCAGGCAGCAGCCCGTTCAGGTAGCAGAGCTCACACGCTGCCGCCCTTGGGGCAAACGAAAGCCTAGCGGAGACGAGCCCCTCTGCCAGCCACCCAGGATGAGATGGGCTCTGATCTTCACCTCAGAGGGACCCCAGCCTGTCCCCTACAAGGCGCCAGACACGGGCAACTCCAAGCCCACTCCCTTAACGAAGTAACTGCCCACAGGAGCCCAAAAAGGTGCCCCGGGGATGTTCTTTTTCAAAGAACAGAACAATTCCCTCGGCTAGTGCCAGGACTATCTGAATAGAGTTGGCCCAATAAGCAAGTACTTTCATCGCCCTGTTTCCTACCCTGACGAGGGCGTGTGAGCACGCGCGCGAGCACATACTCGCGCAAACACATGCACACACGCCCAGCACGCGCTTCCCTGGCCAGGTGCCCCTTCGCCGGCGGCGGCGAGGGGCCCGCGGGGATGCGACCCGGAGCGTGACACCGACGGATGGACGGCGGGGGAGGGAGCCCGCCCCCCCAGCGTCTCCCGAGCGCCCGCAGCACCGACGCCGGGACCCCGCCGAAGGTGCGCCCGGCGCGGCTCGGGCCAGGACGTCCCGGGTTCTCCGCTCACCTTAACGTTGCTGAAGATAGAGCGGGGACAGCGGCCGGCTCGGCCCGCAGAGGCGCCGCTGCCCTGGCGCGCGCCGGGCTCGGGTAGGAGCCCCATGGTGGCTGCAGCGCGGGGCCCGGGGCGGGAGGCCGGGCAAGCGGGGCCGGGACGCCTGGGCTGCGGCGGGCGGCCGGCGAGTGGCGGGTGCGGCGTTGGTGGCCGGAGGAGGCACGCGGCGCGGTCGGAGGAGACTGAGCGCGAGGGTGCGCGCCCAGAAGTTTTATAAGTGGCCGCCGCCGCCACCGCCGATGATGAAACGCGCGCTCCCTCCTCCCTCTTTCCCTCGGGTGTCAAAGGCGCTGCGAGCCCCCGCCCCGCCGCCGCCCCTTCAGACAGGTGTGACGCGGTGGCCGGCTGCGCTTGACCTCGTTCCGGCCGGAGTTGTCTCCGTGCCCGCAGCCCTGCAGGGACCCGCGAGGCTCGACCGCCCCGGGAGAAGGTCCCGCCCGCTGGAGGGTGGGGGCGGGAGGGGGCGGGAGGTGGCGGGCCCCGGGAGGGGGAGGTCTGAGGGAGGGGGCGGGAGGCTTCGGATTGGGGGGGCGCCCGGGGCACTGACGGGGAGGGGTGAATGCCGCGGGCCCGCAGTCTGCAGGGGCGCCGAGAAGGGATCGGCAGGGCTGCGGGGGCCGGAGGAGACTGGCGGAGGAGCGAGGGGCGCCGGGGGGGCCAGCGGGGCCAGCGGGAGCCAGGGGAGTCGGAGAGGCGCCGACGCTTGTGAAGGGAAGCGGAGCCTCCGCGCCCCTCCCGACGCGCTCAGGGAGGTTTACGGAGTCGGTCTCTGCTTGTTTGCACTCGCCGAAAACCTGGGCTCTCAGTTCCGCTGATGGCTCTGAGACTTGCCGAGGCTGTTTGCGTCCAAGGACTGATTTATATTTAAACTGCTCTTTGCGCTGCAGAGGGGCCTGGTAACAAAGGTGGAGAGGTGGGGGCCGCCCCGGGCTGGGCCTGGACTCTCTGGACGGGAGCCAAGGTAAACTGGAGGTACTGTCCAGAGTCAGCATGGCTGCGCCTGGCCTGGAGTGTTGAGGGGAGGGGGGAGGTCGTGGACAAATGGGATGCACCCACTGATCTCCTTGGCAGGGCTGGAATAGAACAAACGCTTACTTTTTTTTTCCCCAAGATCTTTTCCACCAGCAGAGGTAGTGCAGAAAAGAGAAAGAAGGTGACACTTTCGCGATAAGGGTAAGAAGGGTCTGCCCAAAGCAGCTGCAGTAAGGAATCCAGTTCTGGGAGGATTTTTCTAACTCCCTAATTCCTGTAGTTCTCTGCAGAACCAACCTCTTCAAGCCCCCACCCTCACATCCCCCCTCCCAGCTATTCCCAGGAAAAGATGCCCCTCAACTCCCAGGCAGATTCGGCTAAGACAGGGGCCACAGGACAGATGGACCGTGTAGGTTTCTTACTTCTACCCAAGGCCTGATGCCTTTCTGGGCCTGGTCTGGGCTGTCCGATGTCCAGGGGCTTCTCCTTTCTACCTGTGGCCCAGGACCCTGGACACAGAGACACACAGTGCTGGAGGAAAAGCCATTGGACACTTTACTCACCCACAGATCGAGGGGCATCAGAGAGGCTTTCCAGAGCCCTGCAGCAGCCCCAGATCCAGAGTAGGCATGAAACTCTGGTCACCAGTAAGCTGTCTTAGAGAACTTGCAACACAAGAACGGCCTTCCCCACGGAGCACTCAATGTGCGCTGGTCGCTGGGCTGTAGCAGCCATGATGGACTGCGCCAGGCATTCTGCTGGCACCCCCAGGCACAATGCCACAGAACCCCAGCATTAGCCCAACAGTTATCAGCACTGTCACAATCTGGATTTTACAGATGATGATGAGGTCAACCAAAAAGAGTGACTGGAAGTCATACACCTAGTAAGCGATGAAGCTGGAACCGGAACCCTGCTTTCCTGACTCCAAAGCCCAGACTTGCAGCACTATGCCCTTTGAAAAGCTATCTATCCCAGCAGCCTCATTTCACAAGTGAAACCAAGCAGAGACCAGAGAAGGCCCAGGCCAAGGTCATGGTCACATTAGGGCCGCCATGACTGGAGCGTCTTCCTCAAACTTTGAGTGAGTCCTTGCCATGGTCCTCTGATAGAATCCTAGGCAGGGTCAGCCTCTCCAGCCCTCACCTTGTCCTGATCCATTAATCTTGCCTCTGCCCACTGTCAGGACTAGCATCATCTTTAAAGAAAAGGTCTATTCAGAAATGCCCACAGATGGTTATCTGCCATCATCTGCCTTTTCTATGGGGGAGTGCAGCTAAATGTAATGGAGACCCAGCTGAAGTTGGGGCCTCAATGGGATTTATTTGTCTTTCATAATAAGAAGCCACTAGTAGGTAGTCCAGGGGTCATGACCTAGGTCACTTCAAGATTCCTTAGTGTGTGACTCCTGTCCTTATGGCTGGCTCATCGTCACAAGATGGCTGCTCCACCGCCAGCCTCCTCTCCTAATTCCAGGGAGGAAGTGGAAGACAGAAAACAGGAAGGGGCCGTGAGCACATCAGGGAAGCAAATCTCTCCTGTGCACGCTCAGCTACCTTTCCTTAAGGCTTGCTGGCCCAAACTGGGTCACATGGTCACCCATTAGAAGGCGGCTAAGAATTGTAGTTAATACTCTAGCTGCTTCCTTTCAGTGTCTACACATAGGGTAACCCATTTCCCTCAAAGAACACCCCCAGGGTCTGTTTCTAAGGCTCTTCCCAGATCCTCTGATTTCAGCAAATACTTCTCAGCACTAGAAAAACAAAGCACAAGGACAGTTCCTTGTGAACTCTATGAACTCAGGGTGGGGAGTGAGGAAAGCATCAGTGTGACATAGGAAGAGAGCTGTTGTGCACATCTGCTATGCAAACACAGAAGAGGGGTCCTAGCTCGTCCTGGGGCAGTAGGAAGGCTTCCTGGAGGAGGTGACTTTCAAGCTGAGCCCTAGGGACTGCCAGGATTGGGAGGCTTAAGGTGAAGGAAGGTAAATCTGCTCCATGATTTGAGTCTGGCTGGAGCATGAGACCTGGGGACAGTGGGAAGGTGTGCGGTGAAGAGGTTGGGACACGAGCAGCATGCAGTGAAGTGTAGGTCTTATCCCCAACATAATGGAGAGCCTTTAACGTCTTCTGAACAGGGGGTGACGTGGGCTCTTTGGCATTTTACATGGGCCTGTCTGGCAGCGGGGTCAGAGTGCAGTGGGGCAGTCTAGAAGGCACCTCAGGAGCTCTGCGGGGATGACGCCCAGGGTCTGACTTGGGCAACCTGCATCAGTGACACCAACTACTGGCAGAGGGGACCAGAGGGGTCAGCAGCAACTGGGGGAATGTGATGAGTCCTCCTCGGTTCCTTTTGAGTTCCGACTGCCTGGAGCACATGCAGGCAAGGCGGCCAGCAGGCAGACTGGTACAGGGATCCAGTGCTCAGGGCAGACGCTGAGCTAGAGATTGTGGCCTGGACATCCGCATGGAGGCAGTGGGTAAGCCTCAAGAAAGGATGAGTCTCCTGGTGAGATTGTGTTGGAGAAATAGGTCCAGGACCAGCCACAGCAACATCCAGGTCGCGCAGGGGATGGAGCCAGCAATGGAGACAGAGGGGAAGAGTCCAGCATGGAGGGAAGTAAACCCGGGAGTGCACGTCCACATGTTGATATAGCCCCAGGGTAGTGTTTCGAGGAGGAGGAGGTCAGGAGCATGCCTAGGAGGTGAGGAGGGAAGATGAGACCCAAGGGTGGCCATCGGGCTGGCTATAGGCTGGCACCGAGGACCTTGGCAAGTGTTTCTGGTGAGTGATGTGAGCAGAAGCCAGACGACGTGGGCTGAGGAGGAGCTGGAAGGGAGAAAGTGCAAACGGAGGCCGGTGGCAGAACTTGCCCCAGGGGTGCAGAGGGAAGAAGAGAGATAAAGGAGCTGAGCAGCTTCTCATCTCAGCCCTGAAACCTCCTACTTCCTCTCCGCTTCAAACTGGAGCAGTTACATGTCCCGCCTCCAGGCGTTTGCTCATGCTGTTCCTCCTGCCCTGCTGCTTGCCTCAGAGCACTTGGATTCTACCCTTCAAGGGCAGCTCCTGTTACTGCCTATTCTGGGCCCCCATAAAAACAGTAGAACCTGTCACATACAGTATCCCCTGTCACCCAGGAAACTAGAGGTCATTATGCCCATTTCACAGATGAATAAACTGAGGCTCAGAGCTCTTCCCCAACACATACCATGTGTTCCTGCCTTTATTTTCACAGGTTCCAGTGGAGACAATACATGTGTTGCTGAGGGCACAGACCCCAAAGTCAGACATAGATACCACTACCCTTCACAAGCTGCGTTACCTTAGTTGGCCTGCTTAACCTCTCAGCTTCTCTGTGCCCATCCTGGGGCTGTTATAAGTGTGTGAGGTGGTGCCGAGAGTTCCTGGTGCTGGTGTGGGAGCTGCCGGTGCCTGGTGGTTGGTGGGATTTTTGGTGTTCTCTTCCTCCAAGTCAGCTGTGAGCTCCTTGAGACAAAGGTTCTGTGTTCATTCTCTTTGCGTCCCCCATTTGGCCGAGCATATCCCGTTGCTTTAAAATGTTTATTTAATGGAATTGAGCTGAAATGAAGTCCAAAAAGACCCAGTGACTGGGAAAGGCCTCATTGCTCCTGAGGCCTCCAAGCCCTCGCTGTCTGTCAACCCCCTACTGCCTGCATTCCGGGCCCCTCCCTTCTGCCCCCTGGAGGCCTCCCTCATCAGCCTTGTAGTCACTGGAGGCTGGCCAGGGGCCCCTTGGTGTGTTTATCAGTCCCCAAGCCACACCCAACACTCCTGCAGCCACTAATGGAGGTCTGTTGACAATTTGGACTCAACTACCATCTTGCCTTATCTCTGCCCACCTAGCTCCTTGTGTGCCAAGTTGGTGCCCAAGGACCACCCCCCCACCAAGGTGGAGGGCACCTCTGCAGCCGAGTGATCCACCACTGTGTCAGTGAGCCGCCCTGGCCACTCGTTTATAGTTTTATTGGACAGACATGCAGTGTTGGCAGTCCTTGCCCCATGCTGGCACAATGCTGATTCATTTAATCCTCACAACAGCCCAATAAGAGGGATTACTTTTACTAGTGCCATTTTATAGTTGGAGAAACTAAGGCACAGAGAGGTTAGAATAACTTGCTCAAGGCTACACAGCGAGGAGGTGGCAAAGCCGGGATTCCCACCCCGGCCTCGCGGTGTAGAGTCCCAGCTCCTGGGGGCCCCCGCTCGCAGCGTTCGGGCAGGACAAGGGTGGTCCCCCACCGGATGGACCTCCAGGGGTCTGCAGCCACCGTGGGCCTCACCCATCCCTGCCCCCTCAGAGCCTCCGCTGCCAGCAGCACACGCAGCCCAGACTGCTCTCCCTGAGCGGGGGTCTGAGCACGGCCCGGGGCCTCCGGGACCCGTCTAGGTCCAGCTCTGAGGGCCCGCCAGTCCTCGCCCTCCACCTGGCGCCGTCCCTCCTGCAGCACCTGCTGTGCGCCATTCTCTCGGCCACTGGGCCCCTCCCGGGGTTGACCTAGCTCCCCACCGCCCATGAGAAACTGCAGCAACAAGAGGAAGGGGCTGGGCTCCCGTTCCTGGGACCCCAGCTGCGTCGCATGTCACCTGGGGTGCACCAGTGCTCGCTCGGGGTGGGGCACACAGATGGGGTGTTTGCTTTCTTCCAGGAAGGGCTTCTCAAGGCCTGGGTGTCCTGTTCCAGCTCTAGGTCTCACCCAGTGCAGGTCACTCACTGCTATGGCAGGAGATGCAGCAGGCGCAGGAAAAAGAGAGACCACAACAGGGCTGGCCCCGCACCCCTCCCTGTGAGCCAGCCAGGCCCCATCCTCTGTGCTCCATCAACCCGGGTTCAGGTTGTCCCCCAGCGGTGTTATCATAGCCCATCCTCCGGCGTGATCACCAGCCAGCCTCCCGGCAGGGCTCGGACTCCACCTCGACTTCCTGATCCTGCTGGGGTCATACCACACACTGTCTGCGAGCATCTACGGTGTCCTTGGCCCTTTGAGGGCCCGGGGCCCGTGGATCCTGTCCTTTGGATGTTACCAAGTAACCAGAGAACCACTGCTTTGTCTCTTTGCCATGACGCTTGTTTTTGAACTGTTTGTTAATCTTTACATTACAGTCTTTTCAAAAGTAATTTAACTGTGTTTGAACCCTGCTCCACCCATCATCCCACACCACTGTTAACACTTCACTCAGGTTTCTGTTTTTCCCGTTTCTTTCCAATAAGCATGTTTTTACTTAGAAAAATCACAGTATAGCATTTAGCTCTTACTTTTTACAATAAGCATTTTTCCACGTGGAGAGGGGCTTGTCACCATCTTTTTGAATGGCTGAGTGGGCAACCAGGAGTTATTTAAGCCCTCCGCTGTTGTTGAATGTTGGGGTGTCTCTAACTTTTGTCTTTTACACACAGGGACTTGATGGATAACTTTTTGCAGAAAGCTCTTTGCCTTTGGACTGCTGGCCAGCAGTGTAATTCAAACACCTCCAGATAGTTTCCTCTGTGATGTTCCAAATCGTTCCTCCTGCTGCAGTTCTACCCCTTAGGTCTTGTCTCCTCACCAGGCACACCCCTCCTGGCCCCTGTAGAGGAAAGCCAGCACCCCAGGGGAATGGCCTGACTTGCTACTGTAAAGTCCACCCAGGCCCTGGGAACCTCCTGGGGTCTTTCTTGTCTCCAGTAGCCCAGACAAAGCCCTGGAACTCAGAGAACCAACTCAGGGCTGATCCACAGATGCCAGGTGGTGTGGCTGCCTTGATCCGACGCCCTGTCCCCCATCCCCAGTTCTGGAGAAGGAACTGTAGGCACCTTGTGTGGGCACCTTCCCGGAGAGAGCTGATTCCTCGCCTGTATAGTCAAGGCATTGGGCTCCATGGTCCAAAGAGGGACCTCTTGTTCTCCCAGCTCTGTCAGCTTACTGGCTGTATCACGTAAGAAAAGTAGCTCAACCTGTCTGTGCAGCACTCGCCTCTCCGAGCTGCGTGGGGAGTGAGCGGCTCCATGATGGTCACCGTTGTTACCGCTGTGGTTTTCTCCTAAGCCAGCAGTGCTCCCTCCTAGGCCCTGATGCCTCCTCAGTTGTTCCCTGCTTTCTCCTTCGGAGGCTTCCTTTCTCCAGAAACGTCTCCCCAGAGGCTTCTGCTCAGTGGAGCCCGGGAGACACTTAATCCAGCCCTCTCTGTGGAAGCTGAGCCTGGGGCGGGGGGGCTGTCACCTGTCACCCCAGGCCAGAGGTGGTTGAAGGCATGAGGGGCCCAAGCCTGCCCATCCCTAAGGAAGCTTAACTGGAGCCCCATCCTCCCCTGATGCTGGGGTTGGAGTTGGGGGTCCAGGAGGGGAACTGCAGGATTAGGCCTCCTCCCAGGCCCCCTCACCTCTCTCCTCCCCGAGGTGTCCCCTCTGTGTGCAATGGGAGAGGCCAGGCGTCCCAGTCCCAGCCCTGGAATTCCACACCCTCGCCTGGGAGCCCAAGACCTGGGCTCTGTCGTGGCTGCACCGTGTGCGCGCATGCACACACACACACACACACACGTGTTTCCTGCTCAGAGGTGCCCCTCCGTTCCTCACCCTGCCCTCTCCTCGAATCGTCACACCTGTCCACAGCAGGGTCGCCCCACAGAAGCCCCAGCGAGGGCACGCGCTGCGCACCTTCTCCATCTCCTGAAGTTCCCGCTTGGCCTGGACGACGTCCCTCTGGGGCACCTGGATCCCGCTCTGCTCCCTGTCTGCCGGGCTCCGGGTCGAGGGCGGGCCTCGCGCCCCCGCTGGTCCTGCCTCGCTTCTGGAAGGAACTCGCTCTTTCGTCAGTCTTGCTGCTTCCCCCGTATCTCCTCCTCCTGTGTTTATCCAGGTCTGTGGCCTCCTCACCGGAAAGGAAAGGCCTCCAGCTCCCTGCTTCCTTCCCCCCCACCCTCCACAGCTCCCAGGGGCATTCTGGGACCTGCTTCTGTCTCCTTCGAGGAGAGGGAGTGGGCCCTGCCCGGCTGTGCACACACCCTCCGGCGCTCTTTGGACTGACCCCATATCAGGTGGATTGTGAGCCTTCGGGGCAGGGACCAAGTGCAAACATGTGTGCAGACAGCAGGATGCCACCCGGGGACAGAGCAGGAGCCCAACTGTCACTCGGGCGGGGGCAGCTCGTGGGGACACGCTTATCACACAGGCCCCACTTCCCAACTGGACAGAGCTCGGCCTTCCCAGCTCCCGGGCCTGACCTGACGGCACCAATGCTTCCTCCGATGGTTACCCATTCTGCTGCTCTGCGTTCTCAGCGGTACACTTTGGGGCCTCGGAAGCTCCGTGGGGCCCTTCACCTGGGCTGGGGTCCCTAACACACCCTGGGCCCTGTTCCCCGTGCGCTGAGTCACCTGATGAGGTCACTGGGAGTCAGGCCTCCTCCCTGTTCATGGGTCACCAGAAGGGATCGCCTGGGGGTGTGGCCCCATTGCTGGGAATTCGGGAAGAGAATGTTGACTGCTTCCGTGCGAAGCCAGCTGGGGAGGAGGTGGAGGCGGGGGACGCGCCAGGATTCGAACCCAAGGCTGGGGAGCCCACAGCTCCCTCACGCTGGGGTGTGGTGGGGACCCCTGCTCTGAGAACCTCCCTCTGGCCACAGTAGTAGGAATGACGGCCAGAGAAGTGGGCGTCTCCGGCTGGCCCCTCCCCAGATCTGTCCCACTTCTGGTGGAAGTGCCCGACCTTCCTTTGGGGGACCCCCTCCCCGCTCTCAGGTTATGAGGTTAGGTGGGTGGACCCCGCTGGGACAGAGGGCATGGGGCCTGGCCCTCTCCTGGGGCTGTCAGGACAGCATGCTCTCTCCTGGGGCTGCCAGCAGGGGGGCGTGCCTCCCTCAGGAAGGGGTCTGGGGCATTCTGGGAGAATCTGTCCCAGGATGCCACCATTGAAGGAGCAGGAATGTGGTACAGAGGTCACTGAGGCCTGTGACTGTGTCCTTCAGGCCCCGGGTCCCGCTGGACCTCTGCATCTGGACGCTGTGATTCTGTGAGCCAGTTTAAGCTGTGTGGAGCTGGATTTCCTGTGGCTGGCATGTAAAAAGTGCTAATGAATCCAATAAACCAAGGTCTGGACAACACCAGGCAATTCACAGAGCAGCCTCAGAGCTAGGATCTCACTTAACCTGGAAGCTGCCTTGCAAGGCAGGTCTGGTTGTTACTACGCTTCTTTCAAAGAACGAGAACCAAGGCGAGAGGTGAGCGTGGCCTGGTACCTGGGTCTTCTGAACACAGACCTCGTCCTTCTGCTGGGTCTCATGTGTCAAGGAGCCCTAATGCTGTGCTGGAGTCGGGCCCTGGAGGTTAAAGACACAAGGGTGGAAGCCAGACTGCCCAGCGCCTGGTGAGACGGCCGAGCTGCAGAGGCTCCGAAAACATGTGGAGAAACAGCTCCATGGGTGTACACGGTCACTAAAATCATGCTCACGAAGAAGCTGCAATAATGAGGAAAACGTTATGTCATGATGTCAAATTAAAAATAGGACAAACAGTTATAGATTACACACACACACACACACACACAATACTTGCAATTATGTTTTTCAAAAAGCTGGTGCGTAGGATTTTTTTAAGACTAAAAGAAAATACAGCAAAATGTTAATAAAGATGATCTTTCCATGGTGGAAATGTGAGTTTTTTAACTCATTTTTTCTACATCTTTCTCATTTCTATGATAAATTTACAATGAAGCAAATATAAGCTTTATAAAAAACAAAAGAAAGAAGGAATCACTTGGTCACACAGCAATTTTCCGTAAGTACCATTTTCAGAATTGAAACCAAACCGATCCCTTGTCTGGAGGGCGTCGGGGAAGCTACTCCTGGTCCAGCCCTGCCTTGACCACTCTCCCCTGGTGCTCAAGTTCCAGTCACTGAACGCGGCCGAAATTCACATGCATCCTGTTCCCTCCTATGAGAGCTTGGCTACTCGGAGGGCTTACGTCACACCGCTGCTAGGCGGGGGGCCCCCCTCATGGTGCACTCCAGCCCACAGCAGCCTGCGGGGAGCTCCGGGCATTGTCCCCCTTTCACTGGGAGGGGGGCGGGTAAACCGAAGTTCAGGGAGCCTAAAACTTTGCCCTCAGCCCTAGGGCTGGTGAGGGGCAGACCTGGAACTTGAACTGCAACCCATCCGATTCCAAAGTCCACACCACTGGCCGTGCTGTGACGTGGCCTCTATTCTAAAACCTTCCTGGGTCACTTGTTTATTTGTCCCTTTCACAAATATTTGCTGAGCATCCACTATGCCCATGACACAATTTTTATTCACAAAGGAAACTCGGAGGAAATCTGAGACAACTGCGTACCCCAGCAGCTCATAATGCAGCCCAGCCGTCCCAGAGGAGAGCGCGCGCAGCCTGGTGGGGTTACAGGATCGTCCTTTGGGCAGCGGCCTGAAGACACCACAACTTCTATTATAGCTGTTTTCTGTCTAATAATTTTTCATTTCTATTTTTAAGCATTTATAATATACATGATATACTGATATAGTGACATCCCTATAAAACATATGTGATACATCTTTGATTGGCATATAATCTTGTTTATATGTTTATATACATGAAACTGTACATTGGATGATCAGGAAAGGCTTGTGGAGAAGGTGGGAGCTGCACTGGGATGGGGTTTATCCAGGCAGAGTGAGAGAAGAGAGCATCAAAGGCAACACGAGAACATCGCCAGCCACAGCCCCATGGGGATGTGTCCAGCCTAACTCAGGGAGTGGGGTTTCGGCTCGGAGCCTACAGAGCACTGGCTGGCCCTGCCCGCCTCTGGGCCCCTGTGTTTCAGCTTGTGTTCACCCAGTCCAGCAGCTAGGCTCCTACCCTGGCCTGGGACGTGGCCCTGAACTCAAGGTCTTTGGAGCCAGATCCTCTGCCTCCCCCACCCCTAGACCCTCCACGCTTCCTTCCAGACCCAACTGCTCCCACCACCCTGCCCCTTCCAGCCCAACCCACCTTGAACCCTAGGTCTCTGGTCCCCATCCACCACCTCCTCAGCCTCTGCCTCTCTGCTCCCTCCACCTGCATCTCGAGGAACTGGCTGCCCTCAGGGCCCACCTCCCAGTGCCCTCCTGGGCAGAGCTGCTCACCCTCCAACACCCAGGCCCAGGCAGTGGCTGCGGGGCTGGCTGGGGGCTTTCCCCTGGGCCCCAGAGGCCACTTCCAAGCCTCTGCTCTGTGAGCCCTGCCTCTTGCAAGGCTTGGACTTCCAGCCCAGGCCCCCTCAGCCCCTACTCATTTCTGTCTCCCAACCTTCCCCAGGCCCCTCTCCTCATTTTCCAAGGCCGTGACTCTGACTCAGAGCTTTTCCTCTCGGCCTCCACATCACTGCACCCGGGCAGCATGGATATCCACATGGACTGACCCCCAGCCACCCCCCTCACCCCACACCCTCAGTCCTTGACCTCCTCCACTTCGGAGGCCTTTTCCTCCCAGCACAGGGGTCACCTGCAGCCACACGCGGGGTGCTTCGCTCCCCTGGGAGCTGCTCCACCCCCGGAACACCCACATTCGACTCCGGCTCATCACTCTGCACCCAGCCTCGCATTTCACAGAGTCGAGTCACACGGTGCTTTAATGCCTTCAATTCTCCCATTTCTCTCTCCCCACCTACTTCCACTTCCTTCCAGCCTAGAAGCCAGAGAATTTCCGGCAAGGGCTATCCCTCTTCTTGACCAAGAGTGGCCAACCCTCAGGCTGTGCCCTGGGTCCATCCCCTTCTGCTTTCTTGGGCAGTAATTTGCTCCTTCAGATTTCCTCCCTCCCCACTGCAGATTCAACTCCCTCTCATTTCTGAACCTCCTCCTTCAGCAGGCTTGCTTCTGTTTCCACGTTTCCCCACATTAACAACAGAGGAACCACTCACCCCTTGGCCTCCACTTGCCACTGTCTTGTTTTTTGGTCCTCTTTTACGGTCAAGCTTCCTGAGATTGTCTCTGTTTTCCTCACCTACCACTGATGGCTCAACCCACTGCAAACTGGCCTGGGGATTTCACCATCACAATGGACTGCTCGTGACAGGATCACCAGGGACCTTGTTAACTTATTCCCTGGACGTCTGGATTCTTCTCCTGGCAGGCTCTCCGCAGCCGTGAACACGTGCTCGTGGAGGCTTTCTTCCGGCTTAGTCTGCACACCGCCCCCTCCTGCTTCCCCTGCCCCGACTCCGGCTGCCCCTCAGGTTCTCTCCCAGCACCCTCATGGTACATAGCCCTCAAACACCCATGGGAGCTTCTGAGAGGCCAAGAATTTGCATTTCTTACAAGTTCCTGGGTGCTGCTGCTGCGGCTGGTCCACAGACCACGCTTTGAGAAGCACCATTTTAGAGGAAAGTGCCTTGTCCTGAGCCCCTCGGTGAATAAAACAGGCTCATTGCAAAGTGGGGCCCTGCCACCCAGACTGGGAGAAGGTTCTGGCTCCACTTGGGCTCGGCTTACAACAGTGAGGCCCTTGACCTTGGGTTGGACTGACTCTTCTCTTGGCTCATTTTCCAACTTCTTCTTGGTCATCGTTGCTGTGGCTAGAGAGAAGGAAGTAGGTATTACTGGTCATTACTGGTGCTAAAGGTGGAGGTCGGGGGCAGTGAGGGCCATCCGAGGGGCTCTGCCTGCTCCGGGGTTAGACTCAGACCTTCCTTTCTTACCGCTGCATTTTATCTATGCCACATGCTTTGTGGTTTAAAGGCACACAAAGCTATGCTTCCTCAAAGACCTGGAAAAAGGTATCTAATAATTACATTCAGAATTATTACTCAGTTTCCTCTAAGGCCATGAGCTCCCTCCCCAGCACCCACTTCTGGGCTGAGGGCCAGAGGACCCTCCACGCAGGGCAGATGCCCCCCTGAATAGGAAACAGAGTGAACTTATTCCTGCTGTAGGAGCTCGCTCCCCAGGGGCTGAGCCTCAGACCTGCCTGGCTCCTTCCTCTCTGCCCCAGCAGCCTTCACTGTGAGCCCCTGCCAAGGGTCTGACCTGTTTCCCGCAGCTGGCGTGGACTGGCGGGCTGATGGTACCTGCACAGGAAGGAAGGCTGGCATGCTCGTGCTCATGAATGCACGAAGCCACTGAGGCAGGGGTTGAATTTCTTTGCATGAAGCCTAAGAGCGACTCTTTCGTTGGTAAACACTGTAACAACATGGTACCCACTTCCTTACCGCGACTCAGATCTGACCCAGTCATTCAAAACAGCCACACTTTAATACAGCCCATGGAGCAGTGCCTGGATCCTTGCCTGGCACTCGAGAGATGCTCGATAAATATTTGTTGAGTGAATGAATGCGTTCACTCCAGTATAACCTGTCCATTCCAAGAGATCTGACGCGATCCCGGCTACTCTCAGCTAAACTGAGTTTTTCCTGTTTCTTTTTTTTTTTTAACATCTTTATTGGAGTGTAATTACTTTACAATGGTGTGTTAGTTTCTGCTTTATAACAAAGTGAATCAGCTATACATATACATATATCCCCATATCTCCTCCCTCTTGCGTCTCCCTCCACCGTCCCTATCCCACCCCTCTAAGTGGTCACAAAGCACCGAGCTAATCTCCCACTAGCCATGTGGCTGCTTCCCACTGGCTATCTATTTTACATTTGGTAGTGTATATATGTCCATGCCACTCTCTCACTTCTTCCCAGCTTACCCTTCCCCCTCCCCGTGTCCTCAAGTCCATTCCCTACTCCTGCGTCTTTACTCCTGTCCTGCCCCTAGGTTCTTCAGAACCTTTTTTTTTTTAGATTCCATATATATGTGTTAGCATACGGTATTTGTTTTTCTCTTTCTGACTTCACTCTGTATGACAGACTCAGGTCCATCCACCTCACTACAAATAACTCAGTTTCGTTTCTTTTTATGGATGAGTAATATTCCATTGTATATATGTGCCACATCTTCTTTATCCATTCATCTGTCGATAGACACTTAGGTTGCTTCCATACCCTGCCTATTGTAAATAGAGCTGCAATGAACATTGGGGTACATGACTCTTTTTGAATTATGGTTTTCTCAGGGTATATGCCCAGAAGTGGGATTGCTGGGTCGTATGGTAGTTCTATTTTTAGTTTTTTAAGGAACCTCTATACTGTTCTCCATAGTGTCTGTATCAATTTACATTCCCACCAACAGTGCAAGAGTGTTCCCTTTTCTCCACACCCTCTCCAGCATTTATTGTTTCTAGATTTTTTGATGAAGGCCATTTTGACTGGTGTGAGGTAATACCTCATTGTAGTTTTGGTTTGCATGTCTCTAATGATTAGTGATGTTGAGCATCCTTTCATGTGTTTGTTGGCAATCTGTATATCTTCTTTGGAGAAATGTCTATTTAGGTCTTCTGCCCATTTTTGGATTGGGTTATTTCTTTTTTTTGATATTGAGCTGCATGAGCTGCTTGTAAATTTTGGAGATTAATCCTTTGTCAGTTGCTTCATTTGCAAATATTTCCTCCCATTCTGAGGGTTGTCTTTTCGTCTGGTTTATGGTTTCCTTTGCTGTGCAAAAGCTTTTAAATTTCATTAGGTCCCACTTGTTTATTTTTGTTTTTATTTCCATTTCTCTAAGAGGTGAGTCAAAAGGATCTTGCTGTGTTTTGTGTCATAGAGTGTTCTGTCTGTATTTTCCTCTAAGAGTTTTATAGTGTCTGGCCTTAAATTTACGTCTTTAATCCATTTTGAGTTTATTTTTGTGTATGGTGTTAGGGAGTGTTCTAATTTCATTCTTTTACATGTAGCTGTCCAGTTTTCCCAGCGCCACTTATTGAAGAGTCTGTTTTCTCCATTGTATATTCTTGCTTCCTTTATCAAAATTAAGGTGACCGTATGTGTGTGGGTTTCTCTGGGCTTTCTATCCTGTTCCATTGATCTATATTTCTGTTTTTGTGTCAGTACCATACTGTCTTGAGTACTGTAGCTTTGTAGTATAGTCTGAAGTCCAGTAGCCTGATTCCTGCAGCTCCGTTTTTCTTTCTCAAGATTGCTTTGGCTATTCGGGGTCTTTTGTGTTTCCATACAAATTGTGAAATTTTTTATCCTAGTTCTGTGAAAAATGCCATTGGTAGTTTGATAGGGATTGCATTGAATCTGTAGATTGCTTTGGGTTATATAGTCATTTTCACAATGTTGATTCTTCCAATCCAAGAACATGGTATATCTCTCCATCTGTTGGTATCATCTTTAATTTCTTTTATCAGTGTCTTATAGTTTTCTACATACAGGTCTTTTTTCTCCTTAGGTAGGTTTATTCCTAGGTATTTTATTCTTTTTGTTGCAGTGGTAACTGGGAGTGTTTCCTTAATTTCTCTTTCAGATTGTTCATCACTAGTGTAGAGGAATGTAAGAGATTTCTGTGCATTAATTTTGATCATCTCAATAGATGCAGAAAAAGCTTTCAAAAAAACTCAACACCCATTTATGATAAAAACCCTCCAGGAAGAAGGCATAGAGGGAACTTACCTCAACATAATAAAGGCCATATACTACAAACCCACAGCAAACATCATTCTCAATGGTGAAAAACTGAAAGCATTTCCTCTAAGATCAGGAACAAGACAAGGTGGTCCACTCTCACCACTGTTATTCAACATAGTTTTGGAAGTTTTAGCCACAGCAATCAGAGAAGAAAAAGAAATAAAAGGAATCCAAATCGGAAAAGAAGAAGTAAAGCTGTCACTGTTTGCAGATGACATGATACATATACATAGAGAATCCTAAAGATGCTACCAGAAAACTACTAGAGCTAATCAGTGAATTTGGTAAGAGTAGCAGGATACAAAATTAATGCACAGAAATCTCTTGCAGTTCCTGTTTCTTTTAATCCTTCCCTTTTTAAAGTTCTCAGATGGGGCATAAAACAAATCCCCTTTCATCCTGCCAGGAGACATGGAGCAGTCATGTGCAACCAATGCACACATGAAAATCCCTAGCCACGGGCTCCCTCTGCACTCAGCCAACCCAGCCCTCCCTCCATGGGCCCCACCCCAGAGGGAGCCCCGGGCCACCTTCTGATGACCCCCCCAGTGGGATGTAAGGGCTGCCTCCCCTTCTCTGGAGATCTAAAGCTCCAGGAATCTGCAAGGGCAGGTGTCCCCTGATGATTGTGCTGGTGTCCCTCCCCTTGTAGATTCCTCGTGACATGATGCCCCTTGTTCCCAGGCCTCAGGAGATCTGGGGCCTCAAAAGAGGACTGAAGAACAAAGAAGAGCCAGGGATGTGAGCCAGGGGTCAATGAAAGGCGAATGAAAGATGTTTTTAAGTAATTGATTTTGTCGCCAACTTGTAAAATAAACTTGCTTTTTGGAGCCAAGAGTTGTGAAGATTGCACCCAGCTCTGCTTCTCTTCATGCACAGTTTCTCTTCTTGATCGGGCTCTCAATGCCAGAACCTCACCAGTGCAGGCATAGCCCTCCCCTGTAAGGGAGTCACAGTCTTACTGGGCAGACAAGCCATCTTCATCAAAACGGCCATGCAATGTGACCAGGTGGCAGAGGTAAAAGAAATCACTCTACAGCGTGTCATGGTATCATAAATGGTTATTGGTGAATTTGGTGTCATATTTTTCTAGTTATGAACAAATTAGAAAAAATTTCATAACCATTTACAAAAATGCTAAAGTTTGTGTAGTTAAACTCATGTCAAGTACCCCCCACTGAAAGTGGTCCTTTCTTTGGGCAGTGTTACCCCAGGCCCCCAGCCGCAGAAGACTCCCCGTGTGCTGCTCCAGCAGATGACTGTTGTCCCCTGAGGCCAGCCAGGCAGGCAGGGCTCATGCTGGATGGGGTTGGGCAGCGCCGCCCAGCTGGGCCATGTGGCCCGAAGTCAGAGCCCCAGGTTTCCCTCTCTGGGCTTGGATGCCTGACTTGTTGGAGCAGAACCTCTGGAGAACAGGGAGCAGGAAGTCCGTTCATCAGTCAGCCGAGGCCGGGGTCTGCCACCCTCCCATCCTGGCCCTTTGCCTCCACAAACAAAAGGCAACGCAGCTCCTCTCTCTCCCATTCCTTCTGTCAACATCTGATGCAGTTCGTGACCTGGCATCTTCAGAGAAACCATGACAAGAAGAAATAGAAGTCAACCTGCCAGCGATTTCAGCCCAGACTGAGGTCGAGGGAAATGTGGCTACTATCCCTTCGAAGCTGGGGAGCAGGCAGGAACCCAGTCCTTGACCCCTCCCAGGGCTGACTGGGGCATGGGCACCTCCCCAGAACCCTGTGCTGTGATGCAGGGCAGAGTGTGTTGCAGACATCGTCTTTTAGAGCAATCATCCCAAAGTGTTTCACGAGCATATGAGTAAACACATCAGCTTAAAGTGTGATACTTTACAGGAAAAATTAATAAGCTTAGCTAAGTTTTCAAATATTAGATATTTTTCAATAAAGTTGATTCCATTTGCATATCTCCAATCCACAAGTATTATTAAGAAGATGTATTATTGAAGATGAAGAATAGAGAAACCTTATTTACTATTTAACTTACAGATGCATACAGTGGTATCATTAACCTGGATAACATCCAGCTCCGAGCTCACGTGGGAATCAGTCACAGAGATGCTCACGGTGTCTTCCACACCTGAGTGCGATGTTGAGCTGAGGGCTCTTGTCATGCTGCCTTCTTCCTTTCTAAAAATGTGTTCGAGCTACTATAACAAAACACCATAGCCTGGGTGGCTTATAAGCAACAGAAATTTACTTCTCATACTTCTGGAGTCTGGAAGTCCAAGATCAAGTCATCAGCAGATTCTTGGTTCATGGACAGCATCTTCTCGCTGTGTCCTCACAGGTGGAAGGGGCAAGGGAGCTCTCTGGGATCCTTTTTATAAGGGCACTAATCCCATTCTTGAGGGCTCCACCCTCATGACCGCATCGCCTCCTAAAAGCCCTACCTCCAAATACCATCACCCTGGGGGTTAGGTTTCAACATAGGAATTTGGGGGACACAAGCATTCAGCCTATAGCAATGCACCAAGAAGAGGAAGAAAAGCAAGAGACATGGTGAAAGCATAAACTCAGAGCACTATGCAGCTGGTGACCACTGCAAAAACTGATGCGCTGGAGTGACCTCTGGGGGGATGAGGGTCTGGGTATCAGTAAGATTGGCTAGAGGCTGTATGCACTTTCTAGAACCCAAGAGAGGGGCATTATGCCAGGAGCGGCCTGGGCCTACCCACACATACTGACAAACCTCAGTTCTTTACTGCCAGTTACAAGCTGCTTGCAGAGTCTCTGACACTGGGTGGCATGCACCAGTGGATGTAGGTGCCAAGTGAGGGTCCCCAGATAAAATGCCGGATGCCCAGCTCAATTTGAATTTCTAACAAACAACAATTTTGTTTTAGTATAAGTATGTCCCAAATACTGCATGGGACATGCGTATACTAAAATATTATTTGTTGTTTACTGGAAATTCACATTGAACTTGGTGCCCTTTATTTTTGCTCACTAAATCTAGCAACTAGCTACACTAGGTGCCTGACGGCCTTTCCGGACCAAGTCAGGGTGCTGATGGCAAGCATCCACCTGGCCAGGCCTCCCCAGACACTCAGGTCAGGGGTGTGATCTGGTCAGGTGACAGCAAAGCCACTCTTGAGTGACCTCCTAGAGAATGGGGCCATTGAATCCATTCCACAAGCAAGGGTCCTCATCCTAGCATTTCATCTCAGACACAGGTCAGTGGGGTAAAAATAAACAATAGCCAAATTTAACGTGAAGATTGTGGGTGAAACTGAATCTAGATGCTTTATATCAAACGTGTTACTGTTTCTTTTTCTGAGGTCACAGATGTCAAAAGTTTAATGGGAGAAGGACTTAAAAGAGAGTTCTCTCTATGAACTTTTTCTGTGAATTGGGAAAAGACTACCATTATCTTATTTGAAATGCAGAACATACCTACTCCAGCCTGAGAAATGTCAAGGATCCACCAGGACACAGCTTGTTAGCAGACTTGCAGCACAGACGGACACCTCGGAAGCGATGGGAGAGGGATCCAGGAGAGCAAGCCTCGGGCAGAGCTGAACCATTTCACAGGGACCAGGAGAGGCGCAGCCGACCTGAAGGCAAGCGGCGTTTTGGGGGAAGCGGTGTTGCCTAAGGATGCACAGTATCTGTGGGGGCACACGGAGGCCTGGGGGTTATGTGTGTTTGTGGTGTTGTCATTGTTGGGGGCACTCTGGAGAATGCAGAGCCCAGATGACTGGCCATCAGAGCCCCAGGCCCTGGGAGGGGGCATGGGAAGCTGAGGGCTGGTAACCCAGAGAGAAATCTGGGTCTGCTCATGGCCTGCCCTGCCACACAGAAGAGACCCTCCTGGGAGTAGGGGGGACCTGTCTGAAGGGTTGGAGACTAAAGCTGAGAAGCCCAATATATTACCCTGGGAGAAGTCTTGGGGGGACCCCAGGGCCTGTCGGGTGAGTGTGGCCTGAGTGGGAGTGGTCAGGGCCTGCCTGCGGCAGGAGGGGACAGTGGGGTCCATGACAAAGTGGCCACACAGAGGGAGGCGCCCTGCGTGGCCTGGGGAAACAGAGGTGTAGGGAGCCACGCTGCCTGATTTAGACTGTTAGCACACGGGTCAGGGGTTTAGCTTCTGCCTTTACTTGCTGTTGGCCCATTGGCCAGGTGTCTCCCCCAATGCCAGGCCTGACAGCTGGGTCTGGTCCCAGCTCCGGCACCATCTCTGTGTTGCTTTGGACAAACCATGCTTCCTCTTGGGAGCTGTTTTCTCAGCAGCACAAGGAGACCCGTTCCATGTGCTCTGGGAAGTCACAGCCTCTCCCATCGGGTGGGCCGTGTTGGCCCAGCAGAGCCATTGGCATGGACCAAGCAGGTTCTGAGCCCGCGGCCTCCACGCAGGACGGCCCGCCTTGGCACCTGAGCCAGGCACCCACCGCCAGACCTGCCCCGCTTTTCTCGGTGTTTCATCAAGGGAGTCTGAAAGTGAAAACAACGGAAAGAAAAGTGAAACCAGCCTCCCCTCCCTGGGGGAAGGGCAAAGCAGCAGCAGCCCAAGTGGCACAGGCAGAGGTCACTCTGTGTCCTTTGAAATGAAAACCCAGAGAAACCTCTGGGACTTGCTCATTCCTGTCTTCCGTCAGCGGTTCCTGTACGGCTCTGGTTCCTGGGACACAGCAGGCCCCGTAGAGGCTCTCACCACGGCCCTGTCAGCCAGGTGACCTGCTGGCTGCACTCCACACCCCCATCCTGCGCTGGGGCCAGCTGAGCCGCTGAAGACAAAGGGTCATCTCCCCACACGCCGGCCACACACAGAGTCACAAACACGCCTGGGCACGCACGGTCGTCTGTGCACGGGGCCGCACTCACACCTGTGCCCACGACCCAACCTCAGCCACCCCTGCAGCTGTACCCAGACACAAGCCTGCGCGCACCCACTCTGCCATGAGCACGCTCACATGCACGGACACAGGACCCCCTGTACTCTGGCACAGCCACCCTCCCTATGTGTGCTCACACCCAGTGCACACACACACACAGACAGGGGCATGGCCTCTTTGCCGATGGCCATCAAGCCCCTGGGGCTGCCGTTCCTCTACTGGATGAAGCAGGGACACCAGCTCTCTCCCTCCACTGCCGTTCTGGAATGGTCTCCACCTCCTTCCTGAGCTCGACCCACGGGGCAGGGCCCCATAAATGCATTTCGTTCTGTTTGCACTGACCCAAAGGGCACTTGAGACCCAGCCCTTCAAAGACCAAGCCACCACCTACCAGCTGCTTTTCCCACACATTTAACATGAAGCGCTGGAGGAACTTGCATCCTGGCCCCCTGGGCTCTAGGGCAAGTCGATATGGTTCTTTTTATTTCCACGTTAGAGAGACTCTTCCAAGCTGCCAGAAACACAGACACTCCAGTGGGTTGGAGTGATGGCTGTCTTTTGGAGAGGAAGACAGGAAGGACAGAGGGCGATACACAGGCAGGACCTCGGCACTGTCCTGAAGTCAGGACTTGGGTTTGGGTTTAACACTAAGAACACTGAGCATTTGTTGAGCGTCTGCCCCGCCTGGGTGCCGGCACGGCCCCCAGACACCCAACGTGCGTTATCACATGATGCTTACAGCAGTCTTATGGAATAATTCCCATCACTGGCCATTTGAGGAGGATGGTGAGTCTGAGAAGGTCTGTGACTTGCCTGCAGTCCTACAGCTAGTAAGTGCAGGGCTGGGATGCAAGCCCACACAGTCAGGGACCCATCCATGTGCCCAGGAGACCCCCTCACCCTGCCGCTCCCAGAAGCTGGCGTCTGTGACTCTTGCCCTGGTGGATCTGCCTTTCTCTCATGATGACTTCCCCACACCTCTGCGTGTCTGTCTGTCTGTCTCTCTGCTTCTCACTCTGTGTGTCCCGATTTAAAAACTCCCTGACACCCTCAGTGTCAGTCGGATTCCAGCCGGTGGGAAACAACCTGAAAGCAAAGCCAGCAAAGCACTGGCCAGACTGGGCCCACACTCCAGCTCCTTCCTTTCCCACAGCGAGCAGCTGCCTTGGGGCAGGGCCCTCAGCTGTGGTCAGGACAGCCGGTCACTCTCGGAGCCCCTGGGGATGGGCCAAAGGTTCCACCGACCACAGATTGTCTGGTGTGGTTTCAAATACTGTGACTGGAAATCTGTCCTGAACAGATTTCTTGTTTTCCTGACTTCGTAAGATGCATCTAGTAAGCATAATTGAATATCTACAAAAATCAGTCAGGATTTGATGGTTCCTGGGACATCCCTCTGCATTCCAACTGCATCAGACAGCCGAAGCGGAAGGTACGGAGAGCTGATGTGTGGTGGTAACCAGGAAACTCCCTAAACGTCTTTTTAAGTATTCCTGATGGGTTATTTGCCTTCATGTTAACATGGAGGCCACAGCGAGGAGGAAATTCCCTGGCAGTGGGTTCAACGAGCTTAGGTGGTGTCGTAGTATCCGCTGCAAATGCAGGCAGGCCCCCTGGGAGAGGCGGCTTCCTTCCCGCAGGAACTTCCAGCCCAGGCTGCAGAGGGCCGCCCGCACGGAGGGGCCTCTGGGCGCGCCTACACGTGAGGGGCCCCCGGCCAGCTCCTCGGTCATCTGCCTTCCCAGGAGCTCCCCCCGTTGACAGAGAACAGAGGTGGGGCCTCCGGTCCCTCAGCCCCGTAACACCCGCAAACACAGGCTGCTGATCCACCCTTGGAACTGTCAGGAAAAGCCCATTTCAATTTGGTCCTTTGCGCAATTAGATTAGAGGCCACACAGACCTCGACATCAGCGTGTGGCCCAGCTTCTGTTAGAAAACATCCATATTTGCAGAGGAGCTTGAAGGAAGAAGCAAAAGTCCCACACCCTTCACTGGAAATAATTGAATGGGCTGGAATATTCACACCCAAAGCTACAGTCTGAATTCTGGACCCCGTCCAATGTCAAACAGAATTGCCTGTGGATCTGAAACCCCGCGTGCCAGCAGCTACCTCGGAGGCAAGGCTTTTACAGGACAGCCAGCTCCTTGGGGGCTGTGCCCCGTGCTGACCGAGGACTGACCTCTGGAGTCTCCTTCAGCCCAGGTGGCGGTCAGGCGCAAGGCCGTGGGGCTGGGGTTCGGACTTCTCTCCCCACGGGCCTGGGCGCCTGGGGGTGGGCAGCCTGGGGAATGTCGGCCTGGCCTGTAGTCTCCTGTTTTCCTAGGTCAGGAGCCAGTCAGATGAGGAGATGGCCTCAGACCACAGGTTGCAGTGTGACAATTACACGACAGTAGACTAAGGCGCACAGTTACGGCTCGATTTTTTAAAGGTGTGTGTGTGTGGCCTTGTTTTGCTAAGAAAAACCTTGGTTTTTTCCCCCTTACTCTGCAGAAGAAATAAGATATATTCTACCACGGTTTCACAGGACTCCTAGCCCAGCACCTGACTTGGAAACTCTTCCAAGAGGGTCCACACTCATCACGTTGAGATGTGGGTCTCAGTGCCCTGACCTTTAGCCTGCATTACTGACAGAAGCAGTTTAAAGGGGTGTGTGACCTGAAAGGAGGACAGGGTGGGAAGTTCTGGGGGGGCAAGTGGACCGACCATAGGCCACGACTAAACAAATCTGGTGAAGGAGAGGAGGGTCTGGAGACTAGCTGCCCCAGCGGAAGTGACCCCTGAGAGGAGTGAGGACCATCCTCGGGCAGCCCCCCAGTACCCCACACTCTCACGAGAGGGACCTGCACCACCACTGCCCAGAGGCAATTCCTCCACACGAGCAGATCTCCCAACCCTGAGAGCCCAGCACCCCAGACAGGGCCTCGGAGCACGTGAGGGACGAGGCAGGTAGGCACGGGGCCCTGGGTGTGCGCCAGCCCTTTCCAGAGAGAACAGACTCCTCTCCTCGGAAAAAGGTGCGCAGAGGCTGCACTTTCCATCCCAGTCAGTGTGACCAGGACCCTCCCAGACACCCGCTCCTCGGGGAACCTGAGCAAGGTGTGTTCCTGAGGGTCTTTGTGCAGAGATGGCCCCCACGGTGCCAAGTGGACTCGTCTTGAGTTACTGGTACTTCACTGAGACACACAGATGGACGCTCCAGGACCGAGGGAGGCAGGGAGTGAACGCAGGGCCCTGGGGGACTGGCGTTGGGGTCAGTATGTGTGTCTGGGGAGGGGTTTCTGAGCAGGACAGGAGGTGAGGGCTCAGTTCCTGGGCTTCCTAACATTCCGTGATCTCATCCAGACCTACCCTCTCAGCCTCCTAGGGCTGCTGTAACGACAGTTCTGCAGTCCCGCAGGCTAGGGGGCTTATGCCACAGAACCTTATTGTCTCACAGTTCTGGAGGCTGGAAATCCAAGGTCAAGGTGTCGGCAGGGTTGTTCCCTCTGAGGCTTCTCTCCTTGATGGCCGTCTTCTCCCTGCATCTTCACGTCTCCTTCCCTCCGTGTGTGTCCATGTCAAAAATTCCTCCTCGTATAAGGCACCAGCCATGTAGGATTAGAACGACCTTAAGGACCTCTTTTTCATTCAATTATCTCTTTACAGACCTTACTTCCAAGTGTGGTCACATTGTGTGGGCAGGGCTTCAACATGTGAATTTGGGAGGACGCACTCCAGCCCATAATACCTGCCGAAGCAGCAAGCTTCTTAACCCGGATGGCAGCTGGGCACCCCACCCGTCAGGGCAATCCTACATTGCCCACACGGTATTTCACATGGGCTTTCTCCTTCAATCCCTATAACCTCCCTGGAGTCAACAGAGAAGGCAACCTTGTCTCATTTCACAGATGAGCAAACAGAGGTCCTGAGATGTGAAGTCGGTGGCCCTGAGCCCCCTGCCAGGAAGTGAACTTTCTGGGCTGAGTCTGGGCCCCTCAACTTCTCGGCACTGTTCCTCAAACTCACTGTTCCAGGGACCAGAACATTTTCCTCCAAAGAAGGAAGAAAGTATTTTCTCTGAGAAGAGCTTCACACCTGAGTCAAGTTTGCAGGCACCCACTCTGCTCGTCCTATTTAATGTCCCAGAGCTTCACCTCGTAACATTTATTTGCTAAATAAAGTCACTCCTCCCTGCAGTTGGCTCTCATGTGGCCGCCATGGGCCAGGCGCTCTGCAAAGCCCCTCATGTGCATTATATCAAAGTATAAATCAGGGCTTCCCTGGTGGCGCAGTGGTTGAGAGTCCGCCTGCCACCTGCCGATGCAGGGGACGCAGGTTCGTGCCCCGGTCCGGGAAGATCCCACATGCCTCTGAAAGGCTGGGCCCGCGAGCCATGGCCACTGAGCCTGCGCGTCCGGAGCCTGTGCTCCGCAACGGGAGAGGCCACAACAGTGAGAGGCCCGTGTACCGCAAAAAAAAAAAAAAAAAAAAAAAAAAAAGTATAAACCATACTTCACAGATGAGAAAATGAAGGCTTAAGGAGGTAAAACTGAACAGCCAGTCGGTGCTGGAGGGGGGCACTGAACCCAGATCAGAGAGATTCACAAGCCCATGTCTTTCTAGGGTAGTGACCTCAGCAAATTCAGTTATTCAGCAAGTGTTCATTAGGGGCCTGCTCTATGCCAGGCACCGTTCAAGGTACTGCTCTAGCTGCTTGGCGTTCATCCGTTTACAAAGGAGACACTGACCACTGGCCTTATGGAGTTAGAGTTTTCCGGAGGGAGACGAACAATAAGCATAATAAATAAGTAAATGTGTTATACGTTGGAAAGTGGTAAATGCTGTGGAAGAAAGAAAGGCAGCAGGGTGGGGGTGATCAGGAATGCTGGGCTGGGTAAGGCCAGGTTGCAGTTTTGAACGGAGTGCTCAGGGAAAGCGTCTGAAGCACAGACTGGAGGGAAAGTAGTTAGACCGTGAGGATGCCTGGAGACGAAGGCTCCAGGCAGAGAGAAAAAGCGCAAAGGCCCTGGGCCAGGAGGGTGCCTGGTGCGTTGTAGGGACAGCAAGGAGGCCCTGTGTCCAGGTGGGCAGGGAGGAGGGTGCAGGAGGGGAAATCAGAGCAGAACAGGGCCAGCTGGGCTGGGCTCACAGCCAGTGCCAGGACCTTGGCTTGGCTTTCAGAAGTGGGACCTCTGCAGGGCTCTGAGCAGAGGCGGGAGGGGCGTAGTCTGACCACATTCCAGTGGGATCCCTGCTGCTGTGTTGAGGACAGACGGCGAGGGAACAGAGGAAGCAGAGACACCAGTTAAGAGGCTTCTGAGATAATCCACACAGTGGCTTGGACAAGGTGGTACTGATGCGGAAAGTGCCAGATTCTGCTGCTGTTGCTGCTGTTTCTCCCTCTCCCCATCTCCTCCTCCTCCGCCTTCTTTTTGGAAAGTCTATGGAATGCAGCTGACTGCATTGCAGTCCTGGAGTCTCCACTGAGCAGCTCTGAGGCCAGAGAAAGCTGCTTCAACACTCAGAAAATCAGTTTTCTCCTTTAGAAAATGGGGTAAAATGGGGTTAATGATGCCAGCCTCCCAGGGCAGCTGGAGAATCACCTGTGGATGGATGGATGTGGGGCGCTTAGCAGGTAACAGATGCTCAGTCCCAGCTGGCTCTGTCCGGGCCCCTCCAACTCCAGGGCCTGAAACCTGCCTCAGATCGCGGGGCTCTGAGACCTCGTCCCCCTGCCCCAGATGGGAACCCCCCATACGTGGGGCTCACAGATGGATGCAGCCCTTTGAGAGGCCCCAAAGGCAGAGCCCGTAGTCATGGGGGAACCAGCTTAGAGAGGCCCAGGGACCCGGGGATGAGCTTCATGTCTTCTGACCCTCAGGGGAAGGAGCTGTGGGCGAGCACTGGATTAGGAGTACAGTAACCTGCATTTCTTTTCTTTTTTAAAAAATTGAGATAAATTGACACATAACATTACATTAGTTTCAGGTATACAACATAATATTTGTATTATGGTGCAAATGGTCACCACAGTAAGTCTAGTTAATAGCAACCTGCATTTCTGCATCAACTCGGCCAGGTTCTAGCTCAGTGTACTTGAGAGACAACTTCTCTCTGGGCCTCAGCTTCCCCATCTGTCAAATGGGTTGACAAAAATCTCCATGCTTCTCTCCAGATTTCTGGAGGTTTTCTGGGCCTGAGGGAGCCCAGACAGTTGTGGAGTCGTGGAGTTACTCACTTCCTTATTTTCCTACATGACTTGGCCCTATTTCCTGGCATCCACCTCTCCCCAGCCAATTACTTGGTCTGAGCCATTTCTGCAGGAAGGGCTGGTGAGCCGAGCTGGGATCAGAAAAGTGCTGGGACAAACCTGGGCTACACAGCCTAACGCCCTCCCCTCAAGATAGGCGCTGCCTCTAAGGAGCTGTGTGGATGGAGGGTCATGGAGATCCAGCTGGAAGGTCTCTTAGAGCCTCCCATCTTACAGCTGGGGAAGCTGAGGCTAACAGAGGGTAAGGGACTTGTCCAGGGTCTCACAGAGGTCACTGGAAACATCTGGTTTTTAGTTTGTTTTTTTAAATAAACAACGAACAGCTTTATTAAGGTGTAAGTGGCATCCATTAAACTCCACATGAAGTGCACAGTTGGATGAGTTCTGACACACATATACCCCCATCAACCCAGCTCCACAATCAAGATGTCTAACATTCCCATCGCCTCCAGAAGTTTCCTCATGACCCTTTGTCCCGTCTCCCTCACCGACACTCCAGGCAACCTCAGGTCTGCTTTCTGTCCCTTTGAGTTTTTGCATCTATTTTAAGGGAGCGCTGACAGGGCTGGTGGGCAGGCTGGGTGTGGCCTGGGAGAGAAAGACAGCGGGGCCACCAGGACTGTGGCCTGAGGACTGGAAGGCTGGAGCCACCTTCCTTTGAGGTGAGAGAGGGGGAGCTTCCCAAGCTCAGCTCTGGGCACGAGGCGGGCTGTCCAGTCATCCCCGTGTGGGGAAGGGTCAGGGGTGGTCAGCCACAGGAGCCCTGAGTCCCAGAGTCTGGGCTGGAGACTTGCAGAGGACTGGAAGCCGGGGACTTCCAGACCTCCAAGGAGCGAGTGTAGGCGATGGCCGGGCCCTGGCCTCCCACTAAGTGGTCGGTGAGGGGCAGCTCTCTAGAAAACGTCTGCTTCCCTCCAGAGGTCAGGCCTCCCCGAGCCCTGGAAAGGGGGCCCTCCAAGGGCAGAGTGTCGTTCAGTTTGCCCAGTGCCCGCACAGGGCCTGGTCCCTGGGAAGAGCTTGGAACACGTTTGTGGAACAACTGGGCCAGGAGGGCAAGGAAAACTCTCCTCACCTCTGCAATGTTTGCGGGAACCATTTCTTCACAGAGCGTGAGTCACAAGAGCAGGATCTGTGACCCTTCACTGGAGGGCGTGTACCCAGACGACGACAACCGCTTCCTGTGGGCCTCACCTCTGGCTGGAGTTTTTGCAGAAAAGGAAAAAGCAAGATGACATTTGACTCACCTTTTGCAAACATCCCCTCAGCTGACCTCCCAATAACCCCATCAGTTAGGTCCCTACTTGACAGATGAGGAAAGTGGGGCTCCAGAAAGAAGATGGGACCAGATCTGAACCCACTGTCTCTGAATCCACTGCCACCTTGGTGACCCTTGGTGGCACGAAAGTTTGAGCAAACCTGCCTTTGGCCGTCCCCAGTGGAGCGCTGCCCCCTTTCCAGGGCTCTGCTCTCTCTGCAAACCTGCTGCAAGACATTTTGTCCTGTTTGGACTAGCCACCCTATCTCCCTGCCCAGCTTCACACCTTGGCACTCCATCCTGGCCTTTCAGTGTGAGCCCACGCTCCCCAACCCTGCCTTGTCCTCAAGGACCTTCTCTGGGCCATGCATAACTTCTCCCACCCCAGGTGTGTGCAGGGCCTCATGGCAGTACCTTCTGGAAACCCCAATCCTGCTAGAACATTCAACTTACCCGATAAACACAGTTGGGCAGCTCCCACAGTGTCTGGCCTGGCACACGAGAGGCAGGCACTGTCCTAGCCGTCCTGTGCCTGGAGAGGGGAAGTCCGTGGGTCAACCTCAGGTCATTCACTTTGACCATGAAGCATGCTCTGAAGGAAAAGGTCAGGGCATGGGACAGAGGGACCCGCCATCCCAGGGTCCACAAAGGTGTTCCGGGGAGGGAGGGGAGGGCTGGGGCTGAGGATGAGCAGAAGTCGCCAGGGGAAGGCGGAGGAGAGACTGTTCCAGGCAGAGGAGGGAGGGGCCCGGCTGGGAGGGACAGAGAAGGCCTCTGTGCCTCGACAGGGGACACCAGGCAGGGTGACTGGGGATGTCCCGATGGGAGGCGGGACCAGAAGCGGTGTGTCTCATCCACCAGAAGACACACACACCTCTCCCTCAGGCGGCTCGGTGGCTGGGGCCCAGGCACTGGGAGCGGGCAGGGGCCTGGGGCCTCACGGCACCCTTGGAGAGGGAGGCTCCCAGGTCAGTTCCTGCTCAGCAGAGGCCAAGCAGCTCCAAGAGCTTTGCCCAGCAGAGAAGGGGGTGCCAATCCCCACATCCTGTCCATTGCCGGCTCCATGCAGCCCAGGAGGCCTGGACCTTCCATCTGCTGAGTTTTCTGACTGAGGCGGAAAGGCCAAACCCTGGAATGTGCTGACCTCTGCCTCCTGCAACGCCCAGGAGCTAAGGCCCATTCTTCCCAGTGCCAGAGCCCTGCTGAAGCCAAGGGTGGGCACGGCCCAGCACGGGGCAGGGCCAGGCAGGAGGGATATTTCCACTAGGATGGTTCCCAGAAGGGCCTTGGCTCCCCAGGGCCTGCTTCGCCGTCCCCAGCATCCTCCCCTAATGAGGAGAGGGAGGCCCCTGAGGCCAGGGTCAGCACAGCACGCCGCGGACACCACAGGCTAGTACTGGTTCACTGCTTCCTGGGCAGGGCCCTGCCGGAGCCCTTGAAGCTGGCAGCCCTGGAGCGCCTTTCAGGAAACTTCGCAGTTGGTTTTGGAAACCACTCCCTTCGCATAGGAACGGAGGTATGGCCTGTGTTGGGAGGGAAGTCACCGGAGGCTGGAAGGGGCAAGGGGCTGCAAGGCAGGGCCGGGGTGTAGGGAGAACACCAACCTCCGAGGAAGCCCACCCTCGCCCTCTGCAAGCCTCAGTGGCCTTATCTGTGAAATGGAACCCACCGTTGCTCTGCCAATGCCGGAGAAAGGGTTTGAGGTCACAGGAAGCTGTACGGTGCTTTCCAAGTGTGAGGTGAGGCTCTTATCAGGGTTGGGTCACCCTAGCGGAGGACACTGAGGTAAGACAGGGACAGCCTCCTTGTGGAGCAGAGAAGCTGCTAAGCTGGGGTTCTCTGCTGCCTGAGGGCACAGCGGGACCCACGGAATGAGGGGACAGGCAAGCTCTGAAAACTCTCAGAGTCCTTGATTCTGAAACACAGAGCCCTGGGAGCCCAGATGAACTGAGCTCCGAACTCTCCCGGCAGGCCAAGACGTGGGCTTGCACTGGGGCTGGTGGTTCTTAAGGGTCACACACAGAGCCTCAGATTCCCGTCCGTGAGATGAGGAGTTGGACCAGAACTCTGACACATTGAAAGTGCCCATCCGTATCCCACGAAGGAAATTCCCTGCAGTGGCTGGAGAAGGAGGGGAGAGGAGGTGCTCCGGGCACCCAGGCCTGGGGCCCCCTGTCTGCCGGGCCAGCCTCCCTCCCTCCCAGAATTGCCCAGGAGCTCAAGACATGGCCAGCGGGTGGGTGTCAGGCCCCTGGTCAGGTCTGCCGTGTTTTGCTGTGTGGCGAGTCCTGGCCTGTGGTCAGCTGTCCCCCATATCCAAGGCAGATTTCCCAGGAGTGAGCCCTGAAAGTGGCTCCCAATTTTGCAGGAGGGAGAACAAACTGATTCCAGGGAAGGACTATTTTTTCTGGAACATTAAAGACAGCTGTTGTTTCTGCAGCCTGCAGGGGTGCCCCCCACCCTGTCATCCCCAGGGTAGCCGGGCCCTAGACCGTTGGGACCTGGGAAAGACCCTCTCCTCCATCCTTCCCTCCAGGCCACCCCCCTCACTTCCAACCAGCAGCCCTTCTGCTGGGATTCTCCGCCTTGGACTCACTCCCAGGAATTTCTGGAAGCATCAGATGGTACAAACAGATTGTTTTCATTATGATTATTCTGTGTTTAACCTCCTGGCCCTGTGTCACCAAGAACTGAGGGCTCTTTCTTAGAATTGCATGGAGTGAGAGGCCTTTCTTTCCTCTGCTCACCCCCTGAATCAGTCTTATTTCTCTTCCCTCAATTCTGGATCTCTCCTGACTGGATCCAGTCCTCTGCACGCCCACCCCTAATCCTGCAGTCTTTGTCTGATGAAGCCTTGGGGTCTCAGGGCAGCAGACAGGCCCCAGTGACCCTGCCCTCCCGCCCGACCTGCACCATTATCAAATCCTGGCCTCTCTCTGTGGCTGCTTCCCAACGTGAAACCAGCGTCTTTGAACCTTCCTCCAAAAGGCTTAGGGGATCCGCCAACATTTGGTCTGAATGTTTTTAATATGAAGATTTTCCTATTCCTCAAAATTGTAATGAAAACAACACACCCACACAAATGTGTTACATACAAATTTTAGTACATTGAAAACTACCAACACATTAACTTGCGCTGCTGCAGGAATGTGTTCTTTGTGCAGACCCCAGAACAAAACCCTTATTTAATTAAAGGTGGTCCTAGGAGCAGCAAGCAAGCTGATAAAAACAAATGAACAAAACACACAAACAAAACAATGACACTTTTTCCACCCCCCTTTTTTTTTTGAGG
The DNA here is from genome assembly GCF_025265405.1 of Mesoplodon densirostris. Lineage (NCBI taxonomy): Eukaryota > Metazoa > Chordata > Mammalia > Artiodactyla > Ziphiidae > Mesoplodon > Mesoplodon densirostris. The sequence goes on along the minus strand of NC_082665.1, from coordinate 152,326,620 downwards.
TACGCGGGCCTCTCACTGCTGTGGCCCCTCCCGCTGTGGAGCACAGGCTCCGGACGCGCAGGCTCAGCGGCCATGGCTCACGGGTCCAGCTGCTCCGCGGCATGTGGGATCTTCCCGGACCGGGGCACGAACCCGTGTCCCCTGCATCGGCAGGCGGACCCCCAACCACTGCGACACCAGGGAAGCCCAACAATGACACTTTTAACAATTGCAAATACTTCTCACTGTGAAACAGGATTTTTTGATCTTGTGCAATCAAAGTAGATGGCAGTGGTTCTCACCTGGGGCGATATTACTCCCCAAAGCACACCTGACAAGATCTGGAGACGTGTTTGGTTTTCACATCCAACGGGTAGAGGCTAGGGATGCCAGCAAACATACTACAGGGCACAGGACAGCCCCACAGCAAAGAATAGGCTGAAGAATTCTGATATGGGGGAGGTGTTGGATGCCCAGGTTGGCATAAGACTCTGATTGATTTCTGTAACCCTGGATTTCAGGTGGCTCTTTTCATCAAAATGGCCTTACTGTTCTCATCAGTTGGCTTCATAAGTAAACACTACAGATAGGAAGGCATCAGATAAAGCTTTGCTTAATAAAACACTGTTTCCATGGGGTTCCAGGTAAGATTCTTTAAGTACAAAAATCTGTAGCTACGAAAGCCCGTGTCCAGCTGGGCTGGTTTCTGCTCATCGCGCACCCGACAGTCTGACTCTCCCGCTTCAGCCTGTCCCACTCAGCCACCCTCTGGCTGCAGCAGAGACACAGCCCCCTCCGGGCTTCCTGACATGTGGGGAAGGGGGCTAACCATGCCGATGGACCGCGGGCTCCACGGGAGCAAGGGTTGTGCTCTGCTTTGTGCCTGGCGCAAGTGGGTGCTCATTGAACACCCATTGAATGAACGCGAAACTTAACCCCAAGGTCTTCGAGGGCCTGGAGGGTGGGTTGGGCAGTGCTCGCAGCCGCTGCCCTGCACTGCCCTGCTGCTCTTGGCCTTGCTGCCCACGTCGCCCATGAGGAAGTCCTGAATCCCGTTCCCAAGAGACTGGCTCCTTGAAAGGGGCCTCTGGACGTCACAGGCTTACCTCCCTTCCCCAAGTCCTGTGGTTGGGAGTGTCTGTCTGGACACCGCCCGGAGTGGCCCCCAGTCTTCCCATTCACCTTTGAAGGCTCCTCCCAGCTTCCCCCGCCCCCGCCCCCCCCAGGAGCCTCATTGGGGGATGGGGGTGCTTGGGCTGGTGCTCAGAGATACGTTCATCATCCACGGCCTCCAAGGCTAAGGGACGTTTCCCAAGTGCCGTCCCTTCCCAGGGCACAGGGCAGGTTCCCCTGGAGTCATCAACAGCGTCCACCTGTGCCGCTGGGAGCCTCACCCGGGTGGCCAGGTGCCAGCCCGACGGTGCAGCAGCCCCTCCCTCAACGAGCCATGCTCTTTGCTCACTGGCGCCTCCCCAGGCACCTGCAACGTGCCAGGCCCTGTGAGCGCTCGAAGTTCACCCCACCCGAGGTCACGATCCTCCACTGTAGGGAGGAGGTTTGTAAGTCCAAGCCCCCTGAGGTAGGTGTCTCAGCCCAGCACTGTTACGTCCCAGCAGAAGTCACTGCTATACTGTTGCCCGTGCAGGGAACACTAGGGAACATGTCGGTCGAAGCAGTGGTAGGGTGGTGGGCTTAGCACATGGTCAGGGACTTTGCCTCAGTCATCCTTGAACCCCCAGAGCAGGCCTGTGAGTGTTCGCAAGGCCCTGTGCTATGGTGACAGGATGGCTGAAGCCCCACCCACTGTGCGCTGGACCCCCTGCCCTGACCACGGGCCTCCGTCACCATGCGGGCTCTCGAGTTGGGCCGCGAGGGCTCCCACCCTGGCCCCACCACTCCCAGCTTGTGCGACCCCGTCTTGCCAAGCTTAGGTTTCCCTGACTGTAAGACGGCACAACAGTGTCACCTACCTCTGACAGTTGTGAGAATCAGATGGTATAATCCACGCCAAGCGCTTAGAACGGTGTCAGGCATACATCGGTGTTAGCCACCACCATCATTCTTCCTGCAGAGTCCTGCAGCCTGCAGGTCAGACCTGGCCACTGGGGGACCCCCGTTTACCTCCCGACTGCTGGGTCCCTGTCTTGCTTCACAGCCCGGCCCTGACATGGCTTCTTCAAGGAGGAGCAGGAAGCACCCCTACCATGTGGGGAGCAGCCTCTTGGGAGGCACTGCTGTGTGGCCAGAACAAAGCCCAAGCAGCAGTCTCCAGAGAAGCAGACACTTGAGGATCTTTCCGGCCCCAAACTTACAGACGCAGAGACCCACAAAGCACACCCCCCACTTCCTCACTGAAAGCCAGAGTCTGCTGGGAGGATGGGGGTGCTCCAGGCTCAGCCCTGACCTCTGACTTCGGGGAAGAGCCTCCTTGGAGAAGCTATTCAACTTGCAGAGACGTTGTGGGAGGGGAGGGGATGTCCCACCAGGACACCAAGGGGAAAGGGCGTTGTTTACATTTCCTCGGACTCTATTGTTTCAGAGGACACAGCATGGCCATTTCCCACAACAATGGCGGGACGGAGTCAGAATTCCTCACGTCTTGCAGTTGAGGCCGGGCTGGCTGGGTGGTTTGTTTATAAGAAAAGTCATCATTTTACCAAAACTATTTACTCAAAACTATCTTCCCGTATCAAATTTGAGAATTTTGGTCTAAATGTGACAAGTGGGTTTACTTGCAACAGATGGTTTTCCTGCAAAGACTGGCCAGGCTTGGTTAGGCTGTTGAAGTGAAAACAGTGGCCCTGCAGGCACCCTATGTACAGGGAGGCTTGCAGAGCAGCTGCCCTGCACCGCGGGCCCGACGGGGAGCAAGGCTTTGTCTTCCTCAAGCCTGTGTGTCTAACCACCACGAGTTACGGGCCTGGAGAAGAAACGGAAGCCCGTTCAGTGATGAGTCAGATGGCGAGGCTGAGGGGGGTATCCTAGGTCCGTCCTGGACACCTCAGTACCTTCCCCATCTCCACCTTCCAGGGGCTCAAGGCAAAAACTGGAGCCTCTCTCCCCACCACAACTCCTGCTGGCCCTTCCTTCAGCATCTGTCCAGAGCTGGACCACCTCCCATCACCTCCACGACAGCCACCCTGGCCCAAGCACTACCTTCTCCTACCTGGGTCATTGCCGTGGCCTCCTCCCTGGTCTCCCTGCGTCTGCCTTTGCCCCTCTACAGTCTACCAGCTGGAGAACGATCATTTTAAAATGTAAGTCCGAAGTTGTCACTCTTCTAGAATGTTCCAGAGTCCAGAGGACCCTTCCCAGCTCACATGGAGCCAAATCCAAAGTTCTTTCTGTGGCCTGTACAGTCTGCTCCCTCCCCACCCCCAGCACACTCACCTTGGTCCCCTCGCTCACCCCTCCCAACGCCCCTGCACAGCCCAGCTGTTCCCTCTGTTCCCACAGGGCTTCCCTCACTTCCTTCGAGTCCCTGCTCAGGTATCCCCTCATCCCTGACCATCTGGACAACTGCCAGGGTCCAACCCACTGCACACCCTGGTCTCCTCTACTATTTGCTTCATGGCCCTGCTGACCCCTTAGCTGCTGCCTGCTCATCACGAACTTGGTCATCATCGGTCTCCCTCCCTAGAGCATCAGCTCCTCAGGGGCAGGAAGTGGTGGTATTCACGGCTCCATCCCCACTGCCCAGCCGCATGCATGGCAGGAGCTCGAAAAACTCTTGTTGAATAAATGGTGACTAAATGAGTGAATGCCGAGAGCAGCCCCAGACAGCCGTGATTCCTCTCCTCTGCCCACCGCTGACGGAGCCGGGGACTGCCAACCCCCAGACGGGCCAGCAACCAGGCAAGTCAGGAGGAGAAAGCTCAGTCCTCCTGCATGGTGGGGACTTGTGGGCCAAGCCCTCATCCGTCTCCAGCTCCCTGTTTCTCAGGAGTTTAGAGAAGATTAGCCAGGAGATACCAAGAGAGGGAAGTTACCTGCTGAGGGTTCCCAGTCACGCAGAGAGTGGCTCCCCATGGAAAGACCGCGGGTCCACAGATGAGGCCCCAGGTTGTCGCAGACCAGTGGCTCCAGGTGCCACTGGGGGCCCGAAGGGCTGGGTGAAGACCTGTTCCTTCCGCACGGATAATATGACATCACTGGTGTGGGTGTTAGGTTGGGGAGCAGGGTCAGGGAGGGCTACTCTGTGTAAGTGTTGGGGTTCAGCGCAGTTCTGTGTGAGACAGAGGAATGCCTTCGGTGGCCTTTGGCTGGTCCGGCCGGCCAGGGAAATCATTCCAGAGAAGGAGGGCCAGAGAGCACACTCTCAGCTTCCACAGGCGATCGTGAACTTGGGAGAATATTCTAGGTAGAAGAAACAAAATACAATAAGAAATAACAAAACTGTTTCCTGAGCAAGGGCGGAGAAGCTGGAAAACAATCCTGTAGATTTCATGGCTAATGTGTGGAATTCATGCTGCGGGTGGGGGCTAGGGGTCAGGAGGAGGCGATCAAATGTTTCTCTAGCACCTGCTGTGTGCCAGGCCCTGTGCTCAGTGCGAGAAGACGAACCAGGCCCGATTCTCCCCACGCTATCACACCCTGCACAAGGCAGTGGGTGTCAGAAATATGTGTGCAGCCAGCATCACATGCACACACATACATGCTTATGCACGTACACAATGCACTTCCACACACACATACATGGAGAAGACATACTTGGATGAGAGCTTACTCAGTGGCCCTTGTCAAGTCTCTAAAACGATTTCTCCCAACGGAAAACAGGCAGTGGCACTAGATCCACAGGGCAACTCACAGGCTGCACCCAGCTCCCCTCCTGCAGGCCCCTGGAGGCCAGCCTCCTGCCCTGAAACAAGTCCCTTCAAGTGGCCCTTGTTCCTTCCAACAAAAGCACCCAGCTCCTTCCTCCCATCAGAAACGTTGAGAATCTAAGGTGTCATCAGTGGGAAAAAGCAGGGTGCGGAACAGCGTGTGAGTAGGTGGATTCCATTTGTGATGTTAGAAGTCGCCATAATCATGGATGTGTGGGTTAGCTCTGGGGGGGAAACAAAGACCCTGGCAGCATGGGGGTGGGGGGCTGGAGTGGGAAGGAGAGAGATTTCGTTTTTACTGGGTTTTATAACACATTTTGAATTTTGTATCAGGTTTATGTATCCGGCTTATGTATTACTTAATCAAAATAAGAAACTAATTCATAACATTAAAAACATGTTATGAGGACTCAAGACTGCCTCACAAGCAAGTCTCCAAGCGTGGTGGCCCACAGGCCTTCCTCACCACCGGGTGCCGGCCAAGTGCTGTGGGCCCAGGCACACCACGGGCTCTGGCCAACTCGTACACAGAGCGTCCAGGCTGGAAGGCACGTGGAAGCCCTCGGGCAGGGGGCCTGGAGATCCAGGCGGCGTCTGAGCTGCTCCCACTGTGGCAACCCAAGGAGGCTCCAGTCCAGATGTTTGTTCAGCCCTCGAATGGCTCTATTGGAGCATCGTGGTCCCAGGAGAGGAAGTCCCATTGGCCAGTCCTCGGTCTGATGCCCGCCCTCAGCTGCATCAGAGCAATAATGGGAAGGGCCTGGGGCTGGGAGTGGACATCCTGCCTGTGCCTGGGATCACCCTGCCAGGGCTGTCCACAGAGGGGAAGCTTCACTCACTCCACTGGGTGCTGCAGGGTGCCAGGCCACCACAACTGGCCGAACATCCCCCACAGGGGTGATGGAGCCCAACGCACTTGAAACTACAGGGTGGAACGTGGTGGTGGACAGTCAGATCAAAGGAAGCACAGACTGAGTGACCAGCCACAGGAGACGGCTTGCATCCCCACTGACAGAGTGCCCTGTGAGAGAAACGAATTGGGTCTTGAAGAACTGCTAAGCTATTCTGAACATGAAGTTACAATTTCGGAGGCAATTAATGGGATTCGGTTGTGTGACTCACATTATAAGCCCATCAGGGCTAAACCTCCCAGTGGCTGGTGTGCCACACCCTGGGCCTGTTTCTTGGCAGGAACTGGAGAGCTGATCACCGGCGATGCTCCCGGGGAGCATGTCAGAGGTGGGTTGAGAAAGTCAGCCACCCGAGAATGTCAGAGGTGGGTGGGTGGATCCCAGCATGTTCCCGAACCTTCTGGCTGAGTGGCTTACTTCCTGGCAATCTTGCGGTGCCCTGCAGTCTATGGAAGGACATTTCTCTTCCATGAAAATATTGAAATAATTGGAGCTGAGTGATACAAGTCTGGCCTGAAAATCCCTGCCATGAGTCCTGAAGCTGAGGCTGTCAAACACCAGTGTTCTCACTCGCTTGGTCAGTATTAAACAATGACTTCCTCCTGTGAATAAGGATGATTAAATCCATTTTCCTGGGATTGCTTTTTATTACATGAAAATCTGTATTTTGGAATAGCTAATAGGCTAACTATACACCTAACTATTGTTATCAATAAGATAACAACCATACTGTGGTGGCCAAGGGGCTTTTCAGTTATGGTCGATACCAAAAAGCCAAAGGCCTTATGAAAAATTACTCCTGGTCACAGACTTGGAGAAAGGAGCCAAGCACCCCCAACATCCCTTGGCATCAGCCGTTCAAGATGAAGCCTCCGTTTTAACTTCAAAACATTTCTTCTGGTCCCTTCTGTGAGAAGAGCTTGTTTTGTTCTGCCATGTATTCTGCCTGTCTTCAATCTCTGGCAGAGATCCCTGGGGCCCTCAACCCAGGCCTGTTTCCCCAAGAGAGTGACCAACTGCCCCAGTTTATGTGGGACTGAGGAGGTTCCCAGGGCATGGGACTTTCAGAACAAAAACTAGAAAAGTCTGGGGCAAACCAGGACAAGTTGTTCAACTTGTGATCAGCTATGATCATTCAGTCCCATCATAGTTGCTTTCTCCACTCTGAACCACAAGGACAGGGAGGGACAGTGTGGTCTTCGCAAGAATAAGTCAACTCCCAATCATTTCTCCCACGTGGTGGTCCACCTGCTCCAGACTCTGTCCCAAGGGCTTTTCATGTATTACCTCATCTCACACTTTCCACAAATACTTTCCCCAGGGATCCAGAGAGGTTAAATGACTCATCCAAAGTCACCCTGACAATAGGTGGAGAGGCAGGAACGGGGACACAGGTCTACCTGACATCAAAGCCTCACCCTTCACCTGGGAACAACATGCATATAAACCAAACAATTATTCTGCAGTTTCTTGCACCACTTTTCTTTTAAAACTTTGCTCAGGAAACCCTAAAAGATTTCTGAAACACTTTGTACTGTCTCAAAATTTAACTCTACAGTATTTTAGTATAAGTCTAAATTGCTCTAAATATAAATAATTTTTGATAGATTGTAAATATTAAATAAACTGCCACATCACTCTTTAAAATGTATGCAGTGATGGGAATGCAAAATAGCACAAACTCTAAAAAGGGGAATTTGGTAATACCTAGCAAAATTACCTGAGTGTTTATCCCTTTACTCATCAACCTTACTTCTAGGAATCTATCCCAGAGATACACTAGCAAAAAATACAAAATGACATATTGTAAGACTGAATCACTGTTTATAACAGCAAAAGTCTGGAAATCCACATTTCCAGCAATCAGGGACTGATTTAATAAACCACAGCATGTCAATACAATGGAGTTCCATGCAGCTATGAAAAGGAATGAGAAGAATTTCTGTATACATTTTTGGTATAATAGGACATGTGTTGTCCTATGAAAAAAAGGCAAGGTGTAGAATCATGTGTATAGTATACTACATTTTTATATAAGGGCCAGGGAAATATATGTATATACATATTCATATTTGTCTATATTTTAAGACAAAACAACAACAGTTGAAGAGGAGATAAAAATGGTATCCTGCATGGAGAGGGAGTGTAAGGGATTTAGGGGAAGAGACTGGGAGCTGAATTTCTCTGAATTTACCTAACTTTATAGCTTTGACTTTGGAATCATGTAGATGTTTTACAGAATAATTAAAGAAAATTAAATCAAATGAACCTAAGTGGCTATCAAGCTGGTGGCTTAACCATACAGAGAATTATTAAAGTGACATTAAAATACAGTAATTTGGCTGAATATTAAATCTTAATCTTAAATAGAAATCTTAAATTGCTTAGTTGCTTAAGTTGCTTAGTTCAGTAATCATACTGTGGTGATAATATTAGTAATATTATTTTGAAACTATTGTATATTAGGATAAAAGAAATAATTTTGTTAGTGTTAATAGGAATCAAAATTTTCAGCATAAGAGAAAGGAGATACAAATACAAAATTTTAAATGTTAAGTCAAATTCTGTAATCTTAAAGTTTAATCTGAAATATTAATATTGACTCAATTTATTTTTATGTTAGAAAACAAATACTTATTTCTTAGCTCTGCCCTCTGAAAAGACCTAGAATTAATGACTCATCCAGTAGAAATGAGCACTCCTAGCACCCAGATTATGGTCTCTAAATACCATCTCCCAATAAAAGGCTTCTGGGAGAAATGTCCAGAGTCTGAAGTAGGAAATTTACAAGGTGAGCCTGTAATACCTTGTTAAACTAGAAAGAAAGGATGCTACCCAAGACTATTAGGATCATGTCAGAAGATCACAGGAGTCAAGTCTTACCGGCCAGATAGACATGAAACAATTTGAGCATCAAAATGAATAATGACTGCAATGAAATTTTACATCAAATATACTTAAAATAACTGAGTCCATACATAATAACACAAACACAAAAACACTGACTCAGATCATGGGCCCGGAGCACCCTTGCATGTCTTTTATGGGTAGGCAAGGGATGCAAGCCCCTGGCCACTCGTTGCCCAGACCATTTATTAGGGTTATGTTAACAGAGAACAACCTTGGGGATGAGCAATATCTCCCTCCAGGACAAAGGTGACTCCTCATCCTCTAAGCTAAGTGTTTCTCCTTGCAATGCAGCTGCACTGCATGTATGGCATCCACCTGGGCTGCTTTGTCTCACCCCATGGGACCTGGCAGACAAGGGGACTGACACTTACATGAAACCATGTTGCTTGCTGTGACGTGAATAAAAGTCCATTGTTTCTGACCCAGGAGTTGCGTGTCTTCAGCTGACATCCATGAGACTGTGGCAGCTAACTAGATGGCTCTTTGTAAGTTAAGATCCCAGACAGACACTCATCCAAATCACTGGTCACCTTTAGAAGTTATAAGGACACCAGCTTATTATTTTGAAAATTAGTAAAAAGCAAGCATTTATGGCAAAACCGGCACAAACTATACTTCAGGGTAACTAAATAGTTGACATAGGAAAGTTCTTTATAGAAGGATCTTAGCTAATAAATTCAAAAAGGGTGGATAGAATTCGAAAGTCACCATTTTGCACACCCTAATGTAATAATGAATCTAAGCAACGTTCATTAGTGACTGTCCTTTAAAACCACTAGCTAGAATGTTGATGAAAAACTCTGCAGGGCAACACTCACACAAACAAAGACAACAGGCATTTATGTGACTTTTGCTGCAATAAAATGAGAACGAAATCACACCATCTATGAAGTGTTCTTATAGAAAATCACCTATGAATCTGATTAAACCTCCAGACCTAACTACCATTCACAGGAAAGAGAGGGAACAGAGAAACCTGTGAATGACACCAAGAGGGTGCAATCAACAAAGTCCAGAATATGGGAAACTCTATAGTACAGATGCCTTGGTTTCTTCAATAAATAAAAGACCAGGAAAAAACCAAAAAGAGAGAGGCAGAACTGCTAGATATTACAGGAGACCTAAGAGATGTCAACTAAATGCAATCACTTTGCGAACTTTGTTTGAATCCTGATTTAAACAAACCAACTGTAAAAAGACACTAATGAGACAACTGAGGAATTTAAACATGATGGAATATTTAATGATATTAAGGAATAATTGTTAATTTATTGTGTCACAATAGTATGTGGTTATGTTTTTGAAGGAGTCCTTACTTCTTAGAAACTGAAATACACACAGATGAAATGATATGTCTGGAATTTACTTTAAAATAATCCAGTGGCCCAGAGGCCGGGGAAGAAGTGGGAGTGGGGCTTGGAGATGAAACAAGACCCATCATATGTTAATTATTAAAGCAGGTCATGGGCACATGGGGATTTGTTTTAAAATTTTCTTTACTTTTGTTATTGAAAATTTCCATAGTAAAAAAGTGTTTTTAAGCAAAATGGTACTGTTTCTGGGCTTCTTAAATAATGTAACTAAAATCCAAATACACAAAAGTTATGTGTTTGATGGAATTAGAACAGTACATCAAATCTGAGAAGAAGAAATCAATCTATTGAAGCAAAACTGATTTTCTAAAAATTGTGGGCATTCCATCCTAAACAGCATTTGGGAATATTTTGTCCCAATCCCATACCTAAGTAGACAGCCTGCTTTTACTTTACTTCCTAGAAATTATTAGCATGAAGAGAAGGTAAAAATACTGTCAATCATGTGAAAGACATTAGAGTTTTGGATACTAAAAGGGGACTGATATACTTGAAAAGATTGGAGCCTAGTGGACTGAGGGTAAGCAGGCGTGTGCCGGCTCACACGCTGTCCTGGCTTCCTCCACCCCAGCCTCCCACCCCATCCCTGAATCCACTAGGTCTCCCCACTCTGCACCGTAAGCCTGCTATCGGGCCCTCCTGGGTACAGTTTGCTCAGGTTGATCCTCCCCTCTTCTCTCTCTTTCTTTGCCCATCTCTCTCTAGCTCCTATGTCAGGGCCTGCCACCATATGTGACATATATGGGAAGGGGTGGGTGACTGGCCCTGCCATAAATCTGCCCACAGGGAGGGGGACCCAGTCCTCCCAGACTTCAGGGAAGGGCCATGATCTTTGACCCCCTCCTCCCCATGGGCCCTCCCCTCCATCCTCACTTTTCCACCTCTGGGTCTCCAGGTAGGCCTTCCTTCATTGCCTCTCCAGGAAGGCGGCCTCCTGTGTATCATTCCCGGGCCCAGCAGGAAACCCACATCAGCTCCTGCAATGTGCTGGCCTCCTGGAGAAGCTGGCCAGGCTGGGACCCCCCTGAGCCATCGCAGTCATTAGCAGGCTGCTGCCCACGATGAGAGGAGGTGCACACGGAATGAGAGGGGACAGCGTGGAGGACCAGCACAGGACAGCGCGTGGCGGAAGGAAAAGGACGGCTTAGATGCCCCTCGAGAGGGCACATCTGCAGTGCTCGAAGAAGGAACAGGTGAGTCCAGAAGATGATGAGCGGATGGTCAGCAGACACTCATTCAGGCGGGGGGGACCGTGGGCTAATGAGGAGGAGGGACAGCCAGGGGGAAGGAAGGCAGTCAGTTACTGCGTCATTCATTCCGAAAACAGATGCAGTGAGAGCCCCTGGCTGGGCTGCAGTGCCTGAGACAGAGTCCTCCAAGAGAAGGTTCCCGATTCAGAAGATATCACAGAGCTTGTGCCTGAGGGACCACTATGAGAGCTCAGGGCTGGGGGCCCTCATCAGGGTTCAGAACCTGGGGGACCCTCATCAGAGCTCAGGCCTGGGGGACCCTCATCACAGCTCAGAGCCTGGGGGACCCTCATCAGAGCTCAGCACTCCTCAGGGCTGGCCCTAATGCTCCATGGCTTGCTGGAAGCCACTTGTCAGAGTTTCAGTGTTTCCACACCTTCTTGATAACAGGGCCATACACCCTCTCCAGGCACTCAACTCCTGTTGGGAAAGTTTGGCTGGAAGTACAGTGAGATCAGGCCAGGTGAGAAGAAACGAAGGGCCTCCCCAGGGCTCTGGCCTGAGGCCAGAAGCTGGCCAGTGTGCGCCTGCAGAGAGGAGGAACCATCAAAGAGGAAGTCCCCCCAGATGACGGGCTGGGAGTGACATGGTTGGCAGATTTCTGTCTGGAGGGCCTCTGATGTCCCTGACGCCCCTCAGCATCCCCACTCCCACCCCTGGGCAGCAGCACGGGCAGGGAGGTTGTGGTCCGAGGAGCATCAAGTCCCCAAAGTGGAATCCCCGTGAGTCCAGCTACCCTGACGCATCTCACTCAGAGGCACTGAGAATCCCCGCCATGGCTCTGACCGCCCCACTTCTGGGTTCTCTAGGGCAGAGTGGGACATAGGCCTGGAGTCAGACTGGAGGACAGGCAGGCCAAAAGCAGGAACATTTGATCTGACTGGCAAATGTGCACAGACTTGTCTTACAGTGGCCCTGTCAGCTCTCACTGTGTCCTGCGCACACTCTGTCACGGCCACTCAGCTGTCTGTCATCTGTGAGGGTGTGTCGCTGTGTCTCCCCGACTCAGCGGTGGAGCCAAGCTTACCACAGAGGAGTGAGGGACAGAGCTGAAGAGAGGAAGAGAAGAATGGATGATGCCCGTGGCCTTGGGAGTCCTCCAGGAAGTGTCCTGCTCCTTTGGACCTTGGCTCTGTGACTGCAGAAGGGAATGGCACTCAGCCAAGCCCAGAGGACTGCAAAGTCAGACTTCCAGGGAAAAAATTTCAAAGCACTGAAGTTACTCAGTCCTTGAGTGAGAGGTTAGCCAGGGACTGGGATCCGCTTTTCCGGGAAATGCCCAGCCTCTGCCCAGATGTGTGAAGAGCCGGGCTCTCCAGATGGCCCGGCCAGCCTGAGTGTGCATCCAGAGTCTGCTCAGCAGAAGCCCCATGGCTCAGGCCCCGCACCGCCACTGGATTCCAGTTCAGAACCTCCCATGGGGTCAGTGAGCCTGAGCCGGAGGGCTCAGGAATTTACACCGTCCAAAGCAGAGGTCCTCACCGGGGGCTGCAAATCAGGGTCACCTGGGGCGGGGGAGATTTCTAAAAAGAGTAATATTTCTATCCCACTCCAGACCACCCAGAGTCTCTAGGGTGGGACCCAGATCAGGGGATTACAACGTGCAGCCAGGACAGAGAGCTCCTGGCCCATCTCCTGACATGTGAAGGTGGGGATGGGAGGGTGACCCTCCAGCCACAGAGCATCTCAGCGAACTGACTTAAATTCTGCCGTCACCTCTCCTGGACCATGCATCAGTGTCCTTCTAACTAGCCCTTATTCCCAAGAGAAAACACAGACTCCTTGGCCTGGGACCCGGCCGAGTGCCCACCGTCCAGAAAACAGCCCTGAGCGATACGGCATGTGTCCCAGGGGTGCTGCTGGGTCTGCAGCTCCTGACGGCGTCAGAGAAAGGGAGAGAGACTGCAGGGGTAAGAACATGGACTTATGGTCAGTTGGGCTTCAAATCAGATTCTGCGACCTTGGAAAAGTAACCTCTCTGAGCCTCTTTTTCCTAAAATGAGGACGGAAATTCTGACTGACTCAGATTTAAGGTGAAGCATTTAATGAAGAGACCCCAACTGGCACCCAGGAAGGGCTTGATACAAGGAACTGTCGTAGCATCAACGTGGGCCTTAACGTGTTATCTGCTGCAAAGGGGAACCATCTTTGGGGAGGGGTGTCGGTAGTCTGTCTGTCTCCCTGTGACTGGCCAACAAGAGTGCTGGTTCCTGCTGGGCAGGCTTTGAAGGAGGTAGAGTCCAGCCCCAGAGTTTAGCTCGTCATGAGAAAGCCCTGCCCAAGGCCACCCTGGAGGCTGAGTAGGAAGTCTGCTAGAGTGAGCTGATGTTTGGGGACAGTTCCGGAACCCACTGAGTCACAGCCCTGGCTTCTGCAATACTTGGACGCCTGGAGGCTGGAAGAAAGACACCACAAATGTCCCTTGCCCATTGCTCAGGAATGTCAGAGGGCATGAAGGTAAATCCAAAATTCTGTGGGATTACAGAACCCCCATCAGAACCCCCTCCTTCCCTTGTGCTGGGGATGAGAGAAGCACAACTCTGGGCTAGGCTTCCAGCCAAGGATGCTGACTCACACAGGATGACTAGGTGACATTTGTGCAGGTGTGGTAAGAAGTGGCTGACCGTGCTCAGCTTATCAAAACTACTGGAAAGAAAATCCTCTGAGTCCCATCCCTAAAGAAATCAGTGAAGATTGGTTTAACTTTTATGCCTGAGAAATGGGACTGTGGCCTTCCCAGGAAACCTTCCCTGACTGCCTGCTATACCCCCAGTCTACCCTCGTCCAAGTTCCTGTTGCTCCAATGCTTGCTCCATTGGCCATTTGCATGACTGCCTCCCCACTGGATGGCAAGCCCTGTGAGGCAGGCCTGTGTCTCGATCATCACTGTACCCCTGGCACCCAGCACAAGGCTCCTTCCAGTACAGCCTATGAGGCCCCAAACGTGGAGTGAGAACATTCAAACACCAGGCTGGACCCTGGTCTCCAGATGGCACAAGCAGACACCCTGCCCCCTCCAAAGCCAAGGAGGCTGCAGCTGACCCACTCTGACCTCAGGACCACCTAGACTTGGCACACAGCTCATCAAGAAATCAGCCAACTTGGCTGCTGGTCAGGCTAATCTCTCTGGGGTCTCCCCAGCCTCCCCAGCTTGCTAGTGTAGCCTTTTAGAATGGGATTTGTGCCCAGTGCCCCTTCGAGACTGGCCTGTGTGCAGTGGCGAGGCCCTGTTATCTCAGGGAGGGAACAGGAGTTCGGGCTGGGCAAGAACACACTTCCTGGAGGGCAGGGCAACCTCACAATGGGAGAGGGCAGCTACCCTCACCTGCCCCCCAACAACTCACACAGCTTCCTGTAGTCTACTCCCTGCAGAAGGGGGTGTCTGAGCTGTGAGGTGCGGGATTTCATAGAGCCTCCTCAGCCTGGACTAGCAGGCTATTGGGAGGTCTTTGACTTTTACTCTGAGTGAAATGAGAACCACTGCAAGGTTTTGAACTAGAAAGAGATAAACTCTAACTTATCTGTTCACAGGATCCATCTGACTGCTGTGATGAGAATAGACTGAAGGGGGCCAGGGCTGGAAGTGTGAGACCTCCTAGGGAGCTATTGGATCCTGACATTCAGTGTGCACTTCCTGTGAGCCAAGGCTTAGTCCTCACAAAACAACAAAAACCCACTGTAAAGTTGGTATAATTATAATCACACTCTTTATAAATCAAAAGATTGAGTCAAAGATGTTAGGTAACTGCCCAAGTTTACAGCCAGTAACTGGTAAAGTCAAGATTTGAACCCAGGCTTTCTGGCTTTAGAGTCCACACTTTTAACCAGCTTGCATTTCAAAGAAAGAATCAATATGATCTAATAATGACATGATGTGGGAACTCAAGAAAGAAACCAAGAATGATCCTAAGATGTTTGTCTTACCACTTCTAATCAACATAATATTGGAGGTACTTGCCTGGGTGATGACATAAAAAAAAGAAGTAAATGAATAAAAGTTAAAAAGGAAGAAGTAATACTGTCTTTATTTGCAGACAACATGCTCTTATATGTTGAAAATCCTAAGGAATCTACCCCCAAAATTACTAGAAGCAATAAGAGAATTTAGAAAGAGTGCAAAATACAAGGTCAATATTAAAAAATCTATTTTATTTCTATTTACCAGCAATGAATAATTGGAAATGAAATTTTTAAATACCAATTACAATGGCATCAAAAACATGAAATACTTAGGGACCAATTTAACAGAGTATGTACAAGTTCTGCTCACTAAAAATGACAAAATATTATCAAGAGAAACCAAAGAAAACCTAAAGAAACAAAGAGATATACCATGTTCATGGGTTGGGAGACTCTACATTGTTAACATGTCAATTCTACCCCCGTGTGAGTTATAAATCCAATACTATCTCAATTAAAATTCCAGTGGGCTTTTCTCATAGAAATAGAAAAACTGATGCTAAAATTAATATGGAAATATTAAGGATAAAAAAATAGCCAAAATAATCTTGAAAGAGAAAAACAAATTTGAAGAACTTATACTATGCTTGATTTTCAGATATACTGGAAAACTACAGTAATCAATAAAGTGTTATATAGACATAAGATCAATGGAACAGATTAGAGAGCCCAGAAATAAACACACATATATATGGTCAATTTATAGTCAACAAAGATGCCAAGATAATTCAGTAGGAAAAAGGGTATCATCTTTTCAACAAATGATGCAGGAACAACTGAATATCTGTAAAGGAAAAAAAAAGGAACCCCAATTCTTACCTCACATCATACACAAAAATCAATTTGAAGTGGAGCATTTACCTAAATCGAAAAGTCAAAACTATACAATTTCTAGAAGAAAATATAGGAGTGAATCTTTGTGAACTTGGGACAGGCAGAGATTTCTTAGACAAGACACATAAAGCTTAAAAGAAGTGATCACTTAGATTTTATCAAAATTAAAAACTTCCATCCTTCAAAAGATACTGTTGAGAAAATGAAAACACAAGCCACAAACCAGGAGAAAATATTCACAATACAAATATTATACAAGAGATTTGTATCTAGAATATATAAAGAACTCTCAACTCAATAATTAGATGACAAACAACTCAATTTTTTAATGGGCAAAAGATTTAAACATACTTTATAAAAGAAAATGTATGAGTGACCAATAAACCACATGAAAGGATTCTCAGAGCATTAGTAATCAGGGAAATATGGATTAAAACCACAATGAGAAACCACTGTACATCCAATGATTCAACAGAATGGTTTAAATTTAAAAACTGATAATACCAGACGTTGGCGAGAATGTGAAACAACCAGAGCTTCCATACATTGTTCAGACATCATGGGAGTGTAAAAGGGTACAACTGCTTTGCAGTTTCTTATAAAGTAAACACATACTTGCCATGTGACTTAGCAATTCCACTCCTAGGTTTTGAGAGAAATGAAAACGTATGTTCACGAAAAGACTTGTACACAAATACAAATTTATAACAGCCTTATTCACAATAGGCCCTAAACTGGAAAGAACTCAGGTATCCCTCAATAGATGAACGGGTAGACACAATGTAGTATAGGCACACCATGGAAGATTACCCAGCCATAAAAATGAACCAAATCCCTAAAACATTATGCTGAGCAAAGGAAGCCAGACATGAAAGAATATGTACTGTAAGATTTCATTTATGTGGAATCCTAGAAAAGGCCAAACTAATCTATAGTGACAGAAAGTGGATCAGCAGTTGCCTGGGGCTGGGGTTGGCGGGGATTGGCTGAAACGACCTGAAGGAACTTTCTAGGGGTGATGCACATGTTCTATATGTTGATTTGGGTTGTGGCTACTCAGGTGGACACATTTATTAAAAATCCATCCGAGGGTACACTAAAACGGGTACATCTTATTGTATGCAAATTTACAGTATCTAAAAAATGCCCTAGGGAGGGGGAAGGGTAAGCTGGGACCAAGTGAGAGAGTGGCATGGACATATATACACTACCAAATGTAAAATAGCTAGCTAGTGGGAAGCAGCCGCATAGCACAGGGAGATCAGCTTGGTGCTTTGTGACCACCTAGAGGGGTGGGATAGGGAGGGTGGGAGGGAGGGAGACGCAAGAGGGAAGAGATATGGGGATATATGTATACGTATAGCTGATTCACTTTGTTATACAGCAGAAACTAACACACCATTGTAAAGCAATTATACTCCAATAAAGGTGTTAAAAAATTTTTTAATAAAAATCAAAATGCCCTATAAAGTTGATTTTAAAAAATTAAGAGAGAATAGGAGAACTAGAGACAGTGGGTATAGGGTGGGGGGAAGTTGTTTGTGGCTGGTGCAAAGCCCAGTGCTTGCAATATAATAAATTGTCAATAATTGTTTTAATAAATGAAGAGGGGCTGGAGAAGGAAGGAGCAGCAGGAGATGATACTGGGGAGAGAGAGATTCCCCCAGAGACAGGGCGCTCAGGAAGACAAGGTAGCAGTGTGGCTGCTACCAGCCCTGGCTTGGGGTCTCTCGGCCACCCACCAGCCCTCTGCCCTTCCCAGACCAATGTCTCCACGAAAGGGAATGCTGACAGGGCTGACTGCAGGGATGAGGTCCAGGCGAGATCATTCCACGTGCTCAAGGTCTGAGCACATCCCTGGCCTCAATCGATATTAGATGTTATTATACTAACAACAAAGATGTCCCACAGAGATCTGCTGGCCCCCTTTCTGCTCTGGACGTGACCTAATGAGTGCATATGTGTCCCTGGCTTCTGCCTCCCTGCCCTGCTCTTCCTGACCTTCTCAGGCAGCTCTCAGCCCTGGGTGAGGATGTGCTGTCTTTCTCTGTGGCTGTTCCACAGACGGGGAGGGAGGATGCCTGCCTGGAGTGTCTGGTGGTCCCCGAGGAGGTCGGCAGCTAAGCTCCTGAGGTACTCTCCGTTGCTATGCTTCTCCCGGAATGTTTTCAGATGGGATTGGATACCACACGGGACTACTTCTTTGGGTATATTGTTTGTCCCAACATCAGAGGCCTCTCTGGACGCAGGAGCCCCAGACCTCTGTCCCTTGCCCTGCGAAACCACAAGGATGATTTTTTGGTCCACAGAGATGACAGTGGGACGATGAGTAACACTGGGGCGTGCTCCCCATCTCGGCCTGTACCCGAACAGCAGGAGGAGGTACAGGTCATGGAAGCATCGAGCTGGGAAGAAACACAGGAGCTGCCCTGCATTTTCCAAGTGCGGTATGTGGAATCGCTGTAGGTAGAATAGGATACACCTGTTATCCTAAACTTACCTTTTGATTTTTATGGACACTTTCTTTTTTTTAAAATTAATTAGTTAATTTATTTTTGGATGCGTTGGGTCTTCGTTGCTGTGTGCAGGCTTTCTCCAGTGGCGGCGAGTGGCGGCTACTCTTTGTTGCGGTGCATGGGCTTCTCACTGCAGTGGCTTCTCTTGTTGCAGAGCACAGGCTCTAGGTGTGTGGGCTTCAGTAGTTGTGGCATGAGGGCTCAGTAGTTGTGGCACACAGGCTTAGTTGCTCCGTGGCATGTGGAATCTTCCCGGACCAGGGCTTGGACCCATGTCCCCTGCATTGGCAGGCGGATTCTTAACCACTGCGCCACCAGGGAAGTCCCTATGGACACTTTCTATTTATGTCAATTTTTCCATTTATCATAAGTATACATGGAGTTTCCTTTTCAAATCATTGCACTTAAGTTTTCATTATAATAGGTCTTTAATAGGTTTTTAAAGAAGAGTGTTGAGCAAATAACAGGTGATTCTATGCAAATATAGCAAAAAACACAGATAACACGCAAATGACTGGAATCTAGAGAACACTGATAGACCAACTCCCCATCTGTCAGAAGGGAAGCAGAGGCCTCTGGAGGTTGCACAAAAGTCTTAATAGCGAGATTCTTAGTGGTAAATCCAGAGGCACCTAGGAGCCCGGATCCAGAGGTAGAAGTCACAGAGGGCAGGGTGGGCAGTGCTGAGCTGACCAGTGCTGTAGGAGGGGCCCAGACCCAGCAGACACTGTGGATTTTAGGGCTCCCTCCAAGACCCCCAGAGCATTCCCCAGGGTTATGGAAACCTTACCCTTGGCGCCTTCAGCTGCTTTCTAGTGAGCACAAAACAAAAAGGCACTCACCCTCATGCTTCTCTCTGTTTAGTCACCAACCCTGACACTCCTCAGCCAAACCCTAGGCTGACAGGAGCAAGGCGAGGAGTTCCTTGTCCTGAATGCCAGGAGCCCACCCCTTGCCCAGCATTAGGGCCTTTGTGTTAGTGGACCAACACCAACTGCAGAACACTTGTGTCCCCAACCCAGGCAGACACTTACTCGTGGAGTCCTCCTAACAGCCATAGGAGGTGGGCCCCGTGGCCATCTGCCTTTCAGAGATAGGGAAACCGAGTCTCAGAAATGTTCAGAGCTGGAACAAAGACCAAACGGTGGCAGAGCAGGGAGCTGCACCGGGTGCTGAGGTTAAATGCTGCTCCCCGCCACCCCCTCCCATGGCATCTTGGAGCCTTGAGTTCAGTGCAACCAGGGCCATTCCCTGTAAGGTGCCAGACACCCTCTCCAGCCTCTTACTGGTGTCTCCTAGGGCCAATCCAGCTTGATGGAGTGTTTGCTGCACCCACTTACCCAAGGGCTGGGAGTTGATCCCCCTTTTACAAATAAGAAAACTGAGGCTCAGAATGATGAAGGGATTAGTGCAGGGTCACACACATGGTGAGACCTGGGAATCGAAGCCAGTGCAGAAAGCTTTCCCTCCAATCTCCAGAGGCCCTAGGAGAAGGGAGACCCTTGCTCAGAGAGGGTGATCACAGGTTGGAGAGAGAAGCAGTGCCCCATTTGAGGTACCCACTCTCTGCTGCCTAAGTGTCTGAGGCCCACCATCCTGGAGAACCACCCCAGGTAAACCACACTCTTCTGGGCTTACCTTCTAAAGGACCTCAAGTCCTGGAAAAAATAGCATCCCCAGGCAGGGGGCCTCTAAAGACAGTAAGATCTCTCAAGCCACTGCAAGGTCCACCCAGGAAGAAGGTCGTTTCCATGAGGCAGCAAAGAGGGCTGCCTGGGGGCAGCCCAGGCCTGGGTTTGAATTCCATCTGAGACATTCACCCACTATGTGTCCATAACCAGATTAATTGACCCCACTTTGCCCATCTACCTACCTATAGTATATGGATAATAATACCAACTTCAGACGGTAGCTATAAAATATGCAACACCTCTGGCATAGTGCCTAGAATATAGCATGTGCTCAATAAATCAACAATAATAGCAGTCACTGCAGTAATTGTACCAGGGTTAGCCATGCAACTTTTTTGCTTTCACAGCTTCTTGATCCTTAACCTTCATTCAATCCTAACTGGTATTCTAACTGTCTCTGAACAATCCTTTTGGGGGGGGGCTCTATATCTTTGCTTATACTTTAGCGCTTCCTGAAACACCATCTCCTTCCCTTTCTATATGCCTAAATTTTATCCATCCTTCATGGCACAGCTCTTCGTGGATCTTCCTTATAAAAGAAGCAGAGCTGGAGGGAAGAAATCAATAGTCAGGCAGGGCATGAAAGACCAAGAACCATGGCCCAAAGCTCTGGAAGAATCTGAGACCTGGGGCTGAGGTATCTGTTCAACTACCTTCCACTCACCACCCATCCACTTCCCTCCCTCCCACCCAGTCACCTAGAGACCCAGCCACTTACATCTTACCCTCCCACCTGCTCCCTTGCCACCTGTATCTGCTCTCTACCAAACAGCGCCCAACCTCATCTGTCCTTTGTTCTCTTTTCCCTGTTTGTTGGCCTTCTTTTGGATCAACTTAGAACTTTTTTCATGTCCTCCTCCTTTACTGGCTTATAAGCAATGACTGCATGCTGTTTTAGTTGTTACTTCGGAGTTTACAGTATACATATAACATCTGTCATCATCTACTTTCAAGTGATGTTATACGCCTCCATGTACAGGTAAGACCTTCCAACAATATACGTACCTTTTCCCCCTTTAGGTCTTTCTGCTACTGCTGTCATACACTTTATTTCTCTATGTGTGTGTGTGTGTGTGTGTGTGTTTTTTAGATGTTGGGGGTAGTGTATTAATTAAGTTATTTATTTTGGCTGTGTTGGGTCTTTGTTGCCGTGCTTGGGCTTTCTCTAGTTGTGGTGAGCAGGAGCAGCTCTTCGTTGCAGCGCGTGGACTTCTCATTGTCGTGGTTTCTCTTATTGCAGAGCACGGGCTCTAGGCACACAGGCTTCAGTAGTTGTGGCACGCAGGCTCAGTAGTTGTGGCTCGTGGGCTCCAGAGCGCAGGCTCAGTAGCTGTGGCACACGGGCTTAGTTGCTCCATGGCATGTGGGATCTTCCCAGACCAGGGCTCGAACCCGTGTCCCCTGCAATGGCAGGCGGATTCTTAACCACTGCACCACCAGGGAAGTCCAGGACTTCTTTTGGTATTCCTTGTACTGTAGATCTGTTGGTGATGAGTTCCTTTTGGATCTTTATACCTAAAGAGGTCTTTATTTCACCATTTTTGAAAGGTATTTTTACTAGGTAAAAAATTCTGGGGTGACAATTCTTATATTTCAGTACTTTAAAAGTTTGATAGGCTATTTCTGATTTACATTTATTCCAACAAAAAAATCTATGGTCTTTTCCTCTAGCTACTTTTAAGATTTTCTCTTGTTTTGAGCAATTTGATTATATCTTGTACCTTGGTATAGTTTTATTGTTCCTTGTGCATGGGATTCACTGAGTTTCTTAAATATCTGGATTTATAGTTTTTACTAATGTGTCCATTAGTTCTTCAAAAAATTTCTTTTGATAGAACTACCATGTGATCCATCCATCCTACTTCCAGATATATAACCAAAGGAGATGAAAACACAATCTTGAAGAGATATCTGCAGTCCCACATTCATTGCAGCACTATTCACAATAGGCAAGATGTGGAAACAACCTAAGTGAATGGATAAAGAAGAATACACAGCGCGCGCGCACACACACACACACACACACACACACTGGAATATTATTCAGCCATGAGAAAGAAGGAAATTCTGCCATTTGCAACAACATGGATGGACCTTGGGGCATTATGCTAAGTGAAATAAGTCAGACGGAGAAACACAAATACTGTGTGAGCTCACTCATATGCAGAATCTAAAGAAGCTAAACTCACAGAAAAAAAAGTGGAATGGCAGTTACCAGGGACCAGGGGGTAGGGGAAATGAGGAGATACTGGTCAGTGAGTACAAACTTTCAGTTATAAGATGAAAAAGTTCTGGGGATTTAATGTACAGCATGGTGATTATTGTTAACAATACTGTATTTTTACAATAATACTGTGCATTTGAAAGTTGCTAAGAGAGTAAATCTTAAATGTTCTCACCACAAAGAAGAAATGGTAATTATGTAATGTGATAAAGGTGTTACCTAATGATATGGTGGTAATCATTTTGCAATAGTTAGGTGTATCAAATCAATACATATACACCTTAAGCTTACACAATGTTATGTGTCAGCAATACCTCAAAGCTGGAAAAATTTTTTTCACCTCCTCTCCTTCAGGGACTTTAGGATGCTTGAAGTTGTCCTACAGCCCACTGATATTTTGTTTGTTTAGTAATTTTCCTTTTTGTGTTCCATTCTGGGTATAGTTTCTATTGCTCTGTCTTCAAATTCACTAGTCTTCTCTTCCACAATATCTAATCTACCATTTGTAGCATCCAGTGTATTTTTTAAAAATCTCAGACACTATAGTTTACATGTCTATAAGTTCAATTTGAGTATTCTTTATATTTTCTACATCTCTATTTAACAGTTCAGCCTTTCATCTATCTTTCTGAACAAATGGATTATAGTTCTAACTGTGTTAAGGTCCCAACCTACTATAAGGAGGATAAATTCTATAGAATCTATAGAATCTACCATCTGTAGAATCTATCATCTATATTATTTCTGGGTCACTTTCTAATGATTGATTTTTCTCTTCATTATGGATCATACATTTCTGCTTCATTGGATGTCTGGCAATCTTTGAATGTATGCCAGACATTTAAAATTTTACCTTGTTTTGTGCTATTTGTTTCCAAATTCCCATAAATATGCTTGACTCTTGTTATGGGACATGATTAAGTTTCTTAGAGCCAGTTTAATTCTTTCAGATATTGCTGTTAAGCTTTTTTAGATAGGGCCAGAGTAGTGTTTAACTTAGTAGAGGGACTAAATTTTCCCCACTACTGAGGCAAACTCACCTGATAACTTGTGAATTATGTAATTTTCCTCTGGATGTTGAAAACAGACATATGTCTGTCCCTGTGTGAGCTACAGGGATTTTTCCTCTGATCCTTTTTGGGCAATACTTTCTCCGGCCTTGTGAAGTTTTCTCATATTCACGCACTGGCCAGTACTCAGGTGAATACTGCAGGAACCTTCTACAGATTTCTAGACTTCTCTCTCTGTGCAACTCCTCCTCTCTGATGATTTGCCCTGAAAACTCAAACCACCTGGGTCTTCCAAATCCAACTTTTCAACCTAAGGAGACCACTAAGCTCTCCCTGGTTTCCTTTCTAAGAATTAAGCTGGGACCATCATAGGGTTCACCTCATTTTCTTCCCATTTTTCAAGAATCACTGTTCTTCATTGCCTAATATCTAATGTCTTAACAATACTGTTTCATATATTTGTCCTGATTTTTAGTTATTTTGGGTGGAAGTAAATCCGGTCCATTAATCCATCTTGGTCAGGATTGGAAGTTGTAAATGTTCACCTTTTGATAGTGAACATGTTTAGTCCATTGTGCTTGTTTCCTTGAAACTTGCTGCAAATACCTTGGCTGCTGACAGATGAGAGATGATCCCAGGATGTTCTGTACTTGGAGGAATGTGGGGTCCAGGCTCACCTCCCACTGCACTGCCACTGCCATTCTGATGATTGTTTT
Source organism: Mesoplodon densirostris (assembly GCF_025265405.1). Taxonomy (NCBI): domain Eukaryota; kingdom Metazoa; phylum Chordata; class Mammalia; order Artiodactyla; family Ziphiidae; genus Mesoplodon; species Mesoplodon densirostris. The sequence continues at coordinate 152,302,423 of NC_082665.1, read as the reverse complement.
AAGTATTGAACAGTTAGAGCCAGTTTTTGTCCAGGCTGTTGTAGCTTACAAAATTTAATTCCTTCAAACACTGGGTTGCTAACCTACTTGCTTTCAGTTCCATTTATTAATCATAACTAGGGTTTTTTCCTGGTCATAGTTCTCAAATCCTGAAGTGCTTTCCCACCCCTCTCCTTTGACTCTCTCTCAATGTAAAGGCAGCTACCTTGAGCCTATCCAGCTTGAACAAAAAAGACCAAAATTTAAAATTTTCCCTGAAGGCTTTATTCAACTGATAAGTTTTACTGAGCCTTTATTGCTCAAAGCTTTAAAAATACTATCTCTTACTATTTGGGGCTTCAAAATACTTGTCTTTCCCTCCTTTCAAAGTGCCAAATTTCTGGAATCTCCCAATTTCCTTTCGTTTCAACATTTACACTGGCTGAGTCTTTCCTGAATGCACATCATCCTTGCAATACCCTGCCATCAAGGCCAATAATATCCACACATATTAATATTCTACTTCCCATCTTTTTCCTTGGTACTGATGACTCATTAAGCATGGGATCTTCCTCTCACATTTCAAAAAATGATGATTTTATGAAATGTTTTTTCTCTAACAACATGGATCTCTATTTCTCCAGCCCCCGGCATAGCTTCCTCACTGCTTACCACCTACTGCTATGCTAATGTCACATACTGTAGGATTTAATTTCAGCAAGACTCCACTTCCTTTACCAACTTCTGTATCAGTCAGAATGGACTAACAACTATAACAAAACTAAATCTCAGTGGATTAATACAAAGACTTTTTCCTCCCTCATATAAACAAAGTGAATGTTCCTGGTTGGCTGTCCCTTCCATCTTATGGATCCTCCATCGTCTTGCAGCCTTCTTCTGGGTCCTTTGTATTCAGATAGCTGCCTTATAGATAATGAGAGCAGCCAAGAACCTCGTGGTATATCGTAGGAGCTGGGCTAAGAAGTTGAATTCCATTGATCAGAACTAATCACATGGCCCCATCCAGAGGCAGGGGACACTGGGATATGTAGTCTTCCTGTGTGCCTACAAGAAAAAGTAAATGACTTCACAGCACTGTCCAAGTGCTTACCTTTACACCCACTTATCTACCATGAACCCACCAAGAACAAAATGAGAATATCAACAAAGAGAAAGAAAGTATTCAAAAAAACAGAAACAGAAATTCTTGAACTGAAAAATACATTAACTGAACTGAAAACTAATGAGGGGTTCAACAGCAGACTTGATCAGGCAGAAAAAAAATCAGCTTGAAGAAAGGTCATTTAAAATCATCAAGTCAGAAGAGCAAAAGGAAAAAACTGAATGAAGAAAAATGAAGAGAGCTAAGGAACTTATGGGACACTATCAAGTGGACCAACATACACATTGTGAGAATCCCAGAGGGAAAAGACAAAGAGAAAGGGGCAGAGAGTTTACTTGAAGAAATAATGACTAAAAATTTCCCAACTCTAAGGAAAGAAATAGACACACAGATTCAAGAAACTCAAAAAACTCCAAAGAGAATGACAATGTGACATTATAATCAAACTGTCTAATGTCAAAGACAGAGAGAGAATCTTAGATGCAGCAAAAGAGAATCACAAACAAGGGAGCCTCCATAAGATTTTCAGTGAATTTCTCAACAGAAACTTTGCAGGTCAAAATGAAGTGGGATGATATATTCAAATTGCTGAAAGAAAAAACTGTTGGCTAAGGATACTATATCTGGCAAAACTGTCCTTCAAAAAAATGAAGGAGAAATTAAGACTTTCCCAGATGAACAGAAGCTGAGAGAGCTTATTACCACTAGACCTGCTCTAGAAGAAATGCTAAAGAGAGTTCTTCAAGTTGAAATGAAAGAATGTTAGCAACATGAAGCCATTTTAAAATATAATAATCTTGCCTTTGCACAGCAAAGGAAACCATCAGCAAAATGAAAAGACAACCTAAAGAATAGGAGAAAATATTTGCTAATGATATGACCAATAAGCGGTTAATATCCAAAATATATAAACAGCTCATACAACTCAATATCAAAAAAATCCAAACAACCAGATTAAAAAATGGGCAGAAGACCAAAGAACAAGAGATGGTCAACAGGTACATGAAAAGATGCTCAACATCGTTAATCATCAGAGAAATGCAAATCAAAACTACAATGTGATATCACCTCACACCTGTCTACTTGATAGCTATCATCAAAAAGACCACAGAAAACAAATGTTGGCAAGGTTGTGGAGAAAAGGGAAACCAATGTTCATAGCAGCATTATTCACAATTGCCAAGATATGGAAACAACCTTAAGTGTCCATCAACAGATGAATGGATAAAGAAGATGTGGTATGTATATATACAATAGAATACTACTCAGCCATAAAAAGAATGAAAATTTGCCATTTGTAACAACATGGATGGACTTGGGGGGCATTATGCTAAGTGAAATAAGTCAGACAGAGAAAGACAAATACTGTATAATATCACTTATATGTGGGACCTAAAAAATATAACAAACTAGTGAATATAATAAAAAAGAATCAGACTCACATATATAGAGACCAAACTAGTGTTTATCGGTAGGGAGAGGGAAAGGGGAGGGGCAAGATAGAGGAGGGGGACTAAGAGGTACAAACTATTATTCATAAAATAAATAAGCTACAAGGATACATTATATAACACAGGGGATATAGTCAATATTTTATAATAACTATAAATGGAGTATAAACTTTAAAAATTATGAATCACTATGCTGTACATCTGTAACTTATATAATACTGTACATCAACTATATCTCAATTTTTTTAAGTAAAAAAAGAAAGAAAAATGTAAAAAAAAATAATGATATCCAGTAATAGTAAATACATGAATAAATATAGTAATCTTGATGCATGGAACTTATATACACATGTGACAAAAAGCATTTTTTTAAACCAGAAAACCTATGTTATGGGAATACAATGTAATTTGAGACATCAATAATATAAAATAAAGGAAGTGGAGAGCTGTAATGGAGTAGAGATTTTTGTATGCAACTGAAGTAAAATTGTTATCAGTTTAAAATAGAATGTTATAGTTTTAGGAGGTTTTATGCAAAATTGCAATGGCATCCACAAAGAAAACATCCACAGAACATACACAAAGGGAAATGAGAAAGGAACCAAAGTATATTACTACAAGAGAAAAATAAAGAAATACAAAGGAAGAAAGGAAAGGAAGGACAAAAAAGCTACAAGACATACAGAAAACAGTTAACAAAATGGTAACAGTAAGTCCTTCCCTCTCATTAGTTACTTTAAATGTAAATAGTTAAACTCAACCAAAAGACATAGATTGGCTGAATGGATTTTAAAAACAAAATCAACAAAAGGGTGTCTCTAAGTGACTTACTTTAGATCTCAGGACACATTATAGGATGAAGGTGAAAGGTTGGAAAGATATTCTACAAATAGTAACCAAAAGAGAGAAGGAGTACTAATATCAAAAATAAAAATATACTTTAAATCAAAAACTGTTACAAGAGATAATTCACCAAGAAGATATAACAATTATAAATATTTATGCACCAAACCTCAGAGCTCCTAAATATATGAAACAAACTGCAGAGTTGAAGGGAGAAATAGACAGCAACACGATAATAGCTGGAGACTTCAACACCCCTATTTTCAATAATGAATAGAACAAACAGACAGAAGATCAATAAGAAAATAGAGAACCTGAACTTGAACAATATAGCAATTGGACCTAATAGAGCACTCCACCTAATAACAACAGAATATACTTTCTTCTCAAGTGCACTTGGAACATTCTCTATGACAGACCATGTGTCAGGCCATAAAACAAGTCTTAACAAATTCAAGATTGAAATTATACAAAGTATCTTTTCTGATTACAAATGGAATGAAATTGGAAATCAAAAGCACATGGGAAATAGAAAAATTCATGAATATGTGAAAATTAAACAGCACACCCTTAAACTACCAATGCACCAAAGAATAAATCACAAGAGAAATTAGAAATGAAAATTAAAATACAATATACCAGCACTTATGGGATACAATGAAAGCAGTGTTAGGAGGGAATTTTACAGCTGTAAATGTGTATATTAAAAAAGATCTCAATTTAACATCTTAAATTTACACCTACAGAAACTAGGGGTAAAAAACTAAACCCAAAGCTAGCAGAAGCAAGGAAATACAAAGATGAGAGAAGAGATCAATGAAATTGAGAATATAAAAACAATAGAAAAATCAATAAAATTGAGATAAATTTTTGAGAGATTGATAAAATTGACAAAATCTTAGCCAGATTAACTAAGAATAAAAGAGAATACTCAAATAACTAAAATCAGAAATGAAAGAGGAGATATTACAAATGATACCACAGAAATAAAAACAATTCATTTTTATATAAAAAAGAATACTATGAACAATTGTATACATACATTGGAAGAAATGGATTAATTTCTTGAAACGCACAACATACCAAGTCTGAATCATGAAGAAGCAGAAAATTTGAGCAGACTAATAATGAGTAAGGAGATTGAATAAGTAATCAAAAAGCTGCCATTGCTGAGAAGAGGGAGAGGGTGTACCTATATGTAATGAAACCAGCTCAGACCTGACCCTCAGGGCTCCTCCTCCAGCATCTTGGGATCTGACACTGACCCAATAGGACAGTGACAGACACTGAGAATAGGAGAACTAGACACTGATTCATATCTGGCTCTGGCTTTAGCCCCTCCATCTCCAGCCCCACTTCCCGCCATCACACTCTTTGACTTCAGACACAAAGCTATAAAACAATGGAACAGAATAGAGAGCCCAAAATAAATCCAAGCACTTATGGTCAATTAATCTATGACAAAGGAGGAAAGAATATACAATAGAGAAAAGACAGTCTCTTCAATAAGTGGTGCTGGGAAAACTGGACAGCTAAATGTAAAAGAATGAAATGAGAAAATTTTCTCATACCACATATAAAAATAAACTCAAAATGGATTAAAGATCTAAATGTAAGAGCAGAAACCATAAAAATCCTAGAAGAAAACACAGGCAGAACACGCTTTGACATAGATTGTAGCAATATATTTTTGGATCTGTCTCCTCAGGCAAAGGAAACAAAAGAAAAAATGAACAAATGCGACCTAATTAAACTTAAAAGCTTTTGTACAGCAAAGGAAACCATCAACAAAATGAAAAGACAATCTACTGAAGGGGAGAAAATATTTGAAAATGATACATCTTATAGGGGTTAATCCAAAATATATGAACAGCTTGTATAACTCAATATCAAAAAAACACCAAACAACCCCATTAAAAATTGGGCAGAAGACCTGAATAGACATTTTTCCAAAGAAGACAGACAGATGGTCAACAGGCATGTGAAAAGATGCTCAACATGGCTAATCACCATAGAAATGAAAATCAAAACCACAATGTGATATCACCTCACACCTGTCTATTTGATGGCTGTCATCAAAAAGACCACATATAACAAATGTTGGCAAGGATGTGGAGGAAAAGGAACCCTAGTACACTGTTGGTGGGAAGGTTAATTGGTGTAGCTGCTATGGAAAACAGTATGCAGATTCCTCAAAAACGAAAAATAGAACTACCATATGACCAAGCAGTTCCACTCAGGGATATATCCGAAGAAAATGAAAACACTAATTCAAAGAGACACATGCACCCCAATGTTTATAGCAGCTTATTTACGAGAGCCAAGATAAGGAAGAAACCTAAGTGTCCATCAACAGATGAATGGATACAGAAGAAGATATATATATTCCAATATATACATATATATGTATTCCATATGTATATATGTATATGTCAGAATACTACTCAACCATAATAAAGAAAGTTTTGCTTTTTGCAACATGGAGGCTATTATGCTTAGTGAAATAAGTCAGGTGGAGAAAGACAATACCATACAATTTAACTTATATATGTAATATAAAAAATAAACAAATACATAAATATACTGAAACAGAAATAGATTACAGATATAATGAACAAACTAATAGTTACCAGTGGGAGAGGAAAGTAGGGAGAGACAAGAGAGGGGAAGGGAAATATGAGGTATAAACTACTAGGTATAAATAAGCTACAAGGATATATTGTACAACACAGGGTATATAGCCAATATTTTATAAAACCATTAAATGGAGTTTAATCTATAAAAATACTGAATCACTATGCTATACACCTGAAAATAATATAGCACTGTAAATCAACTATACTTCAATAAAAAAAGAAAATTAAGAAAACAAATCCATTTACAATGGCATCAAAAAGAATCATATCTAGTAATAAACCTAACCAGAGAGATGAAAGATTTGTACACTGTAAACTACAAAACATTGTGAAAAAAATTAAAGAAGATACAAGTAAATGGAAAGCCATCCCATGTTCATGGATTGGAAATTGTTAAAATGTTTGTACTACTTAAAGTGATCTACAGATTCAAAGTGATCACTATCAAATCTCAGTGACATTCTTTGTAGACTTAGAAAAATACATCCTAAAATTCATATGGTACCCCAAGAGACCCTGAATAGCCAAACAATTTTGAAAAAGAGAAACAAATTTGGAGGTCTCATACTTCCTGATTTCAAAACATATTACAAAGGTAATCAAAACAGTGTGATATTGGCACAAAGACCAATACATAAATCAATGAATAGAATAGAAATCCCAGAAATAAATACTCACATATATGGTCAAGTGATCTTCAACAAGAATGTCAAGACCAGTGAGTAAGGAAAGTATAGTCTTTTCAACAGATAATAGCAGGAAAACTGAATATCCCCATACAAAAGAATGAAGTTGAACCCTTACTTTACACCATATACAAAAATTTACTCAAAGTGGATGAAAGACCTAAGTGTAAGACTTAAAACTATAAAAGTCTCAGAAGAAAACATTAGGGAAAATCTTTATGATATTGGGCTGAATGTTTTCTTAGATATGGCACCAAAAGCATAGGCAACAAAAGCAAAAATAGACATATGGGATTACCTCAAGGTTTAAAACTTTGGTGCATCAAGAACATAATCTCAGAAAGAGAAAGACAAATACTGTATGATTCCACTTATATGAGGTATCTAAATTAGTCAAATTTATAGAAAAAAAAAGTAGAGTGGTGGTTACTAGAGGCTGAAGAGAGAGGGATAGAGGAGTTGTTTAATGGGTATAGAGTTTCAGATTTGCAAGATGATAAAATTCTGGAGATCTATTTCACAATATGTTAATATACTTAACAGTACTGAAATGTACACTTAAAAATGGTTAAGAGGGCAAATTTTTATGTTAAGTGGGTCTTTTAAAACCACTATTTAAAAAATGTGTGTAGGAATAAATAAAAATGAGACCACTAAATTTCAAACCCTGTGATTTGTAGCCAAACACACACTCAGAGAAAAACTTATAGCCTTAAATGCATTTATTAGAAAGGAAGGTTAAAAATTAATGAGGGCTTCCCTGGCGGTGCAGCGGTTGAGAGTCCACCTGCTGATGCAGGGGACGCAGGTTCATGCCCCAGTCCGGGAAGATCCCACATGCTGCAGAGCGGCTGGGCCCATGAGCCATGGCCGCTGAGCCTGCGCGTCTGGAGCCTGTGCTCCGCAACGGGAGAGGCCACAACAGTGAGAGGCCCATGTAATACACACACACACACACACACACAAATTAATGAAATAAGTTTTAAACTCAATAAATTCAACAAACATATTAAAAACTATAGACCAAAGATAATACAAGAAACATGTCAAAGTCAATAAAAACAGAAAATAAAAATAAAAATTTTAAAAGAAGTGATCAATACAACTAAAAACTGGTTATTTGAAAACTTCAATAAAAAAGACAAATCTTTGGCAAGTGTGATCAAGAGAAAAAAATGACAAAAAAAAAAACAGTTAAAAAAAACCCCAATATCGAGAACATGAAATAAGACATAATTTTTGGAGAAGAATATTTTTCAATTATGAAAGAATTTCCATATACCAGATTCTTTTCTCACAGGTTATTACAAAATATTGGGTATAGTTCCCTGTGGTATACAATAGGTCATTGTTTGTTATCCATTTTATATATAATAGTGTGTATATGTTAATCCCAAACTCCTAATTTACCCCTCCCTCCTCTTTCCCCATTGGTAATCATAAATTTGTTTTCTATGTCTGTGGGTCTGTTTCTGTTTTGTATGTAAGTTCATTTGTATCATTTTTTTGTTTTAGATTCCACATATAAGCAATATCATATGATATTTGTCTTTCTCTGTCTGGCTTAATTCACTTAGTATGATAACCTCTAGGTCTATCCATGTTGCTGCAAATGGCATTATTTCATTCTTTTTTATAGCTGAGTAATATTCCATTGTATACCACACCTTCTTTATCCATTCCTCTGTCGATAGACATTTAGGTTGCTTCCATGTCTTGGCTATTGTAAATAGTGCTGCTATGAACATTGGGTGCATGTATCTTTTAGAATTATGATTTTCTCCAGATATACGCCCAGGTGTGGGATTGCAGGATCATATGGTAGCTCTATTTTAGTTTTTTAAGCAACCTCCATACTGTTCTCCATAGTGGCTGTACCGATTTACATTGCCATCAACGGTATAGGAGGGTTCCTTTTTCTCTACATCCTCTCCAGTATTTATTATTTGTAGACCTTTTGATGAGGGCCATTCTGACCAGTGTGGCCACTGTAGTTTTGATTTGCATTTCTCTAGTAATTAGCGATGTTGAGCATATTTTCATGTATCTCTTGGCCATCTATATGTCTTCTTTGGAGAAATGTCTATTTAGATCTTCTACCCATTTTTTATTAGATTTTTGTTTTTAATATTGAGCTGTATGAGTTGTTTGTACACTTTGGAGTTAAATTCCTCATCAGTCTCATCGTTTGCAAATATTTTCTCCCATTCTTATCTTTTCATTTTGTTTATGGCTTCCTTTGCTGTGCAAAACTTTTAAGTTTCATTAGGTCCCATTTGTTTTTATTTCCATTTTTCTAGGAGGTGGGTCAAAAAGGATCTTGCTGCGATTTATGTCAAAGAGTGTTCTGCCTATGTTTTCCTCTAAGAGTTTTATAGTATCTGGTCTTCCATTTAGGTCTTTAATCCATTTTGAGTTTATTTTTGTGTATGGTGTTAGAGAATGTTCTAATTTCATTCTTTTACATGTAGCTGTCCAGTTTTCCCAGCACCACTTATTGAAGAGACTGTCTTTTCTCTATTGTATACTCTTACCTCCTTTGTCATAGATTAACTGACCATAGAGAGGTGCATGGGTTTATTTCTGGGGGAAACCTGAATTTATGGATGAGTTTCTTGGAAAATATTTGAGTGAGGATTACACAATATATTTTTGTTGCATATAAATTATGACAATTTTAAACATAAATAATAAAACTTGTTTATCCTTCAATGATTTCCCTCTACATAAAGCACTAGCATCATATACTGTGCATAGGAAATCTATCAGACTTTCAAAGAACAGATGACAATAGCTATGAGCCTAAAAACTTGTAGACAGTTTCTCAATATAACTCTGAAACCAAAAAGTGGCAAGTGTAGTACAATGAAATGAGAGTATAGAGTAGTTGCACTTATAAAGTTACATTTAACTTTTATAATTATTAGAAAATCAAATCTGGATCATATCAAAAGAACAATATGTTATAACCAAATAGAGTTACCTCAGAAATATATAGGTGGTTCAACATTAGATAATTTAAAAATAAACTTACTATATTAACAGATTAAGAAGAAAGGGAAAATGACCTTCTTAATTGATGCTATAAAAGCATTCTTTTAAAGTATCTCTCAGAAAGCTACAGAAGACATCAGAGTAAGTGAGGAAACACTGGAAGTATTTTCATTAATGTAAAATAACAAGGCAACTGCAAATATTGAAGATTGTCCTAAAGGCTTTTTCCAAGGGAGAAAAATACAAATAACATATAAACCCAGAAAAAATATAAACAGACAAAATTGTCTAACTGTTGGTAATATAATCAAATACATAGAAAATTTTATAACATACCAATTGATAAATTGTCAGAACAAGTAAGAGAGTACAGCAAGTAACTTTCTTTTACCAGCAAAAATCATTTTAAAACTATAATAGAAAAATTCCCATTCATTTTTTTCAAAAATCTGTAAAACTTCTATTTCTACTTTTCTAATGTGTAATAATAATAATAATAATTTTGAATTGTGAAAGACATATGAAGCAAATTATAAAATTTTGGAAGACATACAAATAATAGATTATAGTTGGAAAATATACTGTGATAGTGGATGGGATGACTGTTAACATGTCAGTTCACTAAGATGTAATTATTAACTGCAATTACAATAGAAACATTTAAAGGGATTTTATGAGAGATTCCAAAATTCATCTGAAAGAGAGAATCTCAAGAATATAGAAGATGATTTGAAAAGACAATAAAAAAGTGATAAGTGAGGAATGTGGCCTTTAATATAACAAAGCATACTGAAAAGCTATAATAATTATAACTGTATGGTGTTGATTCAGGTATAAACAAGTAGATAATTAAACAGAATAGAGAATACAGAATGAAACCTATGGATGCATAGGAATTAAATATATTGAAAGTTGCATTGCAAAAGAGTTTTTGAAAGTATAGAATATTCAATCAACAATTTGGAAACAATTAACTATATAATGTGGAAGTGGAAACAAAGTTGCCTTATCCCTTCACAAATATGAACTCATCTATAAAAGTACTAGGAGAAAATTTAGGCTAATATGTTTATTATAATTAGCAGATAAGAAGGAGTTCTTAAGACATAATTTTTAATTGCAAATGGAAAAAAACTAACGAATTTGATTATATAAAAACAGGAGAAAAAAATAGTGATAGACTGGGAGAAGATGTTTGCATAAAACATATCAGCTAATAAATAATATCCAGAATATATAATGAACTACAGTGAAAAGAAGAGACAAAAGAGACAAGCCACCTGTCTAGAAAAAGGGCAAAGGCTATAAACTGACAATTTCCAGGAAAGGATATACGGATGGGCCTAAAACTTTAAGGGAAGGACCCTTACTCTTTTATCAGAGTTATCTGTAGTCAAAAGAGCACCCCAAGAGAGTGAGGCAAACCCACTTTGCTGTTTTTTTCCCTCTATCTTTCTGCCACTCGGCCCAAGACGTGGGTGCAATTGTGGGAAGTGGGGTAACTAGAGCTCTAGCTTTAGTTTTCTAGCCAGAGGACCACAATGGGGAGCCACAGGGAAATAAAAAGTATGCGGAAGTTTGCAGAGAAGAGGGAGCTTGGTAGAACAAACCCATGAACTTGTTTATGAAATCCTGGGCTCACCTCTGAATTGTGCATGCATAGATCTAATTCTATACAGCATAGCAAGGGTTTTGAGAACTAAACTAAGAGATAGACTGCTTTCCAGGACCCAGACTGACCAATAGGTGGCATACATGCAGGACAGATCTGAATAGCACTGCAAAGGCTTGAAAATCGAACTTATTTAAAACCACAAATGACAGAAGGCTGATTGGAGTTTGCAGCCAGAACTGAAGTGAGTCGATTGCCTCTACAAACAAAATTTCAACATTTTATATAGAATTTAAACAAGACCCAGTATCCCATAACATAATAAGCACAATGGCCAGGATGCAATCCAAAATTACCTGGCATACAAAAAACTAGGAAAACCTCAACTCTCATGGGAATAGACAGTCAACAGATGCGAACATCAACATGACATAAATATTGGGATTATCTGATAAAGACTTTAAAGCAGCTCTTATAAAATAAGGATGAAACTGTTAAAATGAATGGAAAGATAGAAAGTCTCAACAAAGAAATAGAAGCTATAAAGAAGAACCATGTGGAAATTTTAGAACTAATACAATAACTGAAACAAAAACCTCATTGGATGGACTTTCAGTAATAGAACGGAGATGACAGAGGAAAAAGTTGTGAATCTGAAGATGGATCAGAAGAAATTATCCAATCTAAACAACAGAGAGAAAAAGATTGGGGAAAACAAATGGACAGAGCCTAAGAAGCCTGTGGGACAATATGAAACTGTCAAACTTTTTTGTCAACACAGTTGCAGAAGGAGAAGAGAAAAAGTGTAGTGTAGAAAAAAAATACATGAAGAAAAGAGGCTAAAAAACTTCCCAAATTTGGTGAAAAATATAAGCTTATAGAGTCAAGAAGTTAAATTAACCCCAAAGATAATAAACCCAGAGAAATTCATGCTAGACACTTCATAATTAAACTGCTGAAAAATAAAGAGAAGGGAAAAAATCTTGAAAGCAGGAAGAATAAAAAAAAACAAACAATGATGCATCATTTATTCTAGAAGAACAAAGAGTCAAATGACTACGGATTTCTTATCAGAAACTGAAGAGGCCAGAAGGAAGTGGAACAACAGTTTGAAAGTGCTGGGGGAAAAAAAAAGTGTTCTGATTATGGTAGGTGGTTATAAAAATCTATACCTGTTTCAAAACTCATAGAACTATACGCTAAAAACAGTCAAATTTTCATATGTTAAACAACAAAAACAAGTTGCAAAAAAAAATTACAGTTCAGGAGTAGACTTCATCAATTAAATCTTACTTCTACACAGAAGTAGTTTCTTTGCAGCTTCTTCATTTGCACTCTCAGCTACCCAGATGGTTAAAGTTACCAAGTGTGTTAGATGTTCTTAAAGCCACTAAAACAGACTCTGCTTGCATTACAGTTAGGCACTTCTGCAGAATTTTTAGCTTTTTTTCTTAAGGTCTTCACATCACACTAAGGCTTTGTCTTTAATTATAAGAAAGCTTGCCTCTCATGGCTTCAAAACACTAACATGCTGGAGAAAATCACATGCAAATTAGCAGAGTTTCTGAGTTATGCTGACATCATTGTTTATCAATCATGTGTGAGCTAATCATTAAAGAAATATTGTAATGGAACAGACTGTATTTGATAACAATGGGAAAACATTACACGAAGTTAAAGTGTTCTAAGGTCATTTTTGCCCAAGAGGTAAGTAAAGGTATTGACTAATACTGATCTTTGGTAAATCAAAGATGAATGTTATAATTTTCTGAGTAAATACTAAAATAATGAAAATAGAGTGTATACTTAGTGTACTTAGAAGCTAATTGAGGGGAAATGAAATTATTAAAATAAATACCTACTCAAAAATAAGAAGAGAGAAAAGTATGAGACCTATGAGACAAACAGTAATCACATGGATTTGAATTAAATTGAAATATACTAGTAATTAATTATCTAACTACATAAAATCAAAACAAAACTGATGCTATTTACAAGCTATATGTTATAAAGAAGCAGCAAGGTAAAAAGGAGGAAGGAAATATATCATGTAAATATTAACTAAAAGAAAGCTGGCTTAGTCAATTTAACATACCTCTATCTGTAACTGATAGAAAAAGTATACTAAAATCAGCAATATTTTTAGCTCATTTGAGCAATGCTATTAAGAAACTTGACCTACAGACACATTGTTGTACTGGACAACTTATAGATACATGTTCATTGCAAGCACATGTGGAACATTTAGAAAAATTTACCATAAAGCTATAAAACAAATTTGAAAAGAATGAAAACACATAGAGCATGTTCTGTGACCACTATGCCATTACTCTAGAAATTGACAACAACAAAAAAGATAACTAGAAAATTTTTGTATATTTTGATATTAGTGAATACACTCCTAAATAACCAGTGGGTTAAGGAATCATAATGGAAATCAGAAGGTATTTTGAACTGAATAATAATTAAAATGGTAAATTACAAAACTCATGTGATCCAGGGACTTCCCTGGTGGCGCAGTGGTTGGGAATCTGCCTGCCAATGCAGGGTACATGAGTTTGATCCCTGGTCCAGGAAAATCCCACATGCCACAGATCAACTAAGCCCATGTGCCACAACTACTGAGCCTGCGCTCTAGAGCCCACGAGCCACAACTACTGAAGCCCACACGTCTACAGCCCGTGCTCCACAACAAGAGAAGCCACTGCAATGAGAAGCCCACACACCACAATGAAGAATAACCCCCGCTCGCTGCAACTAGAGAAAGCCCACCCACAGCAATAAAAACCCAACGCAGGGCTTCCCTGGTGGCGCAGTGGTTGAGAGTCCACCTGCCGATGCAGGAGACACGGGTTCGTGCCCCGGTCCGGGAAGATCCCACATGCCGCGGAGCGGCTGGGCCTGTGAGCCATGGCCGCTGAGCCTGTGCGTCCAGAGCCTGTGCTCCACAACGGGAGAGTCCACAACAGTGAGAGGCCCGCGTACCACAAAAAAAAAAAAAAAAGAAAGAAAAAAGAAAAAAAAAAAAAAACCCAACGCAGCCAAAAACATATTTTAAAAAAACTCATGTGATCCAGCTGAAGCAGTATTTAGAAGAAAAGGTAGTGGCTGCAATGCATATATTAGAAAAGAAAAAAAACACTTAAAATAAATATTTGAATGTAGAGAAAGTGCAAAACAAATCCAAATAAATCAGAGGAATAAAGGAATTTATGAAATAGAGATGCGATAGAGAGGATCAGCAAAGTTAGAAGTTTATTATTTGAAAAGATTTTGAAAATTGAACTCTGATAAGACCTGTCATTAAAAGAAGAAGGCACAGTATCCAATATCATGATTTAAAAAAGTGAAATAACTACAACACCATGGACATTAAAAGTATAACAAAATAATTTTTAAATATTATGTATAAATTTGAAATTTATAGGGAAGTTGCTAGGGAAAATATAACTCAAGGATGATAGAAAACTAAATATTCATAGGCTTCCAAAGAAATTGAATCAGTAGTCAAAGATCTTGTCACAAAGAGAACTCCAGATCCAAGTCACTTCAACAGTGTCCACAATTAATCAAGAAATAAATAATTGCAACCATACATGAACTCTCCCAGGGAATAGAAAAGAAGGAATATCCCCAATCCATTTTTCTTTTTGGGGGTTGGCATCAAAATCCTGATGCCATAATCTGACAAAGAAAGTATAAGAACAGAAAATTAGAAACTATTATCACTCATGAACATAGATTTTAGAAATCATTTTTAAAAATGCTATTATATCAGATACTGTACAGCAAGATATAAAAAGAATGCTACATCATCATTAAGTTGCATCATTCAAGTAATACAAGATTAGTATATTATTAGAAAATCAATCAATCAATTAGTTTGCCACATAACAGATTAAAGACTGAGGTCCATCAATACATTTTGTATTGTGTTGTTGTGATGGTTGCACAACAGTATAAGGTATTAGAATTAATAAGAGAGTTTAGTGCATTTGCTGGGTACAAATTCAATATAAAAAATCAATTATATTCCTTCAGCAAGGTTACTGGATACAACATCAACATACAAGAATCAACTGTATTTCTATATACTTGCAATAAACAATCTGAAAATGAAATTAAGAAAACAATTCAATATACAATACCATCAGAAAGAATAAATACTTAGGAATAAAGATACTTAAGAATAAATTTGACAAAATAAGTGCAAGACTTGTACACAGAAAACTACAAAACACTGTTGAAAGAAATTAAAGAAGCTTTGGAAAGTCATCCCATGTTCATGTATTGGAAGACTTATTGTTCAGATGGCAATACTCCCTAAATTGACCTACAGATTCAAAGCAATCCTAATCAAAATCCTAGCTGGGGTTTTTTCTTTCTTTTTTTTTTCAGAAATGACAAGCTGGTCCTAAAATTCATGTGGAAATATAAGGGACCCAGAATATCGAAAACAATCTCAAAAAAGAAGAACAAAGTTGGAGGACTTAAACTTTCTGATTCCAAAACTTACTACAAAGGTACAGTAATCAAGACAGTGTGGTGCTGGCATAAGGATAGGCATATGGATCAATGGAATAGACTTGAGAGTCCGAAATAAACCCTAACACTTATAGTCTCTACATATTTACCTATTCTGGACATTTCATATAAATGAAATCATATAACATGTGGTCTTCTGTGACTGGCTCCTGTCACTTAGCACAATGTTTTCATGGTTCATACTTGTTGTAGCATATATCAGTATTGCATTCCTTTTTATAGCTGAATAATATTTTGTTGTATGGATATACCACATTTTGTTTATCCAGTCATCATATGATGGACATTTGGGTTATTTGCACTTTGGGATATTATGTAGAGAGTTTAGAAGTCATCACCCTCATTCTCGCACAAGAAAAAAGCTAAATGAACTGGAAATCAACAACTCTTTTTAGATCCACAGAGAATTGACATCATAGGGCAACCTGTTTCCCTGAAAACTAGAGAAACAGATGGATACAGAGAACCATATCTTACCAGGAGAATCCCAGGACCAGAAGCTTGCAGCTGGAGCCAGTACTGATAGGAACACAAACTATAATTGACAAATTGCTGGAAGCTCAGCATAGACAAGCTTGAGAGCAAAAAACTCTGGAGGGGACAGTTGTGGGGATTCCCAACACTTTTATTACTTCCAGGAGCCCCTCTGCATCTCATGTGAAGATTGGAGAAGGTTCCCCTTTTACTTCTGGCAGAGGAGGGAGAGAGTAACCAATTTAGAATATGCCCAGAGCTCTCTGTTCTCCTTAACACTGCCTGCCCTCAAGAGAAACTATTTTACCATAGCCTGACTGACTTGAGTTTTGCCCAAGACTAACCACCCTGAGGAAAGGAAAATATTCAACTCCAGTCCCCTATAGCCTTCTGTCTCACTTAAGGGGTGAGGGAGCTGAGAAGCACTTATGATGCTCAGGGACACAGGCCTACTAAAAGATTGAGATCCAGTCATAGTACTATAGAGTGCGTCCCCTTCCCCACACCTCACCTACACGTCTTCAGAACTCCTGTACAACAACAGGGGATTACTCATAGTTAAAAGGTTGCAAACCTCAGGTCCTATTTAAGAAGGAGTCTCTCAGGAAACTTAATGACAACAGGGCAGACAAAAACAAGAACACTAAAAGAAATTTTAGCCTCCAACACCACAGCTACAGCAAGTAGTAAACACATCCTAATTCCTAGATGGATAAATATAAAACCTCACACTAATGCCCTATTGGTTCATTTTACACAATATATCATGTCCAGCTTTCAACAAAAAATTCCAAGGCATGCTAAAAGGCAAACAACAACAACAAACAAAACACCCAATCTGAAGAGACAAAGTATCAGAACCAGACTCAAATATGGCAGAGATTTTGGAATTATCAGACTAGGAATTTAAAATAACTATGATTAATACACTGGGGGCTTTAATGGGAAAAAAATGGACAGCATATAGAAACATGGGTAGTGTAATCAGAGAGATAAAAACTCTGAGGTAGAATCAAAAGGAAATGCTAGAAATGAAAAACACTCTTAACAGAAATGAAAAATGCCTTTGATGGGCTTGTCAGTAGATTGGACATGACAGAGGAAAGAATTAATGAGCTTGAAAATGTGTGAATATAAACTTCCTAATAAAGCAACTATACACCAATAAAAATTAATTTAAAAAAGAAACTTCCTAAATTGAAAAGCAAAGAGAAAAAGAAGGAAGGAAGTAAAGAAGGAAGGAAGGGAGGGAGGAAGGAAAGGAGGGAGGGAGGTAAGGAGAGAGAGACAGAAAGAAAGACAGAAAGAAAGAAAAGTAAGGCGTAAATTCTTTAATCATTGTAATGAATTTACCCCTTACTTTGAACAAGGGGGATTACAGAGAGTATAAGCAGAAAACGCCCTTATTCCTGCCCCGGGTAAAATTTCCAGCAGGTTCCATGGTGTTCTGATCACTCTTGAATAATAAAAATCTTCCAGTCTCAAGAATCCTATAATTAATATGACTAGTCCAGTGCAACAGTCAAATCCTTCTCTCTTCACTGTCAGCTTCTCCTGCACTGCCTGGCAAACATTGCTGGTTTGGAAGTGCTTGTGGAATGGATTCTCTGAGCCTCAGTTTCCTGATCTGTAAACTAGAGGTATTTTACACTGCATTGCTTACCTCTCAGGGTTGAGGTGTAGAATAAGGAGAATACAGTGGCAGAGCATGTCACTTCCTGAATGTGTGACCCTCTGGTGTGTCTCTAGGGCTCTGCATACATGCTCTTGCTGGCCAGGAAGACTCCTCCCAAATCCGCTTCTCCTGGCCAGCTCCACTCTTCCTCAAAACTTGGCTCCTGGGAAGCCTTCCTGCCCGCCCCCCGGCTGAATTTGGGGCCCCTCCCTCACATTGCCCTCTCTTGGAGACGGATTGCACTGTTTGTGCTTGTGTGTTCTTATTGTCCTCTAAGACCCACCAGCGCAGTCTGCAGTGGTGTTTGTTGAATAAACAGAAGGAGAGCAGAAGGGAGGAGTGTAATAGCCCTTGATAAGCGGCGATGAGAACTTAGCAATGTGAGGTTGGTATTATTGGCAATAAATGAGAGAGGGGAGAGGCAGGCGAGGAACGAAAGCAAGAAGAGGGGAGAGGCAGGGTGGGAGAGAAAGCAGAGTGAGGACCAGAGACAGAACAGCTACCCAACTCACAGGCTTCTTGTGAGAGTGCAGGGGGCAAAGGGAGTGGGGCCAGCTCTTCCCAATCTCCCACAGAGCAGCTGGAGGAAAGAGGAGGGAGCAGGGTTAGGAGGCTGGGCAGCTTCTCTCTCCCTGCTCCCCGCTCTCCCTCTTGTTCACTGTGGCCCAGCCCTTCTGTGGGTGGCCTGTAGGCAGGTGGGGGGGGATTTAGAATAAGACTGTCTACAAAGAAGTTCTCCCAATTTCTTCTCCCTTGCTCTTCCCTTGTTTTTTTTTTTTTTTTTTTTTGCGGTACGCGGGCCTCTCACTGTTGCGGCCTCTCCCATTGCGGAGCACAGGCTCCGGATGCGCAGGCTCACAGGCCCAGCCGCTCTGCGGCATGTGGGATCTTCCCGGACCGGGGCACGAACCCATGTCCCCTGCATCGGCAGGCGGACCCTCAACCACTGCGCCACCAGGGAAGCCCCCTTGTATTCTTGAAATGGAACATTCCTTGGACATTTTCTTTATAAGTTCTGCATGTGGTGGTCTGTCTCAGACTTGGTGGAATCTGATTGTCTATCACATCGGTGACTCAGACAAAGTGAAGAGTCCCATTTTAACATTGCTTACGCTCGTTTAAAAAATGGCAAAAGGAAATAAAACGTACAGCACTAAGAATGGGAGAGGAGGCCACCAGAAGCATTTGAAGAAAATCAGAGGGGACCATCCTGATGGGCAGAGCAGAGGAAGCAGCCACAGAGGTAGATGCCTAGCAAGTAAGCACCACTGCTCATGGGGGCCTGGGAAGACTCTGTTGTCAGAAGGTACGGGCACAGAGGGCGGGAGACAGTGGGGAGGAGAAATCGTGGAGAGTCTTAGGCCCACCTGGAAAGAACTGCGTCCAAGAGAACGTCCACCCTATGCTTGCCGCTGTCTTGAGTAGGCACAACAGTAGGCCAAGATGGCACCCACCCAGGCCAAACCAGAGGGTGTCCTATAAAAGAAACTAGACAGGATTTGGGGGGGAGCCTGGGGTTCCTCGGGCCAGTGCTGCCATCCCAAGAAAAGACTTCCCCATTTTGGGGGGGGGCTGGAAGAGAAGTAGTCCTGGTCATGACCTCTAAATGGAGTCTTGCCAGTCAACATGCTCAAGGCTCCAACTTGGAGGAGAGGGCTGTCGAAAAAATAGATCCTATGCTGGTAGAGAAGACCAATAAGAGCCACCTATATTAAAACACAAATCCTTCATTCACAGATATAAATGGATAGCCAAGGATCCCCAGATCTTTGAGTAGAACCAACAACCCATAAAAAAGAACCAAGATAAACAAACAGAGCTATGAACCCAGGAGAAACGGGGATAGTGTGGGGAATAGGAAATAACATTTAAAAAAATCTACTTAGTATCCTCAGTGAGGTTTTAGGAGGTTTTTCTTCCATAGACAAAGGAAAAAATCATCCAAAAAGAGAAACTTGAAAACAATAAAAATGTCCATGAAAATTAAAAATGTAATTGTTAAGCTAAAAAAATGCAAAGTGTACGTAATACCTGAGAACAGTAGTTCTCAAAATGTGATAACCAGCCACCAGCATCAGTATCACCAAGGAACTTTTTAACATGAAAGTTTCTGGGTTCCAGTCCAGACTTACTAAATCAGAAACTGGGGGTGGGGCTCAGCAATCTGTGTTTTCACAAGCCTTCCAGGAGATTGGGGTGCACCTCAAGTTTGATAACCACTGAGACCTAAAACATAGAACAAAAAGATAAAGAGGTGAGAAACATGAGAGAAAAATTAAAAGATCTAGAGAATCAATGCAGGAAGAGTTATAGAAAGGGAAAACAGACTTCTGGGGAGTACACAATCAAATACATAATTTCAGAAAATGTCCTTGAACTACAGAAAGATACAAATCTTTAGATTTAAGAGTTTCCAGGGTTCTATCCCCTCAGAATTGCTGGGAAGTTTAGAGCTAGTACATGTAAAGAATCTGTAAAGAATCATGTAAAGAATCTCATAGCACAAAGCAAACACTCAGTAACTGTTACTCTCGTCTCACTCCTTGGGTGCTTGGCAAGTACCCTTCCAGACCTCTCTCTACACCTTTATAGAGTCCTGCTTGTAGTTTATTTTTTTCATAAAGTTCATCTTACTGTACATAGTGTTTTGCAACTTTGTTTTTTGCATTTAACAAACAGGATGGTCTCCCAGGTCAGTTCCTCCAGATTTACTTTAATTACTAGGCAGTATCCATACTTCACCCGCCTCTTGTTGATAAGTTTGTGTCTCTTTCTGCTACAGTTATAAATAATGCTCTACTAAGTTTCAGGTCTACCAACAGTACGTGAAGGTACCGAATTCCTTCACCATCAACACTTGATATTAAAAGTGAGTTTAATTTTTGATAAATGTTATTAAAAAGAAAAGATCCCCTTGCTGCATTTCACTGCATCTCCCTGATTCAGAGGAGATGACCTCTTTCTTGTGTTTGTTGAACATATTTATGTTCGCATCCATAAATTTTACATTCATATCCTTTGTCTAGTATTTTTCGTATCAGGTTGTTTATCTTTTATTGTTTTATATGTTCTGAAAATTAATTTTTTTCTATTGTATATTTAACACATTTAAATTTGTAGCATAAGGTTGTTTAATATTAATTTTTGAGAAGGTTGTAAGATGACTTTCTAATTTAATTTTTCTCCAAATAGATAATTTTTCAAAACCAGCATTTGAATAGTTTTCTTATCTTAAGAAAATATGGTTTAAATCATTCCCCCAGGGACTTCCCTAGTGGTGCAGTGGTTAAGAATCCACCTGCCAGTGCAGGGGACACAGATTCAAGCCCTGGCCCGGGAAGATTCCACATGCCATGGAGCAAGTAAGCCTGTGCGCCACAACTACTGAGCCTGCACTCTAGAGCCCGTGAGCCACAACTACTGAGCCCATGTGCCACACCTACTGAAGCCCGCGCACCTAGAGCCCATGCTCCTCAACAAGAGAAGCCATCACAATGAGAAGCCTGCGTACCACAATGAAGAGTAACCCCCACTAGCCGCAACTAGAGAAAGCCCACATACAACAACAAAGACCCAACACAGCCAAAAATTAAAAAAATAAAAATTTATAAAAATAAAAATCATTCCCCCATTTTCACATGTAAATGTGCCCAATTCTGGCCTCTCTATTCTGTTCCAGTGACACATTTTTCAAGTCCTTAGTAATCTAGCCCCCCCCAACCATCATCACAACTACCAATCACCATCATTGTCTATGTTTTTCAAAATATTCTTATCTATTCTTGAACATTTTTTTCTTCCAGATAAATTTTAGAATAAGCCTGCTAAGTTCATTTTATTTTACATTCACTTACTACTTTTTCAACATTCTTCCTTTGTATAGATTCAAGTTCCTGACTTATATTATTTTCCTTCCCTCTAGAGAACTTCCTTTAACATTTCCTGTTAAAAAAAAAAAAAAAAGCCTACTGGCAACAAATTCCCTCAATTTTTGTTTGTCAGAGAAAGTCCTTATTTCACTTTTACTTATGAAGGAAATTTTGCAGGGTAAAGAATTCTAGGTTGGTGAGGTTTTTCTCCCTACATCTTAATTTCACTCCACGATCTTCTTGTTTGCATGTTTTCTGAGGTGAAGTTAGATGTTAATTCTTACCTTTGTTCCTCTGTAGGTAAGATGTTTTTCCCCTCTGGCTTCTTTCAGACTTCTTTTCTTTAGTTTTGATTTGTTGTAGATTGAAAATGATACGCCTAGTCTTTCTTCCCTCCTTCCTTCCTGCTTTCCTTCCCTTCCTCCCTCCCTCCCTCCCTTCTTCTCTTCCTTCCCTCCCTCCCTCCTTCCTTCCTCCCTTCCTTCATTTCCTTCTTTCTTTTTTGGCATTTATACTGCTTGATGTTCTCTGAGCTCCTTCCTAGATCTGTGGCTTGTCTGACACTAACTTCGAAAAATTTCCAGTAATTACTGTCTCAAGCGTTTCTATGTTCCTTTCTTTCTTCTCCTTCTGGTACTCCCATTACATGTATGCTACACATTTTGTGTTGTCTCACAGACCTTGAATATTCTGCTCTTTTTTGATTGTTTGTTTTGGCTTTTAGTCTTTGTTCTATTTGCTTTTCAGTTTTGGAGGTTTGTATTGAGAGATCTTCTAGCTCAGATTCTTTCCTCAGCTGTTGCTGTCTACTAATAAACTCATCAAAGGAATTCTTCATTTCTGTCATGCTTCTGATCTCTAGCATTTCTTCCTCTGCTTACACAGCTCATCTGTTTTTGCATGCTGACCACTCTATCCTTTAGTGCCCTTAGCATATTAATCACAGTTGTTTTAAATTTGTGGTCTGATAATTCCAATATCCCTCCCACGTCCAGTTCTGATGTTTGCACTGTCTTTTCAAATTGTTTTTTGCCTTTTAATACACCTTGTAATTTTTCTCTTGAAATACCCAGCTCTAGTCAGCTCTAGCCTTCCACCTGGCAGAAGGGAAATTCCCAACTCTAGCCCCCTCTAGTCATTCTGTCCCACTGGAATTCCTCCCAAGTTCATTTAAAAAGTGCTCATTTATAACTGAATTGAACCTATTAGCTAATTTGGGAAGAACTGACATGTTTATAATTTCGCATCTCTGTATCCAGGAACATGTTCGACATCTCCATTAATTCAGGGTTCCTTTTTAAAAAGTTCAATAACTTCAGTAATGTTTGATAGGTTTTTATGTAAGTCTCTCACATTTTTTACCTGTTTATTCCTAGGCATATTATATAGTTGTTTTTTAAGTTATTTTTTATAAAATCCTTTAAAAAAAATCAGGTACCCTTATTGGGTATTGTTGGCTTCTTGGAATGCTAATGGTTTTAGTAAGTTATTCTTTACTAGGCCTCTTTCCTTTGTTTTTTGCTGTTTTTGCTTTTTTATTAGTTCCAATAGTTTGTCTGATAGCTTTATTAGTTTTAATTGTCAGTTGAGTCTCCTGCATTTTCTAGGTACATAATGAAATAATCTGGAAATAATTACAATTTGTGTCATCCTTCCTGCACCACCACCCGCCCCCCTCCCTGTATTATTTCTTATTCATGTCTTACTGTCCCATGAGATTTTGACAAATAAGGCCAGGCAGAACATGAGGTCACAATCCAAATTTATGGACCACATGCGAAAAGAATCCACCGTGAACGAAAGTCAGCAAAAGCATGAACAGCTTCAAATTTTTAAGAACTTCAAGAAATGGAATTAATAGATCCAGATTATTAAAAAGGAATGTGTACAATAATTAAAGAAACAAAAGGTGCAATGAAAAACATAAGCAACTACGTAGGTAAAAAGGGGTATATTTTTACAAGAAAAAAAAGAGAGCTTTTAGAAATGAAAAATACAGACACTGAACTTTAAAACCCAAATTCCAGGGCTTCCCTGGTGGCGCAGTGGTTGAGAGTCTGCCTGCCGATGCAGGGGACACGGGTTCGTGCCCCAGTCTGGGAAGATCCCACATGCCGCGGAGCGGCTGGGCCCGTGAGCCGTGGCCGCTGGGCCTGCACGTCCGGAGCCTGTGCTCCGCAACGGGAGAGGCCACAACAGTGAGAGGCCCGCATACAGCAAAAAAAAAAAAAAAAAAAAAAAAAAAAAAAAAAAAAAAACAAAAACCCAAATTCCATTAAAGAGCAGAAGAACCACAACTGAAAAAAAAAAAAAAAAAGAATTGGTGAATCAGAAGCTAGGTTACAAAAAGCTACCCAGAATGCAGTACAGAAAGTTAAAATGAGGAAAACTATTAAAGAGAGGTTAAGAGCCATGGAAGGTAGGAAGAGGCAAATTAGACTTCAAAATATTTGTTTCTCCCTCTTATTGTTAAAGATTAATTAACCCAACACTACACTCTACTCCTATATCCACACTTGGCATTTCCTCCCAGACAACAGGAAGTGACTCAAGTGCTTACTGTAGCAAGTACACTTGCCCAAAAATATATTTTCCTTAGATCTTCGAAAATAATTTCAAGGCTGCTTCCTGGTATTCTGTGCCTAGATGAGAAAGTATATTTGTAACAAATGTACTGTACACTTTCTAACTTTGCTGCATAAAAGTTTTTGAAAATAAATCAAGGAACCTAATTCTTGGGGCAAGAAGGAGTGAGGGAAGGCATCTGTCATGAAGTCACCGTGGCAGTTGCTGATGCCTCCCTTCCATGGTAGGTCAGGCAACCGTGTCAGCTCTTCAGAATGACATGCTCAGTGATGTTTGTGCTGGTGAATTCGAGCAGGGAGTCGATGATGTCTAGGTCATGGGTCATTTCCTTAGTGGCTCACGGCCACAGGCAGCAGCCCAACCCCAGTAGGCGCCTTGTGGTCTCAGGTCTGGGTCCAGAGGTCAGGGCTGTTGGGCTGACGTTGTTATCACTCCTAGAAAAGCAACTCCAGGAACTCTAGCTGGATCATGCACATGCCTAAACACAGGTTGAGTGAACGCATAAACCTATGAGCCGGCACTATGCTATGCTGTGGGAAAGGCACCCCATCAGTTGGTCTCATGGGAAAACTTCCTACATATGGACACCTCACCCGGCAGATCAGCATTAAGGATCAAGTCCATCCTTCTCTCTCTTTTTTTTCAGGAGTGTGTGTCTTAGAAACGGCATACCTGTCTCCAGGGCTCTTGAATGCATTTAGATTTTTTCCTGCCGGCAGGAACTCTTGGAATAATGAACTCCGTATGTGTCTATTTCTCAGTGGGAAGTGGGACGATGACCTTTATTTGGTCAGTAAAAGGACTCTTTGCTCCAAGAAATCATTATATTTCATAAGCCCTAAGTGCTAGAAGAACCTGCAGAGGAGAGGGTGGACTGGTCCTTCATTGCTTAGGGAGCTTACAATGTTAACAGACTCCAAAATACACGTCTTTGATGTTCACATGAAGCTATGCATCCATACTTGTGGAAGGAAAACATTTCTCATACCAATTTTTCAGAATGCTTAAAATAAATGCTTGAGTGATTTTCAAAAAAGGAAAAAGAAGGTAACTCTGGTAACCAGGGTAGCACTGGGAAGAAAATGGGAACAGGAGACCCAAACAAGTTGTTATTTGCAAACACTGGAGGAGGGGCAGAGGGCATAGGAGAGGTTGGCCCACAGGCAAGACTCTCAGGAGGATGGGGGCTCGAGAGCGCTCGTCAGAGAGACCCAAACTTCCGCCCCTGGATGGCTCAGTAAGAACCACAGCAGATGGAGTGAAGGTAGCTAGCTCCCTGGGGAGGCCCTGATGGAGGACTGACAATGGAGAGGACGAGTTTTGTGTTGTCTGTGTTGGGTCTGAGGTAGCTGTGTGACATCCAGGTGGGGATGTCCAGGAAGAGATATTCAAAAGGCCTGGACCAGAGCCCCAGGTGTGGAGGTGCTGGGCACAGAGCAGGAATCTGAGCATAGAGGGAACACCTTAGGGACACGATGGAGGACGAAGACTGGGGGAGGAGCCTCAGGAAGCCCTCACATTTGGGGGATGGGGGAGAAAGAAGTCTGTGTAGAAGGTAAGAGGAAGGAAAGACCCAGGAGAGAAGCACTGAGGGAAGAGAGGGTCTCAAGCAGGGTGATGTGGTAGGTAGGGCCAGGAGGAGGAGGACTGAGGACACTGAATCTGGTCGCCTTGGGAGTCTTGGGACCTGCAGAGGAAGGCATCCCAGAGCGTAAGGACACTAGTCCCAGGTCAGGGTGCTGACAGCCGAGGAAGCTAAGAGATGCCCCAGGGGTGCTTGAGCCCTCCTCTTCCAGGCAGTGCGATGGTACCAGGCAGGGGAGACTGAATGGAGAGTGAAGTCCTGGATCGAGGAGGGACCACCAGAGATGGGAAAATCACAGGGAATGAAGACCACCCTGGGTTGGAGGGGACAGTAGTGTTTGCAAGAGGGAGAGATGAGAAAGGTCTTTTGAGAGAGGGGAGGGGTGTCCCAGGAACACGAGATGGACTTTTTCGAGAAAGAAAGGGGAGCCGCTGACTGGGGCTGAGTCAGGGAGGGGGTAGGGGAGGGAGGGGGCAGCAGGAGGGAGAGGGCTAAGATGATGAGGGGGACAGGAAGGGCCAGAGTGAGGGAGAGGACAGTAAGGACAGTGTGTGGGATACCAGCTGGACAGACCACAGCACAAAGTGACTCGGGACAAAGAACAGCTGGGCTTCTGAGAGGGCCCCTGGCCTGGCCTGCAACTTAGAAAAGGAGCCCGAGGTCATGCTGGGGCCAGCTTTCTTTTTTCCTGAGCCCCAGGGACCTCGAGGCCTCCAGGTGACCACCCAGTGGTGGCTTCTTTTCTGGGAACACTCCCCAGCCCAAGAAGTCCTCTGTCTAGTATAACCACCCTGGCCTTGCTCTGTTTCCTGTGGTTTCCTCCCTTCACCCACAGCTTCCAGGGGAGGGAGGGATACTTCCTGTGCAATTCCTTCTGGAATTCCTGCCCAGGCTTCTGGAGTCTGCAGCTGTTCTGGAGAATCAAGCTGTGCCACGCTCATCCACTGTGATGATCCAGACAGGCCTTTGGTCGGGAGGGTCCCCCGTCACAGGATGGCTCAGGCAGCTGTGAGGAGAGTGGCCTGGAGTCGGGGAGGCTGGAGGGTAGCTTGGTTAGGAAGGGCTTGCGGTGTCCGGGCAGGAGTGATGGGGGCCTGGACCAGAGGGCTGGTGACGCGGTGAAGAGAAGTGGAGGTGCAGGGACGTGTTTTAGAAGGAGGGGATTGGGCAAGGGGCTGAGAGAAAGAGGGGAACCAAGGCTGGTCTCTCAGACCAGGGACACTGAACGTCGTCACCTGAACAGCAGACTTCCCAGTAAGCCGTGTACTCAGTGAGCGTGGGACGGCCCAGAGGGTTTTCTCCAAGCCTGGGAAACCTCCGCAAAGACAGCAGGTGTCTGTTTTCCTGAGACGGGCAGAGGGTGGGCAGGGCCTCCAGACGGGAGCATGAGAGGGGCCGCTTCTCCGGCCCAGCCTCTGCAGGGACTTCCCCGAAAGGTTCAGGGTCAAACCTGAAGCTCCTGGGGGAGGTCCAGCCTCATGGGACCACCTCAGGCCTGACCCCCCAACTTCTCCCAGCTCCTGCCCTGGGTGCAACCATGGTAGTGTGGGCTGGGAGGCCAGGCCAGACTGCTTTCACCATCCTGAGAAGAGAAGTCCCCCTTGACCTAATGTGATGCAGCTTCCCACAAGATGGACATTTTTGGTTTTTATCTCTGGGAAATGGAGTATTTGTTTTCCAACAAACAAATTCTTGGATAGGAAGAACTGGATTTGCAAATAAAGGTTTTAATAAAAATGGCGGGAGCAGGGGAGGAGGGCAGCCAGACGGTTTCCAGCTGATGCCACAAAGGATATCCTTACCGTCAGGATGAGGCTCAGCCTCAGGGTGTGTGCAAAGCTGCAGTCATACCCTGGGACCAAAGTGGTCTGAGCCACTGGGTTTGGGAGCAGAAGTTCAGACACAGGCTGTCCTCACACCAATTAGAAAACCAAACTCCAGGACAGAAGTGATGGCCACTCAGATGAACAAGGGCCGCGCGTGTGCACGTAATCCACACACAAACCCTAGCAGCATTCTGATCCCACAGACAGTGGCTCGAGCCACTCCCCCTTAGAACGGGGGCCACTGTCCCTCCAGGGACGACGCCATGTCTCTGGAGATGCTGGAGATGCCCTCCCCAAGTGTTTAGGCTTCGCAGGTTTTTACCGGGCCCTCGAGGAAGGCTCTCTGGGGCTGGAACCCTGGGGGCGCCCACAGTTTCAGAGCCTTTCCTCCCATACTCATTGCACCATAACTGGCTGGTTATACACCCTAAGCCCCCTCTTCTGTCCTCCCCTGCTACCCCCACTAGACTGTGAGAACAGGGCGGCTTCCTAACCTTCTCCATTCCCAGGGCCTGGCAGAGCTTCTCAGTGTTCTAGTGGAATAAACAGACCAATGACCAAATACTCAACCAACTGATCGAATCCCTTGGGTACAATATAAATTTATTCCTGAGTGGTGAGGACCAACAGCCGAATTGTATCTCCCTAAAAACCCCTCCTATACCCAAGGCCTGGCAGGAAGATAAAGCCATGATGGGGTGCCTCGTGCCCACACGTCACAGCCACAGCACTGAACACAGCATGGGAAGCAGCTGGGCAAGCTCTAGATCTGCTCATTCTGCTCTCCTGCACATGACTGAGCAGCTGATAGTAGGTAATACACAGGTTAGCTATGCTCTGGTATGAAAGGATGAGATGAGTTGGGCCAGTGAGATGGCCTGTCTCAGAAATTTGATGTGAATACAAGCAAACAAATGGCCGGTTAGTTGCAGATACGTACTGTGTACATACAGGATTAGGAAGGCCAAACTGGCCGTATGTAAGCTTCAGTTACAAACTATAAATAAGCAGAGAAAGAAGCTAGCTGGTACCCAGAGAGAAGCCAAGAGGAGGCTTTATAAGGCTAGGGATCAAGGACAACCTCTTGAACAAGGGAAACAAAAGCAAAAATAAACAAATGGGACTACATCAAACTAAAAGGCTTTTGCACAGCAAAGGAAACTATTAACAAAACAAAAAGGCAGCCTATGAATGGGAGAGGATATTTGTAAACCATATATATGATAAGGGGTTAATATCCAAAATATATAAATAACTCATACAAGTCAACATCAAAAAAAACGACCCAATTACAAAATGGGCAGAGGACCTGAAAAGAGTTGACATTTTCCAAAGGCGTATAGATGGCCAACGTACACATGAAAAGACGTTCAACATCACTCATCATCAGGGAAATGCGAATCAAAACCACAGTGATATAGCACCTCACACCTGTCAGAATGGCTATCATCATAAAGACCACAGATAAGTTTTGGCAAGGATGTGGAGAAAAGGGCACCTGTCATGCACTATTGGGGGGAATGTAAATTGGTGTAGCAGTCACTATGTAAAAGAGTATGAAGCTTCCTCAAAAAGATTAAAAATAGAACTACCATCCAAACCAGCAATTCCACTTCTGGTATTTTTCCAAAGAAAAGGAAAACACTAATCTGAAAACATATATGCATCCCTATGTTCACTGCAGCATTATTCACAATAGCCACGATACGGAAGCAATTGAAATGTCCATCCATAGATGGACAGATAAAGAAGATGTGGTGTATACACACACACACACACACACACACACACATACACAAACACACGAATATTACTCGGCCATAAAAAAGAATGAAATCTTGCCATTTGCAACAATATAGATTATATTAAGTGAAATAATTCAGACAAAGATAAATGCTGTATAATTTCACTTATATGTGGAATCTAAAAAACAAAAGAACAAACAAAACAGAAACAGACTACAGAGAACAAACAGGTGGTTGCCAGAAGGGAGGGGGAGGGGGGATAGCTGAAAAAAAAAGGTAACTGTGTGAGGTGATGAATGCTAACTGGCTTAACTGTAGTGATCATTTCAAAATGTATATTTACATGAAACCATCACGTTGTACACCTTAAATACATACAACTTTTGTCAATTACACCTCAATAAAGCTGAACAAAGAGTTTAAAAATTAAATTTTAAAAGGACAGTCTCTTGGGGGAGACGACATGCGTGGTGGTTTCTGCAGGTGAGGGGTTACCTAGATGGATGGGAAGTGGGGGTACGGTGCAGCAGTTACAGGAAGGGAGATTACGTGTGAAGTCACAAAAGGGATGTGTGTCTAAGAACCACTGGCTTCGTGAGTGCGTAGAGAGCACGGGAGGGGAAGAAGGTGCGTGTGAGGGGGACAGCACGGCCAGATGGTGGAGGGAACTGTGTGCTACGGTGGCAAGTCTGGCCCCTGCAGGGAACGTTGACGACGCTCCGGGAAGGCCTCACCTCTGGACACCCTCATCGCACCATGTCGCCCTCCCAAACCCACGGCTCCACCATCTCCCAGGACTAGGCCACCTCTAGACCCAACGCCAGATCACACTCTACCCACAAACCACTGACTCCTTTCATCTCACATCTATGCTGCAACCTCTTAGACACAAGGCTCCAGGCCTTCAATATTCTGGTCTAACTACCTTGCCCAGCTGGAGCTCACAGCTGACCATCTGAACTACATCTCACCAACACCCTAAACTCTCTTGCACTGCTGTCCTCACACCTGTCCAGAAAACCCACAATCCTCCATCAACCCCCCAGTCAGCCTTGTCTCCTGGGGCGGGCTCCTAGCTGGGCCCCAGATCTATTCTCCTCTTCTTCCACAACACTAGAGTTTTAGTTGGTGACATGGCTGCCCAGCTAGACCCATTTCCCAGACTTCTCTGCAGCCAGGTGCCTGTAAGTTCCCACCAATGGAATGTGAGCAGAAGTGATGTGTACAACTTCCCTCTCTCTTACCTAAGAGGAAATTATTTGCTTTCCACTTCTGCTCCTACCCCCTTTCAGGAGCTGGAACACTGATGTGTAGAGACCCAGCTCTGGCCATGCAGCCACATTAGCATAGTCTATGGAATGGTAGAACAAGATGGAAGGGACCGAGGACCCTGAGCGGTCCTGAAAAATGAGGCACTCCACCCTCCTCCCTTTGCACTGTAACATGAGAGAGAAATAAACATTTATCATATTTAACCCACTCCTTGTTACAGCAGATTCTACTACTGTCAAATGTGTGGAGAACAATGCCGTAACCCATCAGGGCAGTCCTGTGTCCAGGCCTCAGCTGAAGTCCACCTGCACTTGATCCTGATCAGCTCCCTTGCAAATTTCCCCTCGTCAAAGCTTCCAACTTTCATGTTTATCAGGCCCCCATCCAACCTCTCACTCTCAACAATCCTGTCTTATGGCACAACAAATGTGGAGACCACCAAGCAGGGTCTCCCACCATGTTCTGCACACCCCTGCGGTCCTCTCCTCTTATCTCAATGGTTGGTGTCCTTTTCTCTGTGCTCTGATTAGACTCCCTGGATTAAATTCACAGCTCCACTACATGCTACCTGTGCAACCCACCTCAGCCTTCCTTTCCTCAACTGCAAAATGCAGGTGACAATACTACTTAACAGGACTGTGGGGACTAAATGAGATAGTGCATGAAAAGCAACTAGCACAATGCCTGACACATAGTCAGCAACGGGCACCTGCCACTAACATCAATGAAACAAATGTGGCCACATCACTACCTGATGGAGGCCCTCCACTGAATCTCCGTCACCTACAGAACACAGTCTAAACCTCTCAGCATGTTAGGCCCTTCGTGGCACATCTGCCGTTTACCCCTGGAATCTTCTCTCTTGCTACTCTCTGCCTTGAACACTATGTTCTAATACCAAACTGCCCACAGATCTAAAAAACAAAACAAAACAAAAACCCATTCACGGATTAGACACATATATATTAAAGTGCCCACTTTTGGAGCGTTAGTGACTACTCCAATACTCTACTACTATTCCCCTTCCTGGAAAAAAAAACACCCACCTCCCTAAAAATCACCATGAGAAAGAGCCTATTTTTCATCTTGTGTCTGGGAAATGATACTGAATTCAGTTTCCTAAAATAAAAGTTAGGTTACCCTTCTTTCAGCTTTAAAATGCGATGCTACGCTAAGATGGTTATGGGGAAAAAAGCAATCTTTGTATCTACTTTTAAATCTTACTGTTTAATGCACATGAAATGTTGTATCCCATGGAAAGGGAAGGAGGTTCCTTTCAGAGGGACATTTGACACATGAGCCCGATAGTGAGGCCGGCAACAGGATGTTGAAGAGTAGGAAGACGGCCAAGGTGGCCAGCAAGGACAGTGGAGATGGGGGCAGGCCCTCAGGGCGGAGCCAGTCCCAGATCTCCACAAAGCGCGCAGCACCTGGCTGCAGCCTCCCGTCTCTTCCTCTTCCTGCCTTCCCAGAACAGGCAAGAGGGACCCTAGGGAGTACTTTCCACGAGACAGGAGTCTGCTTAGCCGACCAAGAATGCTTGGCAGGTCACATAAAGCTGCCCTCCTTTCAGTCAGGTCACCTGTGGGTCCTTCTAAGGGGAAAAAAAGAGCAAAGGCCAGAGGGACGCTGCCTAGAGATCCCAACACAACACTTAAACACAGGTTTATCAGGACACTGCACTTCCTGATGAAGAGATTACGGTCAAGTCAAACCCATTCTGGCCTGAGCAAGTCAGAGTTAGAGGAACTTTATTCAGAATATGAACTCTAGTACTTTTCTGGGGCCAGGGCCTATGACCAATTCCTCCTCAAGTCTACAAGAGTGTCCAGAATGTCCTGTTCTCTGAGTTATGTAGACAACATCTAAGGTGTTCTTTAGATATATAGTAAGTAATGCTATCACCAAATAGTTCCAATTCAAAATTAACAAACCTTATATGAATGCAAAGTCTTTAAAAAGGCATATAAAATACAGTCCAATAGATTCATGTGATGTTTCATTAAATGAATAAACAAATGTTTAAGATCTTTTAATAAGAATTTTTATGGAGACAGATAGCTAATCTCTAGCTTATTTCCAAAGGCCCTAGGTAGTCAGACCATGAAGCTAGAGGAAAGGCACCTGGTGGGAGATACTGCAGGCCAAACACTGAGGAGAACAAAAATATCCCTGCAAGGCCAAATCTATAAAGTGGTGGCAGAATTACGGACTCATGGAAAATAGTAGGGCCGAGGCCAAAGTAACAGCGATCATGATGGAATAGTAGGGTTTTCTGGACATAGAGGCTAAAATGTTACCTGGTAATCCCTACCAGGCTTTCTCCTCAAATAATGGCAGTACTTACCAACCTGAAAACTAGCTGACTGGGCACTCTCTACATTGGCAAACACTCCATAACCACTGCACCTCCTCTCACACTGACAATACTCTGAAGCAGTGATATACTGCTAAAGGCGGCCAGATACCAGTCCCTTACCCCATTTCTGCACAGGGGCAGACATTGCTAGCTGCCCACCAACAGCCATCCCTACTTTCCTACCAACAGAAGCCAAATTTTGTTCAAGGTAAGAATGTGCTCAACTAAAATGTTTCCTCAAATGTGCATAAACTGATGAATAGTGTGTGTGTGTGTGTGTGTGTGTGTGTGTATATATATATATATATATATATATATATATATATATATCTCCATTACAACGGAAAATTTGGCAATAAAAAGGAATGAAACCCTGATACATGCTACAATATGAATGAACCTCAAAAATGTTATGCTAAGTGAAAGAAGCTAGACATAAAAAAGTCACATATTTGTATGATACCATTTACATGAAAGGTCTAGGGTAGGCAAATCTAGAGAGACAGAAAATGGATTTGTGGTTGCCGAGGGCAGGGGTGGGGATGGAATTAGGAGTGACTGCTAATGGGCATGGGGTTGCTTTCTTTTTGTGTTGGTAAAGATGAATTCAATTGTGGTGATTGCACAAGTGTATGAATATACTGAAAATCAGAGTTGTACACTTTAAATGGGTGACACGTGAATCAAATCTCAATAAAGCTGTTGAAAACAATCCAACCAACCCGATCTCCCAAGATGCTGGACTGCTAGGGGTGCCCATGTGCTACAGTTCCGTCCAGTAAGGTGCTGGTGGAGGTATACGATGGGAAAGTCGTCGCCTCCAAAAAGATCAAGTAACTCATGCCTTTTGCCTTTCACCTTTTTCTCATCTTCTTGCCTACTAAAAGTCTAGGCCCTGGGAGTTCCCTCACAACAAAAACATGTTAAAGATGACAGGGCAGCAAAAATGGAGGTGGTGGGTAATGGATGATATCCTGGGATCACTGCACGAGCCCTGGTTTGTCTCTCTCTGGAATTGTTATGGGAGACAAATAAACCTGTATTTTATTAAGTGATTATAGTTGTATTTCTATCACTTGCAGCCAAAGGCTATCCCTAATGATGCACGCCTATGTAACATCAGCCTGGGCTGATTCTTAGAGCCAAGAAGGAAAAGGAAAAAAAAAAGTAGACTCAGACAGACACAAAATAGTTGATTCCAAATGTAACATTCAGACACCATGGAGTCAGCGTTAATTTTTTTGTTTAAAGGGTAAATAGTTATTTTCAAACTATACATGTTTTTCCCAATTCTTGTATACCGCCAAGGGAGTGCCTGCCCCTCTCTAAAAACAAATCGCTAAAAAATGCTTTAGTTTTAAAATACTGATGAACCAAATACGAGCAAATGGCATATTATTATTTTTTTTTGGAGGGCCTGGTTCTTTATTTCATAAAGACATTTATCAATGTTCAGTATCAAAACAGTGACACTATTGGTTTTTCTTTCTCCCAGTCGGCCCCCAAAGAGAAGACACCAAAGGGGAGTACATTTCAAGCCCATTTTGCTGTAGGATGCACAGCTAACTGACCTCACTAAAAAGGGGGGATCGGGTAGGGAAAGAAACTTTAAAAGATCAGCACACTGCCGGCCCAGACTGCAGAGAGCTCTCATAGCCAGGTGGGGTGACCAGTGCGCCCCAAGCCCAAAGAAGCAAAGTTTCACAATAGTAGAAGATTGACAAGCACTTTTGTCCGTACGCTGTTCAAGCTTTCTCCAGCACTGACTGACACAACGTACACTGCGACGGCACTTGTACACACAGCAGCTTCAGACCCAGAAACGGGGGGTGAGCTTCGTGTGGCGAAATCCGTGGCAAACAGGAGAGCAAAGGAGTGGTCACCTCAAAAGAAGGGGCACATGAGCCATTCTGCGGGCGGTGGGGAAAGGCGTAGAGCTGGGACAAGGATTTGGCCTCAGAGGGCTCACCACCTTAATTTCGTGTGGTCACTTCTGATGGAAAAGAAAAAAGTTGCCCCAAAATACTGGAAAGCTGAAAATGTGAACAGTGTTTGTTTTTGTTTTTGTTTTTGGCGAACTCCTTCTGGAATCACCTTTTTGGTTTAGCAGGGACTTTTTGCAGAGCAATGAGGTTTCCCAGAACGGAGCCCTTCTCTGGGCTGTTTGGCTCTCAGGAAGGCAGGCCCAGACCTTTTTCCCTCCTCTACGGAGAAGGCAATATGCATTAAGCTGAAAAGTTACCTTCCAGAAGTGAGAAAGGGATTAGACTGCTGCTTCAGAGCTATGGAAGTATCTGGAATGTTTTACCAATGGCTGCTACATCAATAACAAAAAAGGTAATTACAAAATGTGTACATCACAGCATGCTTTTGAAGACACTTAGCATTGTGCTCACATTTCCTTAAACGTTGTTCCCAAAGGTGCTCAGCCTCTAGGCCAAATGGAATCTCTGGGGACGGGCAGAGAGAGTTTGGCGAAAAGGACCCAGGGGTGGGGGTGGGAGACGTGGAGAAAGGAAAAAGCAGCCTTCCAGTTAAAGATCAGCCCTCAGCTTAAAGGTCAGCTTCAGGCAGGCTGGCCTCAGAGGGGTCAGAGGGAGGGGCGGCGCAGGGCGGGACTGGGGCGCCCTGCATCTCATCCAGGTCAAGCAGTCTGGTGCAGCACCCTTTGTGTACAGAGGTGCTCCTCCTTGGTGCATATCAGTTCATCTTCCAAATCACCAACTGTCTTTTCCAGCTTGGCTACCTATCTCTCGGCAAACGCAGCACGGGTCTCTGCCTCCTTGAGTTTATCAGTAAGAATCTTTCTCTCTTCCTCGTACGTCTTCTTTTTGAGAGCACTTTTCTTCAGCAGCGCTCAGACACTTCAGCTTCTGGTCCATCAGTGTGACCTGCTTATCCGTCTCTCGGCAACGGGACTCCGCCAGCTCAGCTCGCTCGTCTGTGCCTTCCAAGTCTCCCTCAATAACCACCAGCCTAAGAGCCACCTCTTCATACTTCCTATCTGTTCTTCTGCAGTGTGCTTAGCTTCTTTGAGTTGGAGTTCCTGGAGCTCCAATTTTTCTTCCTCTTTTAAGGCTCGGTTTTCAGTAACCTTCATGTCTCTCTCGCTGTCATCAGCAGCTTTCTCGGCGTCCTCCAGCGTTTTCAGGGCAGCGGCCGGGCGTTCTTGAGCGCAGTCCAGCTCTTCAACCAGCTGGACTCTATGGTTCAAGGAGGCCGCCTCGGCCTGTTCCCGGACTGCCTTTCTCCTCCACTTCCGCAGGAGGCGCTCGGCCCTCTCCCCCGCGTCCCTAGCCTGCTGCTGCAGAACCCGGGTCTTGTGCTTCACCGCCTCGGTGGTGGTGACCCCGACCATGGTGCGGCCCGGCCCCTGCTCGCCTTCAGGTTCCTGCCTCCTCTGCCCTGAGCTGCAGTCGCTTCTCCGCCAATGGCATATTATTATTTGCTCAAAGAGGAATCATTTAAACTATAATCGATTCCCAATTTTTTTTAAAAAAACGTTTCTAACATCTGTCCTTTGAAGGTTAGAAGACATCTCCCATTAAACCCTTTAGGCCTGGCCACCCTTAATCCTTAAAGAACAGCACTCTGAGAGAGAAAACAAAGGCCCAGAGTTTCAGTTTACTTATATATAAAATGTATGTTCTCAGTACACTTATGCATGATGTTCATGTGTCCCAGAGGATTAAGTTCAATGTTATTCTGAACTAATAAGGGCAAAAATAAACGTAGAAACAAAAATTATTAACAAGCAACTGTTTATGTTTTTCTTTTCTAGCCCCCAAAATTATATCACCTCCTTTTTATCGTATGGGTGGGGGTGCAGGGCATGGGAAAGTAACACCTGGAAAAGAATCTTCCACTCAAGTCAGTGAATTACTTCGAGATGATTATTTCATGTACAACTCCAAATAAAGTTGACCTTATAGAAGTATGAAACAGAATCTGCAATCAGGCTGTTTCTGTGACCAAAGAAAACGAAGGGAAAATGAAGTATCAATGAAAAGGTGGCTGGGGGTGGGGCTGGGGGGTACTTAAGCCAGCTCTGGGGTGGGATATGGTCTTCCCTACCAATCTGTCTCTTTTTATTTCATGCTTTATTGGTTTATATTGCATAAAACTTTAACCCTTTAAATTTGAATATAAATATCACATTATAATAGAACACAGTATTTTAAATGAGATGTTTTACAGAGTTACCTTTTTTTAAGCCTAACTGCTCTCATGTGCAAATTTAGGTGTTTTTACTTACCAATTCACTAAATATTCAACCCTACCATGTGTCAAGCACTAAGTAAGCCGTGGAGATTCAGACCTGAGTGAAACACAAGTTTCTATCCTCAAGAAATATAAACAGCCAAGTGATAAAAATAAGCCCCCATCTTAGCTTTGTCAGAATGTAAACCCAGGGAACAAGGCTGAAAAGCAACTATGGCAGAGCCTGGAGGAGCGGGGTGAGGTGTCAGGGGAGTCTCTTGGGCACCGGGCAGTCTGGAGTAGAGTGTGGCACAGGCAAAGGAAAGGACACACGAAACAGCACCACGCTCAGGCAGAAAAGTGGTAAGCTGGTGAAGCAGGAGGGGACACAGCAGAGACGAGTGGAGGCTGTGTACACCTAGGTGCTCTGAACTCCACTCTGAAGGTTCTGGGAAGGGGCTGAACGGTTCTGAGCAGGGACAGCTCAGTTTTAGGAAGCATTGCTCTGGCAGAGGCTGGTTGGGTGGGATACAGACCAAGGCCAGGCCAGCAGTTTCAGGGCAAGAGGCCAAAAGATGATGACGGTAAGCAAGACCATGGCAGGTCTCAGGTCCTAAGGAAGCAACCTCAACAAAGGCAGGTTTTCATATAATGGAAACGTTTAAAGCTCTGTGCACCACTTCCCTTCACCCTCGCATTTTCCCCCAATAAAAACATAACCTTTACCATGAGAGGCTGGTGGCTAGAGTGGAGAGGCTTTCATGCTGCAGATCAAATGACAAGAACGAAGAGTATTCCACACCCAAAGGGATGTTTCTCCCTCTGCTCGCTCATTCCCATCATCAGTGAAACACGTCCTGGAAAACAAACATGCCCCGTGCCTGCCCCCGCAACCCCCCACCCCAATACTTCTTTGATCTCCTCTAGTTCTGTTCTATTTCCCTTCACAGCAAAACTTTCAAGTAGGGTCTCCACTGTCCCACCTAGTAGTTACACTTCCACTTGCTCCAATCCCTACTGCTTCTGTCAATAAATGCATAATGCCAAATCCCACACAGGTTTCTTCTTCCACTTTGAAATACTTTTCCTTTTAGATCATTTAAAGTTGGAGTTACCAGGACCCTGTCCCAAGACCTCCTCTCCATCTACACTGGCTCCCGAAGCAAGTTCATCCAATATCATGGTTTTAAATATGGTCTGTATGTTACACTCCTACATTTATATGTTCAATGAGACCTCCTCCCTGAGCTGCAGGTTCTCATCTATCTACTCAAAATCTCCACTTAGATGACCAATTGGCATCTCGAACATGGCTTACAACAAATTACTGATTCCCCCAGCCAAAGCAAAATCCTGTTCCTCCTACTAGAGTTTTTTTTTTTTTCCCCATCTCAGTATATAGTTTGGCCATACAGCCAGACCATATGTTCAAGCTCCAAACCAACTAGTTATTCCTGATCACTCTCTTTCCTTCTCCACCCCACCCTCCAACAGCCAATGGATCCAGGTCCAATCTGCCCCTCCCAATCTCCTGCACTACTCAAATTAGTCCAAAACCACTATCTTTTCTCTCCTAAACTATGCAACAGTTTCTTATAGTCTCATTGCCTCCACCCTTGCCTTCCTACAATCTAATCTTCAAAAAAATGTTGGCATAATCTTCTGTAAACTGCAAATCAGATCATGTCCCTTATTTAAAAACTCCTTGACAGCCGCATAGCACAGGGAGATCAGCTCCAGTGCTTTGTGTCCACCTAGAGGGGTGGGATAGGGAGGGTGGGAGGGAGATCCAAGAGGGAGGGGATATGGGGATATATGCATATGTATAGCTGATTCACTTTGTTATAAAGCAGAGACTAACACACCATTGTAAAGCAATTATACTCCAATAAAGATGTTAAAAAATAAAATTAAAAAAAACTTTAAAAACTCCTTGGATGAATCCCACTGTACTTAGAATATAAATGTGTCCCACAGCTTACAACCACCTCCAACCCTGCTCCAATGTCTGTTCCTACATCTCCCAGACCTCTTCCCTAACTACATTCTAGCCACACTGGCCTCTGTTCTCTTCTTCCAGTGGCAGCAGCTGGTGGATGAACAGAAAGGGCTGACTCTGGAGGCCAGCTCATTCCTGCTTTAATGCTTCTGCAATTATGTCCCTTCTGCCTGGATCTTCTCATAGGTGGCTTTTTGTTACTCAGATCTCAGCTCAAATGCCACCTGCTCAGAGAAGCCTGACTAAAGACATGTAAAGTTATTCTGTATGATACCACTCTGTATTTGTTTTTATAGCACTTACCAAAATCTTACGTATGTTCATTATCTGCTTCTTCTAACCAGAATGTGAGACCTAGAAAGGGAGGAACATCATGTCTTGTTCCCTGCATACCTTGAAGGCCCAGATATACAGTGGGCACTCAATAAATACATAATGAATGAATAACCCAATCCTCCTTACTTCTATAAGTAAAATTTTCTTACAATGGGGGTGTTACGAGAAAGGAGAGAATATATATAATAGAGCTCTTGGTCACTAGAGCCAGCTTATACCACATCAGTGCTTTGCTAATTTGCTTCTTTCCTATAAAAATTACATTTTCTACAAAATCTATTCAGTAATATTCACAAACCACTGGAACAAGAACAGCCATGGAAATCTCGTAACTGCTCTTTTCACTGAAGTCAGTGACTCCAAGTAGTTCCACAAGAAAAATCTATTTAAAGTCTTAAACCGCCTCTAAAACAAATATACATACATAAAAGAAAACAGCTTACAAACAGAGATATGGTTAAAGGCACCACATATCCAAGCAAACTGAGAGCACCTCTTACTGCATGCTAATTTGGGACAGAAGTCAATGACAGCACTTTTCTCTTTGAACAGATCTTGTGCACAGAGCTGTGATGTATAAAAAATGCACGAACCTGAACACATTAAAAAATGCACTGAATGTTGGAAGGGATGCTAGAGCAGAACCACTCACTTCATGTGCATAATAATACATAATAAATGCCATAAATAAATATTTGTTGACTGAATGCCTTCTAAGATTGCAGCTTGTCAACCAATACTTCTGTAACTTACAAAGTTCAAAGAGCTTTGAAAAAGCTGGCCCCTTAGGGGGCTGAGTATTTCATAAAACCAAAGAACCAGTGTTAATAAATGGCATACAGAAAGATCATGCTCTTGGCCTGCTTCTGACAAGAGCACGTACCACGTGAGCTATCTTCCCAGATGTGCTGCTGATTCGTAAAGCTCCTTTAAGAACAGCCAAAGCCTCCAACTGCTACGCATTCTCTCCTGTGTACCTGTGAGAATGGGAGCAGAGGCAGGCCCGTGCACGCCCAGCTATTAAAGAGGTCCATTCAACTCTGCCTTAGGCCAACTCTAGCCAAGTATAAATATATACATACCCGGAATTTAACGGCTCTGGAGAAAAGTTTCAGTGCTGTAATATTTCCTTGTAATAATAATCTCAACTTTTTATTAGAATCTGGAGGCTGAGCAGAGTCAGCTGCACTTGTGTTAGGGCTTGGGAGTCTGAGTGAGACACCCATGAAATGAAACAGGGCTATCTAGCTGGTGTGTGTTCAAAGACTTACCAGACACAACCAATCATTCATTATGAACAATATTTTCAATACTGTCATAATATAAAACAAATCCTTTAATTTCTCAGGTGTTTTTAAAGAAACATTTTATACTTAAGCCAGCCTCAAAGATAGGTACAAAATCTACCTGTTTACATTTTTTTACTCAAAACAACTCAAGCACCCATTCTGTGCATGGCACTATTCTAGGTGCAATAAAAGGAATTCCTAACCTTAGAAACAAGATTTCACTTTCTGGAATTGTGTTATCTCCTTTTCCAGAGAGTAAAAATAAATAAGATAGCCACTGTTCACTACTGACCTGCCCCAAACCCACTTCTGGCTCACAGAAATGCTAGGTTCTGCCAAAATTAAGATGTTTCAATGAACTCAGCTCCTACTTCCCCCAAAATAAAAAAGGAGAACTCCTTTTCATTAAAAAAATAAAAAACAATTCTCCATGGAAGGGCAGTTTCTGTTTCTAATAAGTATTTTTCTCTTTTTTTCCCCTCTAGCTTTTCTTTAAGTTTTCTTCTTCCAATATTGCCTTTTCCTGTACAAGGCAAACCGACATCTTTTTCTGTTTTTCTTTTCCTAAGAAAAAGTACTGCATCTTGAAGAGAAATCATTCCCAAGACTAGTGATAAATATTAAAACAAACAAACAAAAAAAACTTTAAAGGTGAATCACCTACATTACCTTGATGAAGTAAAAAAATAAAAAGCAGTTGCACTAAGGTAGCTATTCCAAATATCTGTGTTTAAACAATTTTAGAAACTGTTTATTTATTTTGTAAGAATGTACCCCCTAGTCCAAAGTTAACTATGTTTAAAAAAATTTTTGGCCAAAAAATTTACAAAAACATTTTCAGTTCAACCTAATGAAAGTGATATCTAGAAAATATCTGACATCATTAAGTCTGCCTTAGATAGTTCCGATTCTAAAGCATTCCTAAGGCACGGTGCTCTGGAAGACAAATGTGCTTCTGCGGCGCTGCATGGCGTATGCGGCATCCGTGACTGGCTGCAAGTGAGCCCTGGCAGGCTCCTTCCTCCTGATGCTGGGGGACTGTGAGAGGAGTCAGACGTAGGCCCCCAGGGCTGCATGGAACTCTGTAAGACACTGGACCAGCTGCTGGAACTTGGGCCTCTCCTCTGGATCTAAGGCCCAGCAACAAGCCATCACAGCAAATCTGTAGAGTGACAAGACCAGAAAATTTGGCTAGTGATGATATAGTACTCCTAACCTTTTGGTCA
Source organism: Mesoplodon densirostris (assembly GCF_025265405.1). Taxonomy (NCBI): domain Eukaryota; kingdom Metazoa; phylum Chordata; class Mammalia; order Artiodactyla; family Ziphiidae; genus Mesoplodon; species Mesoplodon densirostris. The sequence continues at coordinate 152,260,113 of NC_082665.1, read as the reverse complement.
ATATGATACCAGTTATGTTGTCTATCTAAATGTGGGCGTGGAGAGGACGATATATTAAAAAAATCAATCAATATTACTATCTGTTGGCAGAGCTAAAATGAGTTATCTGGATGATATCTGTGGATTTCAATTCTAAAACATGTCAAAATATATCAGCAAATAGAGATTGTATATAACTACCTAAAACACAGTCAAAATAATAACCTGTGTTATCCTGTACAGTTGACTCTTAAACAACACAGGGTGAGGGGCGCCGACTCTCTGCATAAAAATCTGCACATAACTTATAGTTAGCCCTCCATATCCCCAGTTCCCCCTCATCCGCATATTCAACCAGCCACGGACCATGTAATACTGTAGTATTTATCACTGAAAAAAATCCACACATAAGTGGACCCACATAGTTCAAACCCGCATTGTTCAAGGGTCAACTGTATTTGAGTTCTGAAAGAACGAACTTGGAAAAAGAGGAACCTTTAACTAAGAATCCTGGATCTATAGCAAAATCTGTGCAAAAGCTGCCACCTTGCCACAGTATAAAAACCTTCAGGGGATTCTGGAACTGAGACTCAATCACCCCTGAACAGCCTCCTGCCCACTCCAATCCCATTATATGGGAAGACTAGCTATGTGATAAAAGCAGGAAACAGGAACTATCCCACTCACCAGACCAGAACATCTTCCCTATACGTATATCAGTTCATACCAGCTGGCAAGGCACAACAGCAATGAGAAAGGCTCTTTATAACTAAGGATGTCCTTAAGGCTGTGTAGGTCCTCACTCTACACAGGAAAACCAACAGTGTTCAGTGTTTTCTCACTATGTACATAAGTCTCTTGGATTAGATTCATCACTACAAATATGAGATGCAAAAAGTCCTAATGTCAAATGCATTAAAAAGAATGAATGAGTCTGGCTGACTTTGTAGTTTCTCTACAGGAGTATAATTCAAGTCCAAAGAGGCATTATTCTCAAAAGGGAAGTCTCTGTATGAGTATGGACACCTGTTCTTTTTCTTTTATCCAAACATCGTAAATGGAATGAAATCCATGTCTTCAAGCTCAGAAAAAACTTACAGTTCATCAGGACAGTTGATCGGCTGGGCTATTCGGTAACCGTCTTTCAGGTACGCGGCCATCTCAAACGGGTCGATGTCCACGTAGGGCGTTTGGCCCAGAGTCATGAGCTCCCACAGTGTCACTCCAAAGGCCCACTGAGAAGAAGAACAGCAACACCGTGAGGGGATATTTAAAACAGCTGTCAGAGTGCTGCTGCCTGTGGCCAGGTAGGGACCAAAAATAGCAGATTGATCAACTCTTTTTTTTTTTGTGGCATGTGGGATCTTAGTTCCCAGACCAGGGATCGAACCCACACCCCCTGCATTGGAAGCGTGGAGTCCTAACCACTGGACCACCAGGGAAGTCCCCGCAGATCAATCAACTCTTAATGAAAGCAAAATGTTATTTATAAAAAGAAGTCTACCATACCCAGTTAGATTCTCTTGTTGGACAGAAAGGAACATTTTAATGAAAGCATCCTTCAATGTGAATATCATTATTGTATATTCTAAGGTAATTAGAGCCATTGGAATTATTTTTACTGTTGATTACAAGCCCCACCACCCAAAACTGTTAATTAGGTCTAAACTTTTCCTAATATGTAAATGTGTTACTTGAAATACCATAACTAGTCTGCACAGTTGAAAAGTGGAAAATGCAAATCATGTAAAATATAATGTCACGGATTTTTACTATATTCAGATAATTTAAATTAACAGATGAAAGTATACTGAAAGAATATCTTCCAACCTTGCTTGGGTAAAATATCAGATTTATTTAAAATCAACATGTAAACTATTGGTAGGAGCAGACATCATAGGCAGTGGCAACAGTGCTCACTCATAGTCCAGCCAGGGCTCCTCAGTTTGCCTGGGGCTTCTGGGCAGTGTGTGGACGGCAGGACTATGTCTCCACAGAGCGGCTGCCACGAGGCGGAGCAGGACTCCGGCCGGGGGCTTCCACTGATGTGCTGCCACGCATGGGCCGTGCGGTCAGGAGAGCTGAAGGTGCATGAGGAAGAAGATACCTGTGTACCACGCTATCGTGTTTATGAATACCTTCAAGTTCTAGACATGTTGTTTTCATTTTTTTTTTCTCTTTTAACTTTCACAATGAACCTATGAGAATCACCGGTAGCCCAATTTTACAGATGAGGAAACAGGTTCAGAGAAATAACTTGCTCCCAAAAACAAAGTGAAGGGGGGAAAAAAGGAAAGGGAAAAAGAGGAAAAAAACACACGAACAGGTCTGTTTATAAAATCTAAGCACAATGCATCAAATTTTAAGTTATTTTGTTCAATAATAATGATATACTATCTAAAGTATACAGATCTTTTAAAGCCTTATATTTGTGAACAATAGTTTTCTTATTATAATCTAGGCAAATAAGGAAACGGTGGAATGATACCTTAGAATATTTTTTAAAACTGTCAGTGGAGAATTCTATACTAAGCCAAAATGTACTTGAAAAATGAAGACAAAATACAGTTTTTCAAACAAAAGCTGAGAGAATATGTCACTGGCAGACCTACACTTCAAGACACGTTAGAGCAGTTCTTTATGTGGAAAGAAAAAACACCAGTGGGAATTTGGATCTATACAAAAAATGAAGAGTGCTAAAAATATATGAACAACAACTAGGTATTTTTTCCTCATTTAAAAATTTCCTTAATAGACTGTTTAAAGCAAAACCCCATGCACTATGGGGTTTATAATATAAATGGAAGTAAAATGTATGCCCGTAATAGCATAAAGGATGGAAGGGGATGAGTGGAAATACTGTATTGTAAGCTGCTTATATTAAACATGAAGTGGCATAATATTCAAAAGTAGAAGGTGTACACTGTAAGCCCTAGAACAGGTTTCCCAACTTCAGCACTAGTGACACTGTGGACTGGATGAGTCTCTGTTGTGAGAGGCTGTCTTGTGCATGGCAGGATGTTTAGTTCAGCAGCATCCCTGGCCTCCACCCACTGGATGTCCCAAGTTGTAATAACTGAAAATGTCTCCAGGTATTGCCAAATGCCCCACACCCCCAGGAGGGAGGGTGCAAAACTGCCCCCAGTTGAGAAACCCTAAGCCAGACTGATGAAAGAAAATAAAAAAGACACAAATAACCAATATGAGGAAGAAAAGAGGGAACAGCACTACAGATCCTACAGACATCAAAGAATATTATAAGCAACTCAACTCTATGCCAATAGATTCAATAACTCAGATGAAATGAACAAATTCCTTGATATATACAAGTTACAAAATAGATACAAGAACAAACAGAAAATCTATACAGCCCAATATTTCTTAGAGAAATTGAATTCATAATTTAAAATCTTTCCACAAAGAAAACTCTGCATCCAATTTCACTGGATGAATTCTATCAAACTTGAAAGAAAAAAATACAATATCAGTTTCCTAATACAATGTTAGTTTCCTAGGGCTGCCATAACAAAGTACCACAAACTGGGTGACTTAAACAATGGAATTTGCCTCACAGCTCTGGAGGCTAGAAGTCCAAAATCAGGGTGTTGGCAGGGCTACACTCACTCTGAAACCCAGAGGGGAGAACCCTCCCTTGCCTAATCCTACCTTCTGGTGCTTTGTCAGCCATCCTTGGTGTTCCTTGGTTTGCAGCTGTAGTACTTCAATCTCTGCCTCTGTTTTCACACAACATTCTCCCCTTGCATGCCACTGTCTCTTCTTATAATGATATTGGTCACATTGGATTAAGGTCTGCCTTAATGATGACTTCATCTTAACATTATATCTCTAATGACCCTGTTTCCAAAGAGGGTCACATTCTGAGGTATAGGGGTTAGAACTTCAACCTATCTTTTGGGGGAACACAATTCAAACCACAGTACAATCCTACACAAACTCTTTCAGAAAACAGGGGAGGATGGAACACTTCTCGACTCATTTTTAGGCCAGCATTATCCTAAATACCAAAACCAAAGAGTTTAGCTTTTTGAAACTTAATATCTTTTTATTAATTGTTACCATTAAGGGAGAACAACGGCCATCCTTGAGGTCTGTGCTCTGAGAGGAGGGAAGAGACAGGGATCAGATGCAGATGGATGTATATTTTTTAAATCTTCATAGAGACAGAATCTACTGGAATTTCCCTAAACCTATTGGCTTAAGGAGAATCTTCTGTTCCGCTTAAAAATGGAAAAACGATTTCAAATTAATAAAAGTTAAAGGAAGGTGCCTGCTGACATACAGGTGTTTGTCTTTAAACTTTATATGAACTTTTAATAATGACAATAATTAGTCATTGTAATGCTTAATTTTTAAAATAGTGTCCAGGGCTTCCCTGGTGGCACAGTGGTTAAGTATCCGCCTGCCGATGCAGGGGACACGGGCTCGAGCCCTGGTCCGGAAAGATCCCACATGCCGCGGAGCAACTAAGCCCGTGTGGCACAGCTACTGAGCCTGCGCTCTAGAGCCCGCGAGCCACAACTACTGAAGCCCGCCTGCCTAGAGCCCGTGCTCCGCAACAAGAGAAGTCACACAATGAGAAGCCCGTGCACCTCAATAAAGAGTAGCCCCCGGGGCTTCCCTGGTGGTGCAGTGATTGAGAGTCCGCCTGCCGATGCAGGGGACACGGGTTTGTGCCCCGGTCCAGGAAGATCCCACATGCCGCAGAGCGGCTGGGCCCGTGAGCCATGGCCGCTAAGCCTGCGCGTCCAGAGCCTGTGCTCCGCAACGAGAGAGGCCACAACAGTGAGAGGCCCATGTACGGCAAAAAAAAAAAAAAAAAGAGTAGGCCCCGCTGGCCTAGAGAAAGCCCGCGTGCAGCAATGAAGAATAAATAAAATCTTTATTTATTTATAAAGCACCCAAAAAATAAAATAAAATAAAATAAAAAATTTTTAAATAAATAAATAAAAGTATCCAATTGCCACAGGGAAGGTAGTTCACTACACAGATGGAACAGAGCCCAAAGAAGTGAAGCTAGTTGGAAGGGTGTTCCTACCCCTTATTTACAAGATGAGATGGGTCTGTTCTTATTCACTGATTGTGGTAGCAGCTTCGGGGAAGGAATCATCAATCCAAACTAGATTTTGAAGGAAGAAACAATAAGAATTGGTAAGAAGTGGATACTGCCACTTGATGAGTAACCCCATCCACTGACAAGGGATGTTCTAACAACTTCTGACTGCAAGACTTTCATGGTAATGCTGGTGGTATCTGAGACCTGGACTGTACACAGGTACCATAACAGTACAAAATATATAAGATGACTTTTAAAAAATACTTCTTTCACATTGTTGTATCCACATTATCACTAAGCACCCATCTCAGTTTCTTATGTTACATATTGCAGCACTAAGAAACACCAAAAAAAGAACAATAAAGCCAAAGGGAAAGTTGCAGTTTCATTTCCTTACAAGCCAACAACCAAAAAAAGTGATTAATTACATGTTGGCTCACCAACCCTCTAAAAAAAATCAAGACCAAATAGCACAAGGATAATTTGTGGAAAACTTGCTCTCTAAAGTCTTCTGATAACTGAACCATTTAAAATTTAGACAGACTTATTCTTATTCTCTTGTTTGACGTCTTTGGAAAGGGGGCAATGAGAAGGTCAGCCTGTTTTTTCCAGAGTTTTATAAAACTTTTATAAAAGGCTCTTGCTACATCCATTTAAAGAACATGTAGAGAATAACAGTGTTCTTCTATTCATCTTATTTCTCTTCTCCCAACTTGTGTTATTTTACAGCTTCTTAATATATAGGATACAAAATTTTTTTTTCACTAACAACATACAGATGTGACTTGTCAAAAAGTATATAATACTCGGGACTTCCCTGGTGGTGCAGTGGTTAAGAATCCGCCTGCCAATGCAGGAGACATGGGTTCGATCCCTGGTCCGAGAAGATCCCACATGCTGTGGAGCAGCTAAGCCTGTGTACCACAACTACTGAGTCTGTGCTCTAGAGCCCGCATGCCACAACTACTGAGCCTGCGCACCTAGAGCCCCCCTGCTCTGCAGCAAGAGAAGCCACCACAATGAGAAGCCCGCACACCGCAACGAAAAGTAGCCCCCCGCTCGCTGCAACTAGAGAAAGCCCATGTGCAGCAATGAAAGACTCAACGCAGCCGAAAATAAGTGAATGAAAATTTAAAAATAAATTTATTTTAAAAAAGTATATAATAATTATTTTTTACTCTTTGATGTAATGTTCACTAATGTTGGGACTATTCAGAGATTTCCATTCTGTTACTTCAGGCTGACCTCAATATATTACATATGATGAGAAAAAAATTCTGTCCAATTCTAAATGATCTCATCTGACCATAGCAAAAGCATAATCAAGTGTTTTATGGCTAGGCCTTTCTGTTAACACTAGAAACCTAACATCCCTTTCTCATATATGGAAATGGGTTCAGATGACCAAAGTGGAATTAACTTAATGTGGGACAAGTGCTTTCCAAGCTTGAGTAATAAGAAAAATCACCTGGAGTGTTTGTTAAAATTACAGATTCCTTAGCCCCATCCTAGTAATTCTGAGGCCTGGAACTCAATACTTTTAAGAGTCCTAGCTGGGTCTTAAGATCCTGCAAATGTAGGAACTAGTCTTAGATGTGTTAGCAGTGGTGGTCAGACAGCAAAGACAGAAGACAGTTTTTATGTATTTTTATTGTAGTATGGCCAACATACAATAAACTGTTCGATTTGATATATTCTCACATATGTATACAGCTCTGAAACAACTGCCACAATCAAGATAATGAACATATCACATATCCATCACTTCCCAAAGATTCTTACCGCTCTAATCCTTTCCTCCCAGTCCTCCCACCACCGCCCCACTATCTCCAAATAACCATTAATCTGCTCTCTGCCACTAACATTAGTTTGCATTTTCTAAAATTTCACATAAATGGAATTATTAAAACTGTACATTTTGTCTAGCTTCTTTCACTCAGAATAACGATTCTGAGATTCATCCACGATATATCGACAGTTCATCCCTTTTCACTGCTGAACAGTAGTTCATTGTATGAATACAGCAGTTTACCCACTTACCTGTTGATGGACATTGAATTATTTCCAGGTTTAGCTACTAAAAGTAAGGCTGCTATGAACATCTATGCCCAAGTATTGGTAACGACATATGCTTTCACTTACCTAGGAGCAAAATGACTGGATATGGTATGTACGTGTTTAATGTTTTAAGAAACTGCCACACTGGGAATGGTCCCTGGTGGTCCAGTGGTTAGGAATCTGCTTTCCAATGCAGGGGATGCAGGTTCGATCCCTGGTCAGGGAACTAAGATCCCACATGCATGGGGCAACTAAGCCCACGTGCCCCAACTGCTGAGCCCACAGGCCTCAACGCGTCACAACTTCAGAGCCCAGGTGCTGCAACGAAGAGCCCTCGTGCCACAACTAGAGAGAAGCCCATGGGCCACAATGAAGATCCTGCGTGCCACAACTAAGACCCAACGTAGCCAAAAATATATAAATTTTAAAAAAATTATTAAGGATAAAATATCTCATACTTAAAAAAAAAAAAAAACTGCGAAACTGTTTTCCGAAGCGTATGTACCATATTACATTACCATCAGCAGTATAAGAGAGCTACCGTTCTTCCACATCCTTGCAAAGACTTCAGTCTTCGATTTTAGCCATAGTAATGGGTGGGGAATGGTATTTTGTTGTGGTTTTAGTTTGCATTTTCCTAATGATTAATGATGTTAATCATATTTTCATGTGCTTATTTGCCATTTATATATCTTCACTGGTGAAGTGTCTGTTCAAATATTTTGCCCATTTTTATATTGGGTTGCTTTTTTATTACAGGTTTCCCCTGCTATCTAAAAGTAGAGCATTCCTATGAAAGCTTTTGTAAACAGAAGTGCCATAAAGTGAGGCAGCAATTACTTTAGAACACATCTTACTAACACATGCACAATATAAATCGAGATAAATCACAGGTGCTCACAAGCACAGTTCAAAGCCATGGTGGCTTGATGCTGAGATGCTGAGTGTAGTGTCTGCGGAAGGAGCTTGGCGGGGCCACTCTCACTGCCTGGGGTGCAAGATGCCTCTATAATGGCTGCTACAAAACAAACACTTGAATGCTATTTTTTGCTTTTCACCTTTTTTTCTGTAAAACCAAAAATCTTCTTTGGATTCCTCTTGGTTTGTGAAAACAGGTACTAACATAGGTCTTTTGTAAAAGCGAAGTGGCATAAAGCAAACTTTTGAGAAGTGGGGAATACCTGTACTGAATTTTTAGAGTTCTTTATATATTCTGCAAATATGTCCTTTACCAGATATATGATTTGCAAATATACCCTGAGTGTGACTTGTCTTCTCATTCTCTTAACACTATTTCAAAAAGTACAAGCTTCAAATTTTGATAAAGTCTAATTTGCTCTTTTACAGATCTTGAGTTGGTGTCTTGTCTAAGAAATCTTTGCTTAAGGCAAAGCTCCAAAGATTTTCTTCTATTATTCTCTTCTAGAAGTTTTATAGTTTTAGGTCGCGCACTTAGATCTGTGATTAATTTTGAGTTAATTTTTGTACATGGAGCAAGGTATAAATTGAAGTTCATTTGTTTTGTAGCTGGATATCCAGCTGCTCCAGGACCATTTGTTTAAAAGAGAATCCTTTCTCCATTGACTTGCCTTTGCACTTTTGTTGCAAATTAGTTGTCCATACATATGTGGGTCAAATTTTACATACTCTATTCTGTTCCACTGATCTACCTATCTACCTTAAGGCCAATACCACAGCTGTCTTGATTACTGTAATTTGAAATCAGACCCGTAACTTTCTTTTTTCAAAGCTGTTTTGGCTACGGTTCTTTGCCTTTCCATATCAATTTTATCAATCTGTCAACTTATACAAAAAAAAAAAAAAAAGAAAATTAAAAGCCTGCACAGATTTTCTTCAGAAATGTGTTGAATCTATAGGTCAACTTGGAGAGAACTAACATCTCAATATTGAGTTTTTTGGCCAACAAACAAGGTACACCACTCATGTAGGGCTTTAATTTCTCTCAACAGTGTCTCATAGCGTTCATCATATAGGTCTTTCACAATTTTTGTCATATTTATTCCTAAGAATTTCATATTTTATGATGCTTCTGTTTTTAAAAAACTTTAATTTCTGATTTTTATTAGTATGTAGAAATACAACTGACTTTTGTACATTGATCTTATATCCTGTAATCTTTCTAAACTCATTTATTAGTTCTAGTAGCTATTCTGTATATCACATTGGATTTTCTTCATAGACAATCAAGTTGCCCACAAATAAAGAGTTACTTTTTCCTATGCAATATTTTCTTGCCTTTTATTTCCTTTTCTTGCCTTAGTGTACTGGCTAGAACCTTGAGAACAATACTGATGAGAGTGGGTGCCCTTGTCTTGTTACTGTTATTAGGTAAAAAGAATTCAGCCTTTTAGCATTAAGTATGATAACAGCTATAGGGTTTTATTTTTGTTTTTGTAGATGCCCTTTATCAGACTGCTAGGAATTTTTACTAGAAATGAATTTTGGATTTTTTTCTAATACTTTTTCTGCATCTACTGAGATGATCATATGGTTTTTCTTTAATATGTAATACAGTAAACTGCACTGCTTGATTTTTCAAATGATTGAAAAAGCTTGTATTCTTGGGATAAAGCCTATGTGGTCATAATATCATTTTTAAATATATTCACGGGTTCTAAACTTCTGTTTAATTTTTGCATCTGTGATCATGAGTGATAATGATTTGTACATCAGTTTCAAGGTAATGTTGACTTCACAGAATGAGTTAGAAAGTATTCTCTCCTCAACTTTCTGAAATTGTATAGAATTTTTATTATTTCTTCCTTGAATGTTTGAAGGCATTCGGCAGTGCCCTAGAGTTTAATCTAGACCTAAAATTTTCTTTTGGGGTAGGTTTTTAACTAAATATTAAATTCTGGGGGAATTACCTGGCAGTCCAGTGGTTAGGACTCCACACTTTCACTGCTGAGGGCCTGGCTTTAATCCTTGGTTGGGGAACTAAGATCCCACAAGCCACGCAGCAAGGCCAAAAAAAAAAAAAAATTCAACTTTTATATGGCTATTCAGAGTATCTACTTCTTGAGTGACCTTTGAAAATTCTTATCTTAAAAAGAATTTGTCCATTTCACCTAAGTGTCTAAATTTATTGGGAAAAAGTTGTTCATAATATTCTCTTACTATTAATACCTGTGAGAATCTTTAATGCTATCATCTCTCTCATTCATTATATCGTTAATTTGCAACTTTTTTCCTGATTAGTCTGGCAAAAAATTCATCAATGATATTCTCAGAGTTAAGCATTGGTTTCACTTGATTTTTCTCTAATGTTTTTCTTTTTCATATTTCACTGACTTCCATCTAATCTTTATTTCCTTTCACCTACTTACCTGGGATTTAATCTGCTCTTGTTCTAGTTTCTTAAGGTGAAAACTAAGGTCACTAATTTGAGACTTTTCTTCTTTTCTAATATTGATGTTTAATAGTATACATGTCGCCCTTGAGCAGCATCCCCCAAATTTTGAAACGTGTCTCTACTTTCATTCAGTTCTAAGTACTTTATAATTTCCCTTTTGATTACTTCCTTGACACATGGGTTACCTGAATGTGTATTATTTAGTTTCTAAATATTTGAGGATTTTCTAGATTCCTTTTTGTTATTGTTGTTGTTTTAATTTATTTTTATTTTTGAGTGCATTGGGTCTTTGTTGCTGCTCGCAGGCTTTCTCTAGTTGTGGTGAGTGAGGGCTACTCTTCATTGCGGTGCGCAGGCTTCTCACTGTGGTGGCTTCTCTTGTTGCAGAGCACGGGCTTCAGTAGTTGTGGCTCATGGGCTCTAGAGCACAGGCTCAGTAGTTGTGGCACACGGGCTTAGTTGCTCCATGGCATGTGGGATCTTCCCGGACCAGGGATTGAACCCGTGTCCCCTGCAATGGCAGGCGGATTCTTAACCACTCTGCCAGCAGGGAAGTCCTAGATTCCTATTTTTGATTTCTAATTTAATTCCACTGTGTTCACAAAACACTACTTTGTGTGAATTAAATCCTTTTAAATTTACTGACTTGATCATGATCCAGAATGTGGTCTACCTTAGTAAATATTCCATGTGAACCTGCAGATATGCATTCTGCTGTTGTTGAATGGTGTGTTCTACAACTGTTAACTAGATCAAGTTAGTTGGTACTGTCACTGAAATCTATATCCTTACTGATTTTCTGTCTATTTTACCAATTACTACACAAGGGGCATAAAAATATGTTCAATTACCTTTTTAAAGGATTTAAGTAATGAGAAAAAAAACTGTATACATTTACCCATGCAGGTACCATTTCTGGTACTCTCTGTTCCTTCGTCAGACCCATATTTCCATCTCGTATTACTGGTTCCTAAAGGACTTCCTTTAACATTTCTTATAGTGTGCATCTGCTAGTTATGAATTCTTTCAGCTTTTCTATTTCTGGAAAAGTCTTTATTTCCCCTTCAGTTTTTGAAAGATATTTTATATGGGTATAAAATTCTACATAAGTTTTTTCTTACAGTAGATTTTAAAGATGTTTTAAGATGTTGCTTCACTGTCTTCTCCCTTGCATGGCTTCCAATGAGAAATCTTCCTGGTTCCTCTGTATGTTAACATTCTTTTTTTTATGGCTGCTTTTAAGATTTTCTCTTTATCGCTAGTTTTGTGCAATGTGATTATAATGTGTAACACATTAGTTTCTTCGTGCTTATTGTGTTTGGGGTTTGTTGAGCTCTTAGATTGTGGATTTATAGTTTTAATAAAATTTGGGAACATTTCAGTTATTTCTTCATTATTCTTTTAGTCCCCCACTGCCCCGCATCTCCAATGCATGCTTTTGTGGACCCCGATTACAACTATATTCAAACAACCTGAAGTTGTCCCATAGGTCAATGAGAGATCCGTCTTCAAGAATTTTCTGTACCTTCTCTCTCCTATCTCTTGCTTTATTCCCATCTCAGACAAGAGGTATACCTCCTCTTAGGCCAAACTATACCTTTATGTGGGCTTCTGAGCCCGTTCACCTATCATCTCTTGGACCTCCCCTCCAATAATCACAAGTCCATCTCTTTCTCCCCACTGCTTCCCTGCCTAAAAGCCACACCAAACAAACCCAGTAAAATAAAAGACATTAACACAATAAAACCTCTCTTGATCCTGCCATCCCATCAAGCTACAATTCTTCCACTCCTTTTCATAGCTAAACTTCTTCAAAGTGTAATCTATTTATTGTCTCCACTTTCTCACCTCCCACAGAGCCCCTGACAATCATATCCATCTTTAATGATTTACTAAACCTGCCTGTTCAAAAGCCCTCAAAGATTTCCTCATCCTTTCTGACTACTGAAGATACGTTTAGAGACCAGACTCTCCTTGAAACTATTTCCTTCCTTGGTTTCTAAGACACAGCATTCTCTGGATTCTCTTCTTACCTTTCTGTTTTATTCATTGTTCATCTTTCCTTTCTCACTAACTAAAGTAAAATATTCCCTACATTTTCTCTTGGCTTTCTTCTCTCTTTATATTCACTACATCTGAGATCAACAAACTCTCTTGTTTATTCAATCACACACCTTTATGAAACTGATGTACAATTTCTAATATCCTGCTTCTATGTCTGTCCAGAATTCCAGACCTACATTCCACCCATCAGTATCCTGAACTCAACATGCCCCATAGCAAATCAATCACGTTTTCCCCTCAAACCAGACAGTCTACCTGTTGTCCTCAATTGTGTTGCATCTTTACAGTGCAAAGATGGCACTTATGTTTTCAGAAACATGGGCCCTGGGCACAAAAACAGAGTAGATATCTATGCAATATATCTAATACTTAAGAGGGAGATCTTAGGCCACAAAGGTCAATTAAAAAATCATTTACTCATAAATAACAACTGTAGTCAAAAGAACACATGGGGTCTCTGAAATGAAGTCTGTAGGAGTGAGACAAGGAGAAAAATGAGGATTCAACACGGAAACAGAGGGGAGAAGAGGACAGTGTGAGGTCCTCCAAGATTCTTTTACACAATCAAGTACACAGCTCTCTAAGGATAAGATTAACACTGCTACGCACACACACACACAAACACACACACAACTTCAATTCTGTAAATATGGAAAACCTTCTAAAGGAAAATAATTAAGTCAGAGTTCCCCACTGCCTGTTCTGGGAAAAATGACTTGTGCCAGAAAATATAAGGCAGTGTGTGATAGGTGCCATTATTAGGTAGATAAAGAATTCTTTATGGGTGTCATTAAGTAGATCCAATTCTCTGGGATCCAAAGGTGATCAAATTAAATGGCATAGAAGCACCTGGTGAGTCTGGACTCAGCAGGAATTCCGGATTGGCTGAAATGCAGAATATAAAGAAACGTACAGTAGAAAATATAAAACTGAAACAAGAAGATAAGGAACAGAAGTTCTGAAAACCAAGGCGAAGGAGTTTGGATTTCTCTTTACCAATTCCTTTAATTAAGAGTTCACTCTGAAGATCAAAATATCATGGAGTAACATTCCAAGCAGTGGAAGCTTGAGTTCAATCGACTTTCATTAACATTAACTAAACAATTTTCACAAGTTTCCAAAACTAATACTATGCCGTACTTGAGGTACAGGCTTTATTAGTATATACCCCTTTCTGAATATCCGATTTTTGAAGCTGTACTATTCTACGAATTTTAATTTTCAGACACGTATTTTCCAGGCCTTTCCAATAACCACAGTGGAAATACGTATCTATAGAATTATGTTACTTTAAAAAAGCTTTACTGGATGCACAGTGGTGGGCCAGGCCCCTGGCACACTGAGTGGAGGCAAGGGCCAGGGGCCAGGATCCAATTAATAAATTTACACAAGTGACCTTTAAAGGGTTCTTTTTAACAATTCTTCAGTGTAAACTATCACCTAAAAATCTTAATAATCCTTTATACTTATCACTGTGGCTAATACTTTTCTATTCCAGCTAAACAAATATACCCAAGTGTACAATGACTATATAGAAAGTGCATTTTGACTGCATCAGGTATTGAATTTAGTACATGTTGCTAACTCAACTTCAAAAATCAGCAATCTTTAGGCACAGAGTGTCCTACATGACTGAAAAGAGACCAAATCTGTCCTAGGATCTAATAGTGGATGCCTACCAAGCCATCACACATATCTGCTATATATGGGACTTTCCTCCACTGTATCAGATGCTTAGACATTGCTCTATCAGAACACTGGGGCTATTTGAAGGGGATATTAAATAGAATGATAAGGACAAGGCAGGAAAGGAAAGGAAGGACATGGTCACAAGATCTCTTAAGGAAAACATCTATTCTCAAGGAGAGCCAAATACAGAAAATAAATTGAGAGCAACTACTTGATCACAAGACAGGAACTGGTCACTCTGAAAATATATTAACTGTTCCTAAAGTAAATCCATTTATTCCTCATTCCCAGGAAATATTAGGACTATTTCATAACACTAAACAATATTTTCTTAATGTTAATAAAATTAAACTTTAAATCTTTATTTCCTAAAGTAATGTCTGAATGATTTTTTCACCTCTCCAGCTTTTTTCTAATGTTTTTTAATCAATTCATCTTAACATGAATATTTAAATAGTAAGTCTAAGATTGCTGATGTGTAAAATGTACAACTATAATGGAAACAAATTAAATAATGGGACTCTAAGTATTATTCTAAAATTAATAATGAAGAAATGGAGTAAAATAGAAAGTTTTCTATTCTTTTAAAAATAATAAGCATTCTCTGAAAACTATAGCTCTCTCTGATACCACAGTAGTTCAGAAGACCTCTCTTCATGGGCATATTATGAATGTGAGTTTCTCCTGCACAAGTCTGTTCCGGGTTGTGGCAGTGACTTTCCATGGCAGTGGGCAAAGAGGAGCAATAAGAAGCACTCTGCAGCAAACAGAGTACCTGCATAACTACAGATTTCTCTCCTTCTTCTGGAGATAATCTCTAATGTTCACAAAAGAAATAATGTCACGGAACACACTTTCATATGCCCTGCACCCTAGAAACTTTTCAAATACCTTAAAGGATCTCCTCATTGCCATAAACCACGCTGATAAGACTAACATGGAAATCATTTCCTTGACTTGTTTTTTTCCCAAGAAAATGCTTTGTAAACACAATGTAATACCATAAAGGCAAGAAAACCACCAAGAAAAAACTCTTAATTGTGTATTCCTGATTGCATTCAGTCTCTTAATAGAAGGTAGCCTCTTACAGAATTATGTTAGCTACTATAACTAGCTAAATAATTCAAAGAAGACATAAATCAAGAAATCTATTTTCAAATAAAGGAAAAGAAAGTCACCAAGAAAGATCTATGGCAGTACCACATCTGATGAAAACAGAATAAAAACAATATCCAGAAATTCTTAATAATGGCTATGATGATGTCATATCTTAGAATAATATGAGAGATTTATAACTAGTCAAATCTGGTTGTGCATATTTCCTAAGTTCAAGAGTTAAAAGCTGATATTAACATTATAATAATCTTGACATAGTAAAATATTGAATCCTTCCAGTAAAAACTGTTAAAACACAACCCAGAAATGCAATGTATTATTTTTAAGACAGAAAACATTAATGTGTTTCCAAATAAATCAGGGAGAATTTTTTTTTTTTTTTTTTTTCGGTATGCGGGCCTCTCACTGCTGTGGCCTCTCCCGTTGCGGAGCACAGGCTCCGGACGCACAGGCTCAGCGGCCATGGCTCACGGGCCCAGCTGCTCCGCGGCATGTGGGATCTTCCCAGACTGGGGCACGAACCCATGTCCCCTGCATCGGCAGGCGGACTCTCAACCACTGCGCCACCAGGGAAGCCCAGGGAGAATTTTTAACTATAAAGGAATGCAAAAATGTTAAGGGTCTTTTAAAGGGCAGAGAAAATGTTCCCTCCAAGGCAGTAATATCATTTGTTAGATGCTACATTAATAGCTAAAATATGTATTTTACATGTGTAGATATTCTGGGGGGAATGGGGTTACATTACTTATTTTGCATTTGACTCTGAATGAAGTTTTACAGCCCAAAAGTAGAATATTAAATGTAACTTTTTAAAACCCCAACTTAATCCATAAAGGAAAAGTGGAAACACAGCATAACGATTATGTATACACATTTCAATACAAATGTTAAAAAGCAATTTAACATGTGTGCTTCAACATAAGAATTCAAAAAATACTCAATCCCACAAAACAGAAAGGCAGGATTTTTACACTAAATAGCCCCATCACAGTCATAGGAAACAGAACAGTATTCCCATTCCTTTCAATCTCAATTATCCAAGGCAAAAGATATTTAGGGGAAAAATACATTTTAAAGGAAATGAATTTATAAGAATCTAAAGAAGAAAAATCTGAACATTTTAGGAGCTGACCATGTTAAACGTGAATCAATGTGGGTATTCTCACCATCACATTCTAAGTACAGCTCAGAAGAACTTGGGTCACACAGACGTTTCAAGGAAGTTTATGCCAAGACATACTAAAAGTGGTCATGATTTTAAAGTAATTCTCCTGTTAAGGCAAGTTCTTACACAAAATATGTGAACTGTTGCAAAGTTTGTAAAATATCATAATTGTAAGAATAACTAATTCTAAGTACGATTTGGAAATACTTGCTTAACCAATCCATATATCCTCTACATGGACTTTACCAACTAATACAGCACAGTGCACCCAGCTGAAGAGATGTAGATCACATTGCTTAAAAATGTATTATTAACTTTAGTCTCATTAGTTGAAGTGTATCATCTAATTTCCACTCTGGAGTTCCTGTGAAATATGCGATCGTAAGTGTTATAAAAAAATTCCTAAAACAAATTTCCTATTACTGTTTAAATATACAATGGAATACTTACATAGAAATAAGCAAATACATTAAATTAAGCATGCATAGATTGGGGGCTTCCACTGTGCAAGCTAACAGTACTACTGGCCATCTTGCATGCCCCTCTGAAATATTACTTATCAATATTCCTTTTTCTAAGAGAATAATCAAACGATTCCCAATCTCCTTGAAGTTACATGGCATCTTTGCATCACCGACTGCCATCTAAGAAACGTCTTCTATTTCCTGCCCGTTAGACTAGCTTTGGGCTCACCATGACTACCACCTCATTTCTATAAGGCAACTATGCTACGTTTCAATGAGTAATAAAGTCATAGACTTTTTAAATCAACCATTAAAAAGAATATTAATATCCCAAAGAGATGAGTGAATTAATCTTTTAAATCAAATATGGAATTATATTTTCAAAGAAGATGTGAGGAAAGTGTCTTTTAGTTTTCTACATTCAAAAATGTTCAGATGCAGGTTTTTCTACTAAAGGGGTGGATTTGAAAACCATGTAACTCTAATTCCACTGATATTATGTTTTAGAACTATGTTCTAAAACCAAAGTTAAACTCAATATTTTCCCCATGAAAACAGCTTTGCTTAGTGTAGAAACTGGTAAAGAATCCCACCTACAATTCAGAACTTCTGAATAAAGATTTGGCAACCTGAAAAACAAGCACGTGAGTATAACTGGTCCTTACTGTCACTCAATACAGCAGCTGTTTGCTAGCCTAAATCAAGCTCTGCTTTCCTTTTTTTTAAACATCATTTGAGAAAAATAAACATCAAAAACAAAGAAAGCAATCCCTCCTTCCCCCAAAAGAAGTCCAGGTTCTCTTTAGATAACTATGAGAACTATGTAAGTTGCCTGGCGTATTTGTATTGCTTTACTTGGAATTTTAACTTCTTGACATTAATGTTAGAGAAGTTTTATTTTATTATCACAGCTCTGGAAGAACAGACTAGGTCTAGTTTCCCACTGCTATACAAGCTGAACCCTCAGGGCTCTGTGTCTAAGAATCAGGATTTATTCCTCCCACCTCCACCCATTTTCCAAAAGGCCCCATGCCTCTGGCTGGGAAAGACTGTGGCAACAAGTTTCCATCCACTATTAACTTTTGCAGCTGCTCCATGAAGCAGAAAACATCCTTCGCATCATCACTCATATCTATTCTGCCTATCTCACAAGTGTCAGATAAGTTTTTTTTCTTTTCAGAGAGTAGTTGATTTTAAATTAAGTTAAAACAAAGTATTTTGAAGATATGCATAATGAAAGACCTTCACTTACAGGAAAAAAGTTTAAAAACTATATATGTAACTTGTTCATTCCCATCAAGTGAGCACATTTCATCAAAACACTTGGTATGCAGAAAGGCACAATATATCAAATAGCTAACCTAGCTCCCGAAAAAGAAAAAAAAATTTAAATTAAAAGACTATAATAACAAGAGAGGGTTCCTCCCTTAACAAACCATTTCAAGGATTTTAAATTGGAAGATTAGTTTTTCAATAAGGTAATCTTAGGTAATTTCAATTACTGAGTGTAGTGGATTGAATGGTGGCCCCAAAGATATGTCCACATTCTAATCCCCAAAACCTATAGATATTACCTTATATGACAAAAGATGTGATTAAGTTAAGGACCTTGAAAGTAGAAACATATCCTGGATTATGAGATAAATCCTAAATGCAATCATATGTATCACTGTAAGAGAGAGGCAGAGGGAGTTTCGAGAGACGACAGACACATGGAGGATAAGGTGATATGAACATGGAGAAGAGAGATGCAGCCACAAGCCAAGGAGTGCCAAGAGCCACCAGAAGCTGGGAGAGGCAAGGACCGTTTCTCCCTTAAGGTCTCTGGAGGGAGCACGGCCCTGCCTACACCCTGATTTCAAACATGTGGCTTCCAGAATTCAACTGTGAGAGAATAAGCCTCTGCTGTTTTACCACCAAGGTTGTTGCAATCTGTTACAGCAGCCACAGAACACTAATACACTGAGGGAAATTGTGTATTAAAAGAGTAGTCCTTAACCCACACAAACTTAGTAAAAGGGAAACCCTATATTATATAAAATATATCACTGAGACACAAGATATAATGATATGGTAAGCCCAATTTTTATAGCTGAAACTTTGAAGCAAATTACTCTATAAAATTTTACATGTAACACTAACAGATATTGAGTGATACAGGGGGACCTTATAAGCAGAAGTTTTACCTAATCTCTAAATATTCAGCTATAATAATAAAGTGCATTAATCAAGAGATAGGGAAATACATTAATTTTCCAAATCAAACTAAAAAAGTGGCAGAAATTAAAAACAATTAAAATGCCTACAAAATACACACGAGTAACTGTGGCTTCTGAAACTATACATCACTAAGTTTAAAGGATCCCACCATATGATCTGCTTGAATAGACAGAACCACCCAGAAACTGACAAAAAGGAAGAGAGTGACATCTGGGGAACTGTAAGTTACACAGGCCACAAAACTCAGAAGAGGTCGTTTGAAAAAAAGAAAACAATAAATCTTTACTATCTGACAGCCACCTGGTCATTCTGAGACTTAAAAAACCCAACTTCAATATCATCACCTTTAAAACCGGGATAGTGTCTACCTATCTCATAGTGTTAATAGCCCCCTCACAGGTTATCATGAGGATGGAATGAGATTACACACAGTGATGGGCCATGGTTTGGGGCACAGCTTATCTCCACAAACTAGCTGACAGTTAGAAAGCTAACTATACTTGCTTTCTGAATAAAAAATTTCAGGGAACAGTTATCAGATTTAAAAAATTGAAAAACATTTTAAAAGCATTTGGAGCCTCCTCCATTCTGCTGATATCTGGGGTCCCAGCACTTACCACATCACTAGCACTGGAGAACTCGTTATTAACCAGACTTTCAAGAGCCATCCACCGAACCGGCCTGTTTTCGTTGTCTCCCAGACAATGATAGTCCATAGGGAACAAGTCTCTGGAGAGGGCATTGTCTGTGATCTTAACTTGAAGTGTGTCATCAATGCTGAAAAGTAGACATGAACATCAAATACAATTGAATACTGAAAAAATATGGACCACTATCACTCATAAATACAACACAGTTCCCACTGTGACTCCTGGAGAGATCCCAAATTCAGGGAACACTAAATATCAAATGACAGTGACAAGCTCATGGCACCTACACACAGTTCCTAGCAGCCAGGTCTTTGTGGATGACTTCCCTTCTGGCCAGATAGCTCATTCCACAGGCAATCTGAATAGCCATGTGGACCAGGTCTTGTTGAGAAATTGCCTGTGGTAACAGAAAATGACAATGTTTGCAGTTAGCACAAAAACTTTGATGGTAGTTATTTTATTCCACAATCTTACTCCATCCCAAAATACACCTACACACTAAGTTTTAAAAAGCTACTTCTTGACCAAGAACATGTTCCCATAGCTTCCTATACTTATACCTACTACAGTACTTAACACTCTGTACTGTAATTTACCATTTACTTCACTCTCATCTGTTAGGTGTATCTCCCCAACATCCAGCATATACAGTAGCAGCTCAATAAACATCTGTTCAATGAATGCTGAATTCTAAGGGTAATATTACAAATGTTTATTATTCAATAACTTGTTCTTTTCTTTTACAATACTAAGCTTTTATTAGGTTATCCCCCGGGGACCATTTTCAAACTAATGCTAGTTTACAGCTCTCTCTGATGTGCTCCTCTAGAGCTAGTGTGCCAGGACTGTAGGTTGAGGAATGAAATTCTTCCCCAGGTGATGCTGGTGGGCTATGGCTGCCAACCACTTGCTGGAAACCCTGGCTACCAAATTATCACCCACAATCTACACCTCCAGCTACCACCAGCTTTTTTTTTTTGTACAACATGGACCAAATGGCTCTGTAAGGTCTATTTCCATTCCTAGAAGGGAGTTCTAGTACAAGTACCTTCAAAGAGTTATGAGGAAAATGACTGAGATGGTGTCACAGAGGGTTTGAGGTGATTATGAATAATACACAATGGTTATACATGGAAAACCTTCAGCATCAGCAGAGTGTAAGCCTCAAGACAGGAATCAGAAACCATCTCCCTCTAAACCAACAGGTTAGCAGTATCTTCTAGTTCAACTTGAGTTTCTTTTTACAGACTTCTAAACAGTTTATATATAGGAATGTTAACACCTACCTTCAAAGATATTATTAGAAGCTACTGGTAAATAATTGCTATTTGGGCAAATATTTCTCACCTGTGGATTATTGGCCTCTACTAATTTGCACTGCCGTAAAAACAATTTAAGATTCCCCCAATTCATGTAAGGCAATATCACCATGGGCTTTTCTCCTTCTTCTATACAGACATGGGTAATAGGAAGAAGATTTCTATAAAATAATAAGAAATCAGGAGAAACACAAGTGAAATCTGAAACTTCAGGGGGTTATTTTTAATAAAAAGTAATAAAATAAAGATAACCTAAAACAAAACAAGAACATCTCAAACTTACTTAAAAACATATAACCATTACAAATGTAAAATTATAAATGCTCTTTTAGACTAGACTTTAATGTTTTCCACATATCCACTTTCTTGATAGGGAAAAATTATAAACTCAGAACTTGTTTCCTGTGGACTAGATTCTCTTAAGACACACTCTACCCACACTAAATCTCTACCCTAAAGGGTAATCAAAGGGACCTAAAAAATGACTTGATCATGAGCATATGATAACAGCCCATTTGGTTCATTATCACACTTAAAAAAAAAAAAAAAAGGCCCCAACGCAAGTCTGCAGAAAAGAATATGATAATCAAGAGCTTGAAACTGTCACAAAATGCCAAGAAGTTCTTAGCAGGTCACATGGGATTTCTAAATCCTAAATTTACCATTTACTGTCTGTGTGACCATCTCTCTTGGCCTTAGTTTCCATACCTCTAACATAGGGATCCCACCAGCCATACAATGTTGCTGTGATATACAAATAAGGCCAAGCACGCAGTAAAAAAAAATCTTGTTCCTTTTAAAATCTCCATGGCACACATAAATACTTTCATCCTATTGCCTAATGACACGTTTGCCATTGGTACCTGGAAATAACTTAATTTTTCCCCAGGCTATGTAACTTTTTACATAATTACCTCATTTCCCCCACTAAGCTGAAAATTCCTGGATGGCAAAAACTAAAGTGAACTCCTTTTTTACACCCAATGCTTTGTATTCTGTGCCACAGAAATAAGCATTTAATAAATATTTGATAAGTAACACCAAACAACAACCTGAAAAACATTCTTCCTCCTTAACTGGGAAAATTCTGCCTCTAAGGATATTAATAAGGAAATATTATTAAACATATGAAAGCTATACGAACAAGGATAGTTAATGCAGTATTACTAGTAAAAGCTGCAAACAACAAGATTGTCCAAAAGTAAGGAAGTACAGCCAAATAATAGGATAGTATATAACAATTAAATAGTCACAAAGGGATGTTACAAGAATATGAGTAAAAGCTTACTTATAGGAACGCAAGATACAAAATTCACGTATGTTTGCAGGATAATTACAAGTATGGGGGCAAATACAACTCTGTAGAGAAGTATGCCAAGAGCTGTTGTTCTTGAGTTGTGAGACTTTGGATCATTTCTACCTTGCTTTTCTGTATTTCCTAAATTGTCTCAATTGAGTATGTATCTCTTTTAAAACCACAGTCACACAATTCTGGCCTAACAGTGTAGAAGTGAAAGCTGTGGGCCCCCCTCCTGCTGTGCAGAAGTTACTAACAGGGAAAGCACTGACCCTGAGGAGCTGGGAAAATGAGGACTCAGAGATCAGTAAACCTGTATGCGGCAACTTCTCTGTAAGGCTTCTGCTTGCCTTACAGTCCAAGAGTGGCAGTGATGATTAGTCCCACTTTACAGATGAGGGAATCCATGAAGGGGGTAAGGGGTAAGGTAATCTGCCAAGGAGAAACAGCAAGCACATAGAGGGAAAAATTCAGTCTTCATCTGATTCTAAAAACCTTGTGCTTTCCACTGGATCACTGGACATTCCATCCCAGGGGAGCAAGACAGAGCCTGTTTTCACACCAAGTCCCACACATACTAAAATGACTACAGCAGGAGGATGGAGGGAGGGGGAACTGGAGGAAGGCAGTCAAAGGTACAAACTTCCAGTTATAAATAAGTACTAGGGATGTACTGTACAACCTGACGACTATAGCTAACACTGCTGTGTGATATACAGGAGAGTGGGTAAGAGAGTAAATCCTAAGAGCTCTCATCACAAGGAGAAAATTTTCTTTCTTCTTTCTTTCCCTTTTATTGTATCTATATGAGAAGATGGATGTTAGCTGAACCTACTATGGTAATCATTTCACAATATATGTAAATCAAACCATCATGCTGTATGTTTTAAACTTATACAGTGAGGTATGTCAATTATTTCTCAGTAAAAGTGGGAAAAAATGACTACAGCAGGTGAACCTACCATGATTTCAGGAGTAATGTGAAGAGCTGCCCCATCTCTTTAACCCTCCCAAAATTAATTCTCTGCACCCTTCCTCATGACTGAAATTCACTGAGCAAAGTTAAAGGAATCTGACCCAAACACAGGAAGTTTGCTGGATGAGATCAAATCATTTATTCTATCACCAGAGGATTAAACGCCCTCCGGGAGAAGTAACAAGCTGCATGAAAATGTTTCAAAGAACAAACGGCTGCTCTTCATTCTGCCCAATTTATAAAGGAAAGGAAGATAAAGAGGAAGATCTGGGATCTATAGGAAGAGTGGATGAGGCAGAAGCAGGTGCTATAGAGGAAAGGCAGGTTCTGCAGGGACTTGAGGCAAGAACTGGTCCAGTTCTCAGTCTTGCCGAGCGTGCCTGCAGAGTGAGAGCCGTGAGGCGTTCAGCAAAGTGCCCATCATCAGGCACCCTTGGGCCAATGGAGAGTCAAACTACAAGCAGAAATAGCTTGAGTACTTTTTATAAAGCATGTCTGATGGAATTTAAATAGATCGACAGCTATCTTTTATTTATACAGCTATTTTAACTTATAATAAAAATTATTCTCAAAAATTCCAGTGGAAAAAGGAATGAAAAGAAAGAATTTCAAGATGCTTTAAAATATTTCAACACTTTAAAACTCTTAATCATGGAATGTTAAAACATGAAGTAAACATGATGAATTACATACCAAAACTAGTTTTTTAAAAAAGGTAAAATCAGAAACCAGGTGTCATTTCTTGCTGAGTGTATTGAGTTTGCTTGATAAATTCTATGATCACTGAAGATCATTATTTCATTTTTAACCCTCATGCCTAGCAGTGTTCCAAGTGCAAAATGGGCACTTAATGAATGAGAACGTATGCATACACAGAGCCATGGACAGTCTAGACATCAGGGGTCAAAAGAAATGTGTTATAGGCCCTAGTCCCCTTAAAAATGAAATAAATTGCTACAGTGAGTAGAAAGAACCATATACTTTCTACATATTGACAATGTGTTTTTGCTCATTAAAAACCAGGAGTCCTGGTATCACTTTATGATGAGGAAGAACAATTAACCAGGATCAAACCATAACTTGCCTTTAGAAGACATTCCCTGATCACTGAACGTACAGTAACAAATAACCCTAATTCAGTATAGGTCATCCTATTCCACCACCTAAGTGTATCCCGGGGCTACTAATTCATCCTAGTTGGATGCTGGAAAATCCTATAGCTTAAAGCTGCCTGAGAAAATGCTGCAAATGCTTGCTCTGAACGTTTTTCAGCCAAAGCACCTTAGGGCTACTGTGGATATAAAACTGCTTCTTGAGAAAATCCTGGCTTTGTCTATATTTATCCCTGCCACCCACTTCTGTGCTGATGTGGTACAGACCTTTCATCAAGGTAAGAATACTAGCTAAGTACCTAAGTACTAGGTTAACATTACATACTAGTATTAAACACTCTGGTTCTTCCCGCTAGGGTCAGCATAATAAATCAAGTACTCCCAACATTGCCAAAAAGGACATTCCCAATTGATCATTACCCAGTTCTTGCTTTGTTACTCAGAGGAAACAAAATGTGTGGGTTTTTTTTTAGAAAATATAGTCTAAAGGGTAAGTTATCTATCCATTCCTCTGCAAATGAGTTCTATTCTTGGAATGAATCAGTGAATCAGGTCAATGGAAGGTAACAATCTTAAACCACATGACTTTAACCCTTCAAAAGGACATCTTTAGTCCCTCATTACTGTCTGGTCAATTTTTTTCATATGTCCCTGGTTTTTTTATTTTCAATGAAACTAAAAAGTGTACCTGTTCATTATCTTAATCAATGTCCCAAGTATATGATAAGGCTAATGACATCTGTCTCAGAATGTGAAACCAGAAAAAGTTTTCTCCCCAAGAAACATGTACACTTCCTTCCCTTCTAATACTGAGATGTATCAAACTTTGTTTCCTTCAGCCTTGCTTGCCCAGAAGCTGAGTTGTTTTATGTTCAATCACAGTAAAAATAATTGTCTCCTTAATATTGGCTTATTTGTCTTCTTTTCCACCATCAAAATGCCAAAAAACTCAGTTTCATTTTCATTACCATTTTATTGATCTTACTATAGCTGCCTTCTTTTTAGGTTCTCAAATTCTTTTAACTATGAACCAAAGTATAAATAAAATTCAAAAATAAAACTCTGCATAGTCATCTTATTTTTTGGCAGAACTCAAGTAACTGCTCAAAGTACACAGAAAAGTACAATGCATAATGCCTTTTGCACACATCACTTTCTATCTTTTTTTTCCCGGAAGTCCATAAATATCTTCCAACAATGATGGTCACCATTCCATTTTTTAAACATATGTGATCAAATTTTCAGTAGGCACCCAAATTAAGCTGACTCTGTATAGTGCTTTAAAACAACAACAAAAACCTTGCCCAAACATTGATACTGCACATTTTGATACTATAATTATGCCCTTTTTGGCTCAGAAGATAGAATCTCATTATAGCTCTGTGAAAAGGACTGATATAAAGCTTTTTAAAAAAGTTCTTCATATACAGAACTGTAAGTATTTTTTAAAAATCATACTGCAAACTAATGATAGGAGACTGGTTAAATAAAATGTGGTGCATCCATTCAATGAACTACTATGCAGTCTTTTTAAATGTGGATGTGAATTTATAGTTACTTACATGAAAAGTTAGATACATTGTTTTGCCATATCAAGAAGTGTGTTAACCTTGTTAAAGATAATGGTATTGTGATTATATAGAAAAATGTCCTCAACTTTTTGGAAAATGCATGCTGGAAATGCCTTGAAAGTGCTGAGATATCCAATTTAGTTTAAAATATTTCCACACTTGCAAATATCTATCTATATCTTCCTAAATAGATGATAGATACATAAACATGCACAGCAAAAATGGCAAATGTTAACCACCAATGAATTCAGGAGGTGGGCTTACTGGTGTTTATTATTCTTTTCTTTGGTACTCTACATGTTCAACATTTCATAACAAATATTTTTTAGCATATGTATGTCATTATCCTACTTTTTAAAGGGAAAGATGCACATAAATATAAACTCCTTCCTGAAAGCTCAGCTATAATTATCCAGATGTGGGCTTACATACTCTTCTTTATATTTTACTGTGTTTTTAAATTTTGTGCAATGAGCATGCATTTCGCTTTTACATTCAGGAAAAAATAAATTATGCTATTCCAGAAATGCTTTCTATTAACAGCACATTACTACATTCTTAAAAATGTAGCATACAATGCTACCATGCTTAACACTTAAATGCTGGGTGGTTTCTCCTCTCACCTGTGATGAAGACCTCGTAGCTTACAACTTTCAGTGAGCATCATTGTCACCTGAATTTCAGAAGCTTGATCTACATAAAGAAAAGGACACTGTCATATATAGTATGATAATATTATACATATGACATCAATATTTTCTGGTATTAGTAAGTAACTATCTCAGACTGTATGGTAAATTTCATTAAAAGTTACAGGCAAATCTAAATAGGTCTAGCCTAAAATTCTATTGTAGTAGGTACAGTCTCACTGACAAAGTCAACATCTACAGATGCCATTAAGGATAAGTTTGACTATATAAAAATCAGAAATTAGTAAGGTTCCAGAAACAAAGTAGACAATGTAATAACAGACTGGAAAAATATCTGTAACACATAAGGCATATAAAGGGCTGATTTCGTCTCCCCCCCCCCTTTCTTTAAAGAACTCATACGATAAGAAAAAAAACTGAAAAAGAGGCAAAGGATATAAACATATAGTTTACTAAAAAAACAACACAAATGACCAGCAACATTAAAAAAAATGACTTTCTGCCTCATTCCTCAGTAAAGAAATGCAAATTAAACGAGGAGATGCCATTTTCCTCATCAGATTGGAAGAGACAAAAAAGTCAGCTACCTGTCAGTTTGGGCAAGAGTGTGAGGAAACAGGCTCATCCACAGTATCTTGGGTAGGTGGGGGAAACAACATCTAACAAAATTTTTAATACCTTTTACCATCATCAATCCCACTGCTAAGAGTCTACTCACAAAAGCTCATCTATATATAACATAACAAGAATACTGTTCAATTATAACAGCAAAAAAACTCAAAACAACCGAAGACCAAAGTGCCCATCGCAGAGAATTAGTTAAATTAGCACGTAAGAATAATATGTAGCTACCTTAAGAAAAAAAAGTCAGATTTACATGTACTGACAGAGGAAAATCTGCAAGGCATATTAAGTTTTAAAAGCAAGGTGAAAAACTGTGTTTGTGCAATCAGTTATATTTCAAAATCGAATTTATTTGGAAAATTAGATATATTTGGCTGTGTTTTTCTTCTTACTCACAGAGGGAATCATAAGAAATTGTTTATGGTGGTTATTTTTAGAGATACGAGAATTTACGTTTTGCACCTTTCTGTCCTGTTTAAACTTTCTAACCTTACAAACATAAAATTAGAAAAAAATGACCACAGGAGTTCTGACTGGAGATTGTGGTGCATTTTATTGTTTTCTTCTTCTTACCTCTATGTGGTTAAACAAATAAAAAGTACTATTATATTAGTAGAAAAAGATTTAAATTTTCATATAATAGCCCAAATTAGCATGATTATTCCATTTTATTTTTAGCTTCTGAACTCATGGTTTTTGGTCCAGGTAACAAACAGAACTAAAACTGGCTTTTAGTTCAATGTTTTTGAAATAAAACATGATAATGCAATTTACCAATATCTCTAGCCTGCAGCTTCAAAAGAATTTGAAGCCATTAAATATCTGCACAAATCTACAAGGATGCCTCCTCTTATAGGGACCACTATTTTAATAAGTATAGAGGATTTTCTCCCCTGTCTGAAAAGAACATTTCCATTAAGTGAATAGTATATTTTCATTATAAAATTGAAAATGAGTTTTAATTTTTTTAAAATGGTTTTTAAATATCAAAAACAAAATTAACAGTATACCCTTAAAAATACTTTCAAAGAAGCCAATAATAGATTTGTATGTCAACAATTAAAAAAATAGTAATAATAATTTATAGATCTTCTGATCAATGCAGTAAGAGGGAGAAGAAGATAGAAAGATGGGCAAAGCCAAGATCTACCTCCCAGCCCTACCTAATAAAATGCTAAACCAACAGTAAAATCCAGACCACTAAACTCAGGCACCATGATTATACACTCATTCCTTAAAAGTGGAGCTGTCAAAGCTGAGAAACAGTAAATTTCATTTACTTCCAAGACTAACCCGTGGAATCACTCCCTCTCTCATTACGTGATATTAGTGTTCCCTTTCCAGACAGCTTCACTTAGTTAAAACTTTTGTAGGAATACAAAATGGGTAGACAAAAAGCCACAGACTTGGAATACTTGCTACTTCTTTGAAAAAGCACTTTACCTCAATGTCTGCTGAAATAAACTCTAGTTGTTTAAAAACTGCTTAAAATTTAGGAACATTTAGTAAATGGCAGAATATGCCTTTTTACTCTTTCTGTAATCTAAATAAGTGTTAATAAAATTATGGCCAGAACTATTTGGGGGCTGAAAGGATCTTTTTAGAACTGAAAACTAGTAATAGTTGGAGGTCTGTACCAATTTGGTAAGAGTTTACCTTCTTGTCAACTGGTACAGAGATCCAAGTAAAATGAAAGGTAATTTCAGGATGTGTCATTTTTTGCATAATTTTTTAAGTTTTTAACTTTGATAAGCATGTTCTATTAAGCAAGGGACACTTGAGCTGGATAATGAGCTAAGGAAACTTTGGAGAAAAAATAATTTTATACATTTAGTAAGAAAAAATCATTTTCCTGGATTCCTTACCCAGTCTGGTCCTAGTCTTATAATCTTAAATACTGAAAGGTCTATCTTTAAGACGTATATATTTGAAAAGAATACTATACAATAATTTACATTCTAAAGTTACAAGAACAAAATGATTTTTTAAAAACTCTACTTATTTCTAATTTGTAAAAAATTAGAAGCTATAAAAGAAAATAAGAACTTAATACAAATAACTTCAAATTAATTAATTTATTTCATGGAATTCAATTTCACAATATTCACTGTGTGAAATTCAGATTCCTAATTTCAATCTCTGGAAATTTATATTGGAATATCCATTAAGTCTCTGCGAAAAATGATAACTTTTAAGAAGCCAAACTCCAATTTCCTGCTTATGCCTAAAGGCAAAGGTAGGGACTTCCCTGGTGGTGCAGTGGTTAAGACTCCATGCTCCCAATGCATGGGGCCCAGGTTCGATCCCCGTCAGGGAACTAGATCCCACATGCATGCCACAACTAAGAGTTCACATGCCGTAACTTAGAGTTCGCATGCCGCAACTGAGGAGTTGGCGAGCTGCAACTAAGGAGCAGGTGAGCCGCAACTAAGGAGCCCACCTGCTGCATCTAAGACCTGATGCAACCAAATAAATAAATTAAATAAATATAAAAATAAATAAATAAATAAATAAATAAATAAATAAATAAATAAAGGTAAAGTAACTGATCTTTTAAAAAATTATTTTTGCATTTTTAGCTGTACTTCTAATTGTATAGCATGTAACAAAGCATACATATTTGTGAAAGAACTCTGTCAACTCTATGTAGCTTCAATTAAAAAATAAAAATAACATTCCAAAAGAATAAATCTCAGAGACACTCAATCATGTGGAGTTATCTAACAAGTTTAAAGCAAATACCGTGGTCAGTACACGTCCCCTGTGTTTCCCACTCAAATCATGACCATATCTTGGCTAAGGACTCACTATGCTTTCTCTTGTTTCCATCTAGCTCAGAGAGAACATTATAATTACAGTGGTAAGACACAGAAACAAGCAAGTGACTACAATTCAAAGGTACACGGAAAGAGAAATCTTATCTTGTGAAACAGTCCCAGTATCTGCATTGTGTTTTCTTATCACTATTATTTCCTTTCCCCCCCACTTCCAATCCTAAATCAACCCAATTCTATACAGAAACCTCTTTTGTTAATTCAACATTCCTTCAGAACAAATTAATAATATCCCAGTTCTAAATTATCCATAGAATATTTACAAACCACCGAAGAAATATTAGAATTAAGGGGGAATGTTTCCTTTAAAAAATGGAGAAACTGTAACAAAAGGCAGACATTATTAAACTTAGGGCTCAAATTTTACATTTACAAAGAGTAATATGTAAAGTATCCTTCAAAACTAGTCAGAAAACCTAGTGGGACCAAACCTAAAATTCAATCTTTAGAAGTGTTTTGGGGTTAGGAGAAGTGAATGAATAAATTCATTTTATTAACTGTTAACTTACTCACTTAACAGTAAGTTACACCATCTGTTTAGAAAGAAGGAAGTGTGTGTTTGTAGCATCCTTAAACAAGCAATTTTGCTAAATTAAAAGAAATCAAATTCCGAAGTTTTTTCGTTAGATTAGTACAACCCAACTTTTTAGAAACAATAAACACAAACCTTTCATACTCCTAAGAATTCCTTTAACTAAATTTAGAAACATAAGTTCTTATAAATTAACTTTGTGAACTTCACAAAATTGTTACCTCCTACTCATAAAACTGAATTTAATTTTGCCCTTAATTTCTGCATTTGGAATGCTAAATTTGTTTTTCCAAAATTAATAACTAGTTATTTCAACTTACATCAGATACTGTCAGACATTAAGCACTCTTTAAATTACATTTTCTCTCTTAAAATGAGCAAATAGACTTACCTAAGAATTATTTAAGCTTTTACAAAGCTTAAATATACAAATCAATTATAAATCATTAAAATTCTAATATTATAAAAGGTCTTGCTAATTTACCAGTATTAGGCAATAAGCCATATAAAAACATATTCTAGTATATGTTGATAGGGAATCTCTAAGTGAAAATTTTATATAAATCAGTAAGTGAAATCAGTAAGTGAAAAATTAAGCATCACATTTCTCCAAAAGGAGAATATGTGAAAATAGGTATTCTGTTCATGAAAATATAAACTATCACTACCTTTTAGAAAACAATCTGGCAACAACTATCAATATTTTAAATGTAAACACCTTGTGGGGCAGCAATTCCAACTACAGCTATACCTGCAAAACTCTACCAAGAAATAACACACACACACACACACACACACACACACACAGAGAGAGAGAGAGAGAGAGAGAGAGAGAGAGAGAGAGAGAGAGAGATTTTCTGCAAATTATATATAACAGCAAAAAAAAGGGAGGACAGGGAGTGAGAGAAAGGCAAATAGCAGCTATTCACATAAGGTTCAGTGGGTCTGGGGGTCATTTTTTTTCTTTATAAGTCCTCAGTATTGAGGGTGGGGGCGGGTGCTGAGATGGAGGGAAAACTACTATCAATGTTTTTTAAGAAGGAAAAACCAAAGAATTTTAACCTAGGAAAAACATAATATTAGATATAGCAAAAATGAAGTCAAGTGGATGCAGTTTAATTAGAAGCCTGAGTAATATCTGATAAATATATAATGTCTTAATTTATTAGTTTCTATTTTCTATACCTTAATGAAAACAACATAAATCTCCTAAAAGGTTAGACTGTATGAGCTAAATTAACACAGACTGATTAATGATTAAGGTGTGGCACACACTGAAAATCTGAAACAATTTTGCTGTCATAAGCCACCTTAGACAGAAAAGCAGTATGGAAAACAGAATGGGAAATAAAATCCTACCTTTAACTGTTTTTACAAATGCTGGTTTTTCCTTATTTGGATCTTTTTCATCTACTAAAATCCCATGGAAAATACGCCCAAAAGTACCTAAAAGGAAAAATAATAATTAT
This sequence comes from Mesoplodon densirostris, assembly GCF_025265405.1. Lineage (NCBI taxonomy): Eukaryota > Metazoa > Chordata > Mammalia > Artiodactyla > Ziphiidae > Mesoplodon > Mesoplodon densirostris. Next base: position 152,227,877 of record NC_082665.1, on the reverse strand, counting down.
TGAGATCATATGATGACATTCATAAAATTGTAAGTACAAAACTTTCTGTCACAATACAACTTAAACATAACAAGGGAAAATGTGATCAACATTACTCCAGCCCTAGCATAAAAAGACTCAAATCTTTGTTTTTTAACGACTGTTAAAGGCTCTTTTTAACTACAAAATATCTTAACTTGCCTTTTGAAATACCAAATTTAAACTACATATGAGAATTCATTCTGAAATATCCTAAATAAACTAATGATATAGACAGGAGCACTGGAGCTCAGTAATGGGGTATCCGTAGAGACATTTATGAGTTTCTAGGCTTAGCCTCAGAGCAACGACAAAGGAGAAAAATGGACTCTCCTCACACATTCAAAAACACCAAAAAAATCTGCTTCCATTAATTACTATTTGCCACTGGAGACAGTTCAAGCCCCTCCCTTGGCTGTGACTGACCTACAAGCATCTCAACCAAACAGATGAATTCAGAATGACTCACATGCATCCAAAACATTCCAAACTGAGTTATGGAAGGGGGGAAAAAGTAATTATCTATTTAACACTTGAAGAGCTCAATAAAGTATTTTATTATTAATCTGTCTTCTTCTTTCAGCATTCTCCCCAGTCAATACCCTGAAACTCAAAAAAGAAAGCAAGGACCAGCAAGAGGGGAAGGGCAGGGTACTACCTCTCAAACACCTACCATGTGTTAGTTCATTTAATGAACATCAGTTCATCTCATCTTTGTAACTGTCTAACAGTAGACAACGGAGTCCAAATTTAGAGAAGAGGAAACTGGACACGGAAAACAGGAAATGATTTCTCCAAGGTCACATAGGTAATAAATTGTGAGACTGGGATTGGAAGTTGGGCATAACTCCAATCGCCATGCATGCGCCTTCTGCTAGAACCCATACACTTTCCATCACAGAGAGAATTACTTAGAATGTTTCAAAGAGGCCTGCTAGGTAGTGATCATCTTCAGACAAGAACTAAACAGAAAATATACTTTAAAGGTGACAAACACTAATAATCATGCCTTAATATACTTGAAAATCAACAATTGCACCAAGGCTGTCCATATTAAGGCAAATTGAAAAATCTAAAGAAAGGGAAAATAAAAACCAGTGTTATAGAGGAAACAAATTGTGCACTGCTTTCTATCCTTAAACTCAAAATGAGATGAAATTCTTAAATTCTGAAACAAAAAAAGTTTTATACTACTAACATTAAATCTTCCTTGAAAACCTGATTTTGAGATAATAGATACCTTCTTGGAGTACATCTTTTAGAGTTATCCTCTCCCTGGATATTGCGATATCCTTCACCTTAGCTTTGGCCTCCAAAAGAGTGACACTTCTCAGGTCATTCTTCTCTATCCGCAAGGTAGGATAACCTGAGGAGCCAACAAAGCCAAACCAAGAAATATAAATACCCTTATTATGGCATCAGGGTCAACTAGTTCAGTTAGAACCTCAGGACTCAAGTCACAGGAATGAATGAATGCAAGAATCATAAATGGAAAAAGGCACACACACGAACAGGGAGAATTACTTATAAAGGCCATACTAAATTTTAAAGAAACACTTTCCCACCTATCCCAAAATCTTAAAATGCAGAATTAAAACAAGAAACACTAAAAATAATATTATATTACCACCACTTCAATTGCTTTTCAGCCAAATGAAACAAGCTTTGATTCATGGAATTTAATTTAATCCCTCATATGGACTGCTTTTCTCTCCAAAGATTTTCTAATATAATCTCCTCACAAAAAAAAAAAACTTTTTGAATGAAGAGGTGTTTGTAAAAATATCTTTTCTAAAAAAAATATATATAATTGATTTAATCATTCTGGCATCCATACAGCCTAGTCATACCACTGTGAGATTCATATTTGTTTTTCGGTTCCCTTAATTCCCATTCATTCTTAATATGATGAGAGCAAAACAAAATTTCTGGCCATAAATTAAAATTCTCATTGCACAAAAAAAAAAGTCAGAATAAAAGTTAGTGTTAGCAAGCAGAAATTGGAATGGTATCCCCACTGGAATAGTATTTTGGGGAAGAAAAATCCCTAAAGAATGGGTGGACTTGGACAATGGTCATCAGTGGCTGCTAGAAGAACTACATGGAAGGCTTTGGAAACCTTTATAATGGATGGATTAGGCTGACAAAACCTGATTCCACTAATCAGCACTTTGACCATGATACGTCTAGGTGTGTGTGCATATGTGAGCATTTATGAGTGCATTTATGAGCGTTTAATCCTTCCTGGAGTTCTCTGAGTTTCCTCCATCTGTGGACTGTTGTGTTTTGTTATTTTGGAAAACTCTTGGCTATTTTGTCTTCAAGTATTTTTTCCGCTCCTTTCTTATTTATAGACAAATGTATTTCCATTGGGTTTTCTTAAAAGCACTATTTGTTTTTATCATACATAAGAAATGAAGTATCTATCTCCTTAAGGTAATGTCTACAAAAGAAATAAACTTCTTATTGGCAGTAAATAAAAAAAATTGTCAACAAATAAATGTATTTCCACTGACCTTTTTAAAATGCATTTTGCTTTTACTATCTACCTCTTTAAGGTTATATCCACAATCAAGAATTGACTCTAATGAGCAAATCTTGACAGCTAGACATTAAAAGCAATGATGTGTTTCTTATAAATAGTTTGGACTACTCTCACATCTATCATTATATTTCCTGAGGAACGTACGTCTTTCTTTCCTTGGTGGAGATGTTAACTGCTGTTATGATTCCTCTCAGATTTCTTTTAAGCTAGAGTGCCCCCTCCTTCCCTTTCGTTTTTCTTGCCACATCTTATTAAAGAAACTGCGTCAATTATCCTGGAGAATGTCCAGCATCTGCCTCTTCTAGTGTCATCTAACTTGTTTCTCTATCCCTGTATTTCTTGTAAACTGCAAGTCAGTTTTACAGCCTTGATTAGATCCAGGTTAACTCTTGGAGGGGGAGGGGAGACAAGAATATTCCATCTGGGAGCACAAAATACTTAGCTGTCCTACTTTTACTTTTTTTTTTTTTTTTTTTTTTTGTGGTACGCGGGCCTCTCACTGCTGTGGCCTCTCCCGTTATGGAGCACAGGCTCCGGACTCACAGGCTAAGCCGCCATGGCTCATGGGCCCAGTCGCTCCATGGCATGTGGGATCCTCCCGCACCGGGACACGAACCCGTGTCCTCTGCATCGGCAGGCAGATTCTCAACCACTGCGCCACCAGGGAATAGTTTTCACTTTTTTTTTTTTTTTTTGTGTTAGCTGTCCTACTTTTAATGATGCTAAGTTTCAGTAGTGGATTCAGGCGGTGACACTCTGATCCCTCAAATGGTAAAGTTCCCTACCTCCCTTTGTTCGTATAGTTTAAAACACTGACGATCTTTTCCTGAATCAAATATTTTATTAGGGGATTCAAGTATGATTTTCTAATTCTGCCACTCCTTCCACATTTATTAGCTGGGATTCTTCTGTAAAAAAAACATTTTCCTTCATAAACCAGCACTATCTGGTTACTGTGAAATAGTTCAGATAGCCAGTTGTCAGAGTAAGGCATTATTGGTGCCTTAGTTAACTCCCATAATGACCGATTTTTCTAAAAAGTATCATTACGAACTTGTGGATATTTACACATTTTTACATTTTACATTTACATCAATCCACTGCAGTCATTATTCTTTCTGATGCTCAATGGTCCCATTTTGGGGAGCTCTTGTCTTTAGTAGCTTCCTGGATTTTTGGCTCAGCAAATATCCCAGGTTTATCTTACACATTCCCGACCCAGTCCTGGAATCATCCGTTTCTCCAAAGAATCCTGGTACTTCTTAATGAGAAACAGTACTGAAAGACCACAAGAGGGCACTGGGTGAAGAACAGATACTCTTTAATTTTAGTTTACTAGAGAATAAATGTCAGCCCAGGGGAGATAATAGTTAATTGCCTAGAAGAACCTCATTAATCAATGGCAGCACTGAGTTGAGCCCTGACTTGTGGTCCACTGTCTATCCTGATGATTGTGTAGTTTCTTATTTGTATGGTGACTGAGTCCTCATTATGTCTAAATTATACTCTAAGAATGATTATTTTCACCCAAACATCTACATGTTACAGTATAAAAACTTTCATGAAAATCCTGTTCAAAAAAAGGAAATCAGACCCCATTCTCAACTCTAACGGCAGCTAGTTTCCCATCATGATCAGAAAACAATGTAAAGTCCTAACCACAGCCCATGAGACCATCAAATAATTCATTAAAATCCAAGTCTCTGCCTTCATAGAGATCAGTGGCTTATTCTATCTAACTACCTGAAAATCCTCCTTCTGAATTTGTATAGAAATGATTCAGCAGCCCTCTTAATACAATCTATAGAAACCTCTCCAAAACTAATTCTAGCAATTAAACCTAAAATTTTAATACTCCAATTTTGGAATGTTTCATTCAATGCTCTAGAAAGCAAAAGTTAAAGCCTAATTCTGTACATGTTAGATACTATGTACACAGCATGGCACACGTCCCACAAGTAACTAACCACACAGGACCAAAGAAAGACAGAACATAGACAATTTTAGTAAACCATCTTTAGAATTAAATTAACTCTTACTGGTGATAGGAGTTGCATTGTTGGGTGTGTCGGCTCTCAGATACTGAGTCGTCTGGGTAGATGGCTGAGACAGCCCTTGGGAACTACTGCTGGCACTGATGCTGCAAACAATTTTGAAGAGAGAAATACTTGGCAAGTCAGCTTCATTGAGAAATTTCCTTTTTCCATACATACAAAATGCATGTAGCCATTATAACCAGCTTAAAACCCTAACGGAGATCACAATAATGCATGGATCTCTATCACAAATGTTCCATATTGAAATTTTAATCTGCCTCATAACGTAGAGCTCTACTTTTTTCCTTCCTATCTCCACGACCACCAGGCAGGTTCTTCATATCACAGTCATTCACAAATGTGATATTCCTCAGACACCATAGATAGCAGTCCTGACCCTCACAAAATGTTATGCTAGTGAACCATCTCTTAGGAAAAGAGCTCATGCCACTCAATTAGATTGCTTTTAAGAAAAGGAGTATAAAGACAGGCCTCTTTTTAATGATGGTCCAAAATCAAATGGCCTACAGATGATGGAGTATGAAAGCAAATCAAACGTGCCAACGTGCTCAAAGCTTGGGAAGGGACTTCCTACCTGTTTCAAATCTGTTTAATCATATACATTTTGCTTCTTCTTCTTCCCCAATCCCGCATTTTTAGAATTTACGGAACTTATTAGAAATCTCTAGCACGTGAAGCATTCTATTATGCCATATTCTTTAAGTAAAGAGGAGACCCAGAAAATGGTAGGCTCAAATAAATGTGAACCCCATACTCAAGATTACTACAGATGAATGTCCTTTTGTCTTGTCAGTGGATGACGACCTTATCCCAGGGTCACCCTTGCACACATTCCAATTTCACTGCCTCAGCCCTTGTACTTTTGCAGCAGTGGACAAGTGAAGCATAGAAACTCAGCACGAAGAGTGAAATCACAGGCAGGATGTCATCCCCTCAGGAGGAAGGTCTACCTTTCCATGCCTCCCTTAGCTATAGGATCGGCAGAGTCCCATAAGAGGCTCCCAAATTTCCTAAATATGAAAATCGTTTAAATGACCACACCCCACAAAATAGTTCTGTATTTTCATAACCTGATGATTAAAAAAACACACAATGATAAGAAGCTGCTACTCAAAAATTGATCTATATAGGTCTACACATAGAGCAGGTATGGGACAGTACAGTGAAGAGATGGAGAGCATAACCTTGAAATCAAAACGGCCAGCACTACCATTTATTAACTAGCTGTATGACCTTAGGCAAAATGCTTCTGGAGCCTCAAATTCCTCGTGGATAAAATAACCATAATACTACCTCCTGAAAAGGTTGCTAAAAGGATTACATGAAAAATATAATCCCTTTAGGGCAATGCCCTGCCCTCAAACATACACTTACAAATTATTATTACTAATTATGCATATTATTACCAATATTATACATCCTTAATTCCTGGAACCACCAGGCACCTGTTTTTGGAGTTCTGAGTACATACTACTCAAAGACCATGTCGGAAATCAAATCTGTTAAAAGTCCAGGATTCAATAATGGGGAGAGAAGAGAAGCATTATCATCCCCAAAGAGGGGGGGAATAATAGAATACAATTTACTTACCCATAAAATGGGACTAAGAAAACCTACCTCCCAGGATTTTTGTGAGGCTCAAGTTGTATAATATACGTGAAAGTACAGTTCAAATATTACCTGCAACCAACGTACAGGTTGAATAAATATGCACAGACCCCAAATTATTTACTAAATGTTATTGTGTTTCTCTTCAGCAACTCAACAGCAGGTGGCACTCTTGTACCACCTCAGAATCCCTGAAAAGCCTGGGCATACAAAGACGTTATGCGCTCCTCCATATTTAGTGGTCCCTACAATGAGCACAGCACTAATGTTAAGCGATGAGAACAAACCTTTGAAAGCCCAGACTTACTGTTATGAGAGAAGCACGGAGCAGTTGGGGATCAACCCCTGATACCTATTAAATTCAATATCTACATAGCTACATCACATGAGGTAAAAAATGAAATAAAAATGTACACTTGCTAGCACTTAATAGTTTAACACCAGTCTAAATAAATTATCTCATTTGACTTTCATAAGCAAGTAAGATTAGTTATGAAGACATTAACCCTGCTTTAGCGTTCAAGTTAGAACTTAGGGCAAAGATCATCATTTTCCTTCAGAGCGCTTATTATGATTTATATTTCTCTATTTTTCTGTGTAATTCATTTATTTAATTATTCATTCAAAAACTATTTACTAAGTGTATACTAGATGCTAGATACTGTGCCAGGTGCTGGGGATACAGCAGTGAGCATAAGAAACAAAGATCCCTACCCTCATGAAGCCTACATTCTAGCAGGGATTTCTGGTTTAATGTCTATCTTGTCCAAGCAGACTGTAAACTCCATGAGGGCAGGGAAAGTACCTATTTGTTCACTCCTCCCTTCCCAACACTTAAGCCAGGGCCTGGAACAAGAGGCCTCAAGTGGGCCCAACTCTTAGTGAGAGCTCAATTAACACTGAATCAATCAATCAATAAACAGAGAAAAACACCCTTCCTTGGAATAGAAAGCTTATAAGCCACACAGAAGAGTTGCTGCTGACATGAGCTATTGATATATACTGAAAGAGGGAAAGAATTACCGCTCTAACAGAATGGTTTCCTGTCTCTCTCTACTCATTCCTCATTCAACAAATTCTTCATGCAACATTCATTCAGTGATACCTGTTAGACACTGAATAAGGGGAATACAGAAATGAATAAGGGTAAATAAAAGGGACCGTGTCACCAGTAATGGCAAGGGTGATGGGGCAATGCAGATAATGGAAAATGAAGATATTGCCAAATAACAAGTTCAAGTATCCCACAAAGGAGTGAACTCTCCTATAGTTGCAAGCTAACAGGGAAAGACTACAGTACAGACAGGGTGCAGGCCAATCCCTCTGTGGAAGGACTTTACAAAAGCTCTGCATCTCCAGAATACACTCATCTGGTACAACACAGAGACTGAAAAGATGAGCTTACAGTGTCAGGAGAGGGAAAGTCACACACTTGGGCTCCAACTGCCCCTGGCATGAGCACACCTCAGGCAGTTTTATTCTCTGCCTCTAAATAAGCTCTGTGTATAAGAGGACTCTGGCTCCTGAGTGTCAGGAATGGAAGAACTCTCTACCATCTCTACCAGCCATGGGTTCCATCAAGCCTCACAGGGCTGCTGTGAGGATTAAGAGGATTAATGGATGTAAAAGCACATGGAACAGTGCCTGGCATATAACAAGTGCTTTATACAGTTACAATACTGAGCTATTACAATACAGCTATTACAACAAGTCCCTCCTGATGCTCGGCCCTGGTCCTAGCAGTGCAACCCTGAAAAAGTTATTTAATCTCTTCAAGCCTGTTTCTTTATCTTTAAAACAAGGACAGTACCATACCCGTAAGTGGCTGTGAGTGTCAAATAAGATAATACATGTAAAGTGCTTGGTACAGTACTGGTAAATAGCACTCAATGAAATGGTAGCCGTTGTTATCTCAGTGGCCCCAGTGCAGAGGGAAGAAGCAGTGTCTCTTAAATGCTATTAGATTACTGGATGGGAACTTTCTAGTCACCACTATTAGCTTGCCTGGCATGTAATAAATAACAGCTACGAGAATAGGAAAGAGCTGAAGAAGAAATTAGTCCATCACTACCAACACACTGCAACTTTCTGAAAAGAAAAATCATAATAATGGCACTTACTGTATGCCGGGCTTGTTCTAAGAGCTTACACTTTTACTTCACTAAAACTTCGCAACATGCCTACAAAGTATGTGCCATGATCATCTCTGCTTTAGAGATGAGGAAAACTGAGACATAAAGCAGCTACAAAACTTCCTCTATCTGGGCCACAAAGCTAGTAAGTAGCACAGCTAGAATTCACAGATGTGCTGGATCCAGTCCATGCTCTTAACCACTAGGCTGTACTCTGAAAACAAGCGATGATGAAAGCTGCTTCTATTCAGGCAACGTCTGGAAACATCTGCCTGAAAACTAGAGAACTGGAACACCAATTCATGGGTGGTAACAAATTATTTCAGCAGCAAAGGTAATAAGCCCTATGGATTCTGAAGTTCTTGCACAACTCTGATCTCTGGGTTCAGAGCGCCCCCACACAAGCACGCATGCAAGGAGAATGTGTTCATCAAGACAGACTACTAAATGCCATGCCTTCCAGTGACCTCTAACTCTGCCATATCCCCTCTCAGAGTCCCATCAAAATGTTCCTTCTACTTCACTTCCCCCTCAGTTCTTTCTCTACAAAACCCGATTCTAACTAACACAACCATATATACAAACACCCCATCCGTGAATTTCCCTTCTCACTCTGACCTCCTCTCTCTTCTTTCTCTACTCAGATAAAGAAAGTGTAACAGAGGGGACAGAGAGTACTCAGGGGCAGGAATTAATCCAGCCAGGATCCCCATCCCCTTGTGCTTTTGTTTCTGCCACACATATGCTTACCCGCTGTATGGCACCATGTAGGACTGAGGAGTCAGCAGTAAGACACACTGCTCCCTAACTGGGAAAAGCTTACATTCTAGCAGGAGAGACAAGTACACAAAAACTGATTTTAGAAGGAAAAAGTAAAATAATTGCTACCAAAAAGAGAGAGACAGAGAAACGGAGAGGGAAGGAGAGAGAGACAAAGAGAGGAGGGAGAAATTGATGGTTGGGAGGCTTAAAAAAGAGTTCATGAAAGAGATGGCAATGGAGTTGAAATGTGAAGAATGGTTTGAACCAGTGGAAAATGCAGGGAGCCCTGTGGGCAAAGGAAGGCATGAACAGAAGTCCTGGAGGGCAAAGTGGAGGGCAAAAGTGGGGAACAAGTAATCATTTAACTGGAGCGTGAAGTAAGGATGAGAGACAAGGCAGGCTCATCTCCAGACTGTAAAGGAGGGTGGCCTTGAAAGCCAAGTCACGAAGCTGAGAATGTCTTCAGTCAGCAACTGGGAATCACTGAGGAGGGAAACGAGAACTGTGCACTAGGAAAATAAACCTGTCTACGATTCCATCTTTACCTCTCACCCTATCCTGGCTATAATGTCCTCCTGGTCATCTGGACTCACCCAGGCTGGGATGAGCACTTGTTTTATTCCCACACTATAATACACATACCACAGTCATCAAATTTACAAACTTTTGTAACACGGGTTAATGCCAAAGATTAAATACTTGAAGCCATGAAGTGTATCATTATTTTTTTTTTATTCCGAGCACTTAGCATAACATCTAACCCAGTGTATCTCAAAGCCTACACATTAGACTCACCCAGAAAGCTCTAAGAAAAATACTGATGCTCAAACACCACCTTAGACCAATGACATCAGAATTTCTGGAAGGGGGTACCTAAGTGCTGATGTATTTTAAAAGCTTACCCATGACTCTAATGTGTGACCAGGTTGAGAACTAATGATTTAAATCATAGCAGGTTCTCCATAAATGTTAATAAATTGGATGGATGGATGGATGGATAGAAGGATGGATAGTGATGGAGGGACAAACTAGGAGGAAGAAACAGGGCTATTTCAAAAAGGTACTAGGAGTCTAGAAGAGAGTCATGTCAAAGGGGATGGGGAAAGAATTGATCTCTACTACTTCTCCGGCAACTAATAAACTAATTTCTGACTTCACAGATTTTTAAAAATAAAACCAGAGAAACACAAAGACAGTATTTTTCCCCTTGGCTAGGGCTTAACCACCCTTCTTCCGCTGCACCACTGTGCACCAGTGGGCATGGGTGTGTGTGGGCTCCCATGTAAATGCAAACAACTGCTTTTATTTTTTTCCTTTCCCAAAATATATACGATACCTGTCATCCAGTTCAATCCTTTTCATACTATGAAGGTGCAAAACAGCTAATATTATTGCTACAAGAAATATTACTGCACAGCAAACCCCTACGCTGATATAAAATACACGTGTAGAAGTGGTTGGAGCTGCATGTACAGGATCATCTGAAATAAAAATGAACAGCACATTAAGCTTTTTAAACAAATATCATCAATTGCTTTGTGATCCAACATACACAATGAGTACCCTGTTCTTTGTAAAAGATTTTCATTTCACGTGTCCATTCTTTGATAAGATCCGTTACCAGTAGCATGTTGATGTAAATTCACACAATTTAAAAAGTGCTTTTGTTGTAGTAAAAAAGGGATTTTAAATACAACTTTTGGTTAATGAGTAAAATTTACAAGTGGTATACATATAATAAACCATCTATAGCAGTTCTGTGCAATAGGGGAATGCTCTATAGGGTGCATTCCAATACAGCAGCCACTGGCCACTTGTGGCTATTAAGCACTTGAAATGTAGCTAGTACAATGGAGGAACTGAAGTTTTAATTTTATTTCATTTCAATTAATTTAATGTTAAATAGCCACACATGGCTAGTAATTACCATACTGGACAGCAAGCTCTACAGACCCTTCCTCAACAGTGACACCTGGTACGGAGAGATCAGACATCTTTGTTGCCAATGACCACTAACTCACAGGGGGAGGGATATACAGTAGAGCGACCCACAGGTAAAACAAACAAACAAACCTTTCATCTTTTTCACTTTTGAGAGTAACAGAAATTATTTTGCTTATCTGTTTTTAAAGATAAAAGCAAGAAAACAAGACTATACTCATGAAATAAAATAACAGTCACCTTAATATTACTCAAAAAGAAAGAAAGCCTCAGCAATATGGGAAATAATTCAAAGACACAGAGACACATGTATACACATACACACAGGAGCAACTGAGAAAGAGACACAGAAACAAAGATCCACATGATAAGAGCAAGCAGAATGGAAGACAGAGAAATAGAAACAGAACTGGTGTAACTGGAGATTCATGTAAGTTTTGATGAGTACTCACATCAGAATTCTAGTGAAGAATTTGGGTTTTATCCTAAATGATATGGGAAGTCACTGCAAGGCTTCAACCAAAGGAATGATACACACGATCATACTTGAAAATAAAAGAAACAAAGATGACTCTGCATGCTGTATAAAGAACACTGTGGGGAGAAGCAAAAGCAGAAGCAGGAACAAATCAGGTTACTCCAGCAGTCCACGAAAGAGAGAGCAGTGGCCTGGACAAGAGTGTTATGGTGAAGGTGAGAAGTTCATGGATTGGGAAGCAGAGTCAACAGAGTTTGCTAATGGATTGAACCGGGGTAGAAAGAAAAAGAGGAAGCAAAGCTTTGGCTTAAAGAATTAGGTGGATAAGGTACCTTTACAAGGAGAAAAAAGAAGCAGGCTGGGGAAACAGAGAATCAAGAGTTTTGTTTTGTCCAAGAGTACCTAGTACACATCTACGTGGAGATGTCAAATTGACAGAAATACAAATGTGGAGTTATGGGGATAGGTCAGGACAAAAGATAAAAGTCATAGCTTTCAAAAACTTAAAAATAAGATTGCTTTCTAAAAGTTAAACTTTGAGTCAACAAATAATAAACCAGAACAGATCAATGCAGAGAGACCGAGTGGCTTCTAGGGCAGCTAGACTTGAGAGCAGCCTGCATGAAGGTATAACTTTCCTTAAGAATGCCACAGGCCGTTCAACCTTGAAGGGGTGGGAAAGGAAGGTCCCAAAGGCTGATGTTGGCAGTATCCGTCTCAGCACACTCCAAGGCAGAGGAGAGGGTACCACTCTGCTGGGCAGGTCCCCAAATGCGCCCCACCTGACTACCTCCAAATCCCAAGGCTTGTGTATGCACTGTTCCCATTCCCTCACTTTGACATTTCACCTGCCACCACCTAGTCACCCTTCAGGTCTCAGACGAGATGCCACCCTCCTCAGGAAGCTCACCCTCATTCCCAGAGGAGGTTACTTGCTCCTCTCCTCAGGATTTCCAAAGCCCCTTGTGCTGGCCTCGTCACAGCCTGCCATAAGATACTGTCGTCACTGGGACTGCAACTCCATTTCCTCTGCTACATTAGAAACCCGTGGGGGCGTACAGAGTGTGCTTTGTTCACAGTTTAATCCTCTGCCTCAATCATACCACCTGGCACATCACAGCCTCTCGGTAAACGTTAGATGGATGAATACACAGAAAGGGAGGGGAGGAGAGAGGGAGCAAGGAAGAGACAGACAGAGACCAAGGATGCGCAATACTGGATTCTGCTTATCAGAAATAATAACCCTACTAGCATAAAAGAGACGGATAAAATCACCAGAATTTTACAAGTAAAGTTGGAGAGCAGCAATAGTTTAAAAAATAGTTTTATTTTCTTCTCAAAGACCAATCCGAATGAAATATTTCTAAAAGGCAGACAAATCTCATATTATTTTACCTTCAAAAATGGTCTACTTTGAGACAACCAGATGCTTTGTGCCTCTTGAGGCGATGAAAAAGATAAAATAGGAAGCACATACTACCATCTATGAACTATTCTAGCCCAAAGAGCTGGTTCTCAACCTAACGAAGTACAAAATCTAACTACCAGTTTAGAAGAGAGAAAAACATGTTAAATGACACCACAAAAATGCAGATGTGGAAAATTCTATGAGACAAATGACTCAATTTCTTCAACAAATAAATGACAGTGAAGGGAAGGGGGTGGTTTCTGATTAATATAAAATACATGTCAACCAAATACAGTGTGTGTAGGCTTCCTTTGGATCCTTATTCAGGGAAGAAACTATACAAAGACAATTTTGAGACAATCAGGTTAATTTGAACATGGACTAGCTATCAGAAGATATTAGGAGTTAATTTTGTTACATGTGATAAATCAAATACAAGTGAATAGGTGTTGGGTGATTGTGGCTTATTTTTTTAATGGCCTTTTAAAAAGTTACCTACCCTGAAACATTTATGAGGTGAAATGATATGATGCCTAGGATGTGCTTTAAAGTACTACTCTATCCTTCCCCACCCACGCACCCAACTGAAAAAGGAGGAAGGAATCAACGGTACAGGACTGGCAAATGTTGATCATTACTGAAGCAGGGTGATGGTCACATGGGGGTTCATCAAAACATTCTCTTGACTTCTGCATACTTGAAATTCCCTCCCCCGATTTTGTTTTAGTTTACGTCCATAAAAACAATCTAGTAACATTTTAAGATACTGCTGTTAAAATGATTTCAGGAAGAGTAAGAGTTAATGATGTATCCATGTCAGAAAAGGAAAAAGAAGTCTAAGTTATATGACCTTATACAACCATTATCAAAAAATAAAAATCTCCTTCAAGTTTCTGCTCTGTAGGTTTAAACAATGTGGATATTTAAGCCTGTATTTTCACCTGGATGAAACTAGCTGAGGGTTACATCCAGGCCATGAATTAGATTTTCTGTCCTTCTGTTAAACAGATGAAGATCTTACACATATTTCACGTTCATACTTTAATTATGACCATTTGAAATGATGATATAAATTCTTGCTTATCAAAGTTTTTTAGATCACATGAAATATGTACGAATTTTGCTTTACAAAATTTTCAATATTCTAATAGTTTCATCTGAACATACCAATCTACAAAACATCAGTGAAATAAGCAGCATGGCGTCATTTAATCTTTTGACAAACTGGAAACCACAAAACATCCAAGCTACACAAAACCATGTTCATTTGCAATCCATCATTTTTCATCCCTAATGATGGAAAAAGATAATACAGCAACACTTACAAATAGTTCTGCTAGTGTTTTTGTCCAAGTATGAAGTTTTTACTTCTTCAAGTTCTGAATTAAAAAGGAGATAAAAGATGCTTTAGAAATTCTTTCTTTTCCATGAAAATCCTTAAATACCAAATTATATTTTCTGAATTTTTTCTCACATAGCTTTATGTTCTAACAGAAGTCCCTGAACTAAGTAACAAGGTATTTGTTGCAAGATAATAAATATATAGCTAGCTAGTGGGAAGAAGCTGCATAGCGCAGGGAGATCAGATCAGTGCTTTGTGACCACCTAGAGGGGTGGGATAGGGATGGTGGGAGGGAGACGCAAGAGGGAGGGGATATGGGGATATATGTATGCATATAGCTGATTCAGTTTGTTATACAGCAGAAACTAACACAACATTGTAAAGCAATTACACTCCAATAAAGATGTTAAAAAATATATATATAATAAATGCTACATTACTATTCTGATAATCATCACTATATTCATCAATCAATAGTCTATGCCTGTATTAGCCAATGGGTATTACTTACAGATAGATGCTCAATGAAAAAGGGTTTCTGTGGTCAAGAAGTCTGGGGAAAGCTACATACTATAACCTCTGTGGAGGTCCACAGTGCACATTAGCAGAGTGCAAAGGCTCTGAGGAGTTTGAGAGTAACAAAACCTGTCTGATCCAATAATTTACACCCTCATAAAGGAAAATTTTCTTCCCAGTAACACCCATTAACATTCTATACAGTACATGTATGTTTTCTGTGGCAGATAGTTTTCAAAATGTAGTAAGCTGGAGAATCATATAAATATATTAGGATCACATATTAAAGAGTCATGAATGTAAACTGGATGATTAGGGCGGCCAGAAGTATGACCACCAAATAAAAAGGGTGGTACTATATTAAACTTAAGTCTAAAACAGAATAGAAAATTACATCAACTGTTAATTTTCATGTACATATTAAAGAACATGGAGAAGGTATGGGATTATTCTGAATATCGGCTGATCATTAACCTTAGTGGGCTCCACAAACCCCAACACACTTGTCCAACATTCTGCCTTTAAGCACTAACAGATGAAGCGCCGTGGTATAGGCAGCGCCACCTCCCTAGGGGCCAGGAACCACCTGTTCTGCATTCCTCACTGACTGCCTATGCACGCTTAGGTGACCACTCCAGGTCCCAGCCTCCTCATATTATATAACGACTAGGTTGAACTAGAGTCTCTAAAGTCTTCTTTGGCTTTAAAATTACATGAAGGTATAACTGGATATGCAAGAACTGACAAATGTATCAAAACACCAAAGCTAACAAGGGACTAACTTTTCATTATAAAAATGTCCATTCTGACGAGATCGCGCATTCAGGGTGGTGTGGCCATAGATTAAAAATGTCCATTCTGGATAAAGAAGTGCTGAAAATACACGTGCATGCATGCACACACCACACACATAATGGAATACCATTTAGCCATAAAAAATAAGGAAATCCTGCCATTTGCAACAACATGGATAGACTTTGAGGGTCTCATGCTAAGTGAAATAAGTCAGACAGAGAAAGACTATGAGATATTCTATGATCTCACTTATATGTATATAGAATCTAAAGAATCAATTTTTTTTTAAATCGTAAGAGATCAGATTTGTTATTATCAGAGGCAGGAGGGAGGAGGAACTGGAGGAGGTAGTCAAAAGGTACAAACTTCCAGTTATAAGATAAACACTAGGGATATAACGTACAGCACGTTGTACTTTATATGTTATTTAACACAATATATTAGCTGTATGATATATGTGAGAGTTGTTAAGAAAGTAAATCCTAAGAGGTCTCATCACAAGGAAAAAAATTTTTTGTTTTTTTGCTCTCTCTTTCTATTGTATCCATATGAAATGATGGATGCTAAGTAAATTTACTGTGATAATCATTTCAAAATGTATGTAAATCAAACCATTATGCTGTACACCTTAAACTTATACAGTGATGTATGTCAATTATATCTCAATAAAACTGGGAAAAATATACATGGAGAGTAACTGTTTACTTTATATTTACTCTAATTAAAAGATTAAATTAGAGCTTAAAAAAATGCCCATTCTAATGCAGTACAGCTTTTTTACTGGCATGTTATCTGGACATTAGCCATTATAACTCATGTGCTGGCCTCAGGCGTTCTCATAACACTCAGCACTAACTTTGGCTAGGAAATGTGTTAAGAGACAGTTTGCCAAAGAAGCAAGAGCACGGGTTTGCAACCCATCTCCACCACTTAGCTGTCCAGCCTTGGCAAGTTGGTTGGATTCTCTGAGCCTCAGCTTCCTCCTCAGAAAACGGAGATAATGAGAGAACCTACTGCCTAGGGCTGCTATAAGCATTAAATGGGTTTAATGTGTGTAAAGCACTTGGAACACAGTAGGCACTCAGCAAGTTTAGAGGGGTTTTCTTTAGCTTTTTTTTCCCCTATCTTAGATACTAACCAGCTCTACCAATGTGACTTTGTAAATTCAGGTCACTTTAATCTCTCTGGAACTTAAAGTGAGTGGGTTGGACTAGATAACCTTTAAGGAGAATTCTAAAATTCTTTGATCTATGACCTAGTATGCTGAAGCTCTTTCATATCCACTGTAATTTCTTGAGTAACAGATTATTCAAAACCAAAAACTACCAACATGTATTAAGTACCCACATATGGTATTCCAAGTTTCAGGTTATTAGCTTCAATTAATCTAAAATCAACCAACCAACCAACCTCTTGAAACAAGTTACTATGCCATTTTACAGATGAAAAAAACTGAGACTTAGGTTAAGAAACCTGTTCCAATTATCCTGTCAAAAACAGAGCTGTAATTCTAACGCAGGTCTTTCTGGCTCCAGGGCAATTCTTCTACATAACGGTAATTCATAAAGGAAACATAGTTAACACCCCATTACTCAGGGGTCCCCATCAAAATTACCTGATTTCTTTACCTCTTCAGCCACTAGTGCTATTTCACATTCCTAAAGGAAAACATCCTTAGCAATTGTGATGAAAATTTCGAGAAAGCAGGAAATGAGTGGGGCCTGAATGAGATTCCTGGCTACAAGCTATCTCGGTGATTATTTCGGAATTTCATCAGTTAGTGCTTTCTTTTCTCACTTGCAACTATAATCAAGATTTGATCACAAATCTGTAAAACGATGACAAAATCTATTTTTGACCTTCTCACATCTATATAAAACACACACTTTGGTAAATAAATTCCTTACTTTTGTAGCACATTTTCCTCCGTTTAAAATTTAAGACTGTGAAGTTTTTTGAAGAATTTACTGTCAAGTTGAGCTGCATTAGTATCATAACCTCAGAATCTACTTTGCCAGTACAGGAAAGCTCGACCCGAAACACTGTTTAAACAAAGAAAAAACATATTTTAACTTTCTAAAAATCAACATTAATGCCCATTGAATAATTTGGAATTTATTTTTGTTGCAATAAAACTAAACATAATACATTTACCTAACATACTAAGCAGAAACTTTCAGAGAACTTATCTTTAGACTACACAGCTTTGGACATTAAGGACTTCATTCATTACAGATATAAAAGTTAGCATTAAAGGACACACCAGGACATAAAGGAAGAGACTTATTTTCACATTTGCTCATGCTTTTTAATGTATCACTTTGTCTCGTACGTTCTCTTATTATAATGTAGTGAAGCTACAGAATCGTAAGGCAAAGCCTACTACCCCATCAGTCACAGTCAACAGGAACAACAAAAAGTACCGGATACGAAAGGAAAGACAATTCACCACCAAAACGCAATGATGTATTATTCTTAATGAAGAGATTAAAAATAAACCTGTAGGTGAAACTGGTAAATTCTCAACTATGCATTAAAAAGAAAAAAAAAAAACCTTTCTAAACAGAA
The DNA here is from genome assembly GCF_025265405.1 of Mesoplodon densirostris. Classification (NCBI taxonomy): domain Eukaryota; kingdom Metazoa; phylum Chordata; class Mammalia; order Artiodactyla; family Ziphiidae; genus Mesoplodon; species Mesoplodon densirostris. The sequence goes on along the minus strand of NC_082665.1, from coordinate 152,209,707 downwards.
ACTGGCTTTAATCAATTAATGTAGCAAGGGGATAACAGACTTTGGTGCACATCTTTTTTTTTTTTTTTCAATCTTTCAGTTTAAGACTCTTTTTCTACAAATTTAGAATACATCATTCTACCATCTACATCAGCGTATGAACAACATGGGCATTTTTGAATTTCTTTACTGGCCCATAAAAATTAACCAGCCTTCCCATGTTTTCTTTCTTTTTTTTTTTTTTTTTTTTTGCTGTACACGGGCCTCTCGCTGCTGTGGCCTCTCCCGTTGCGGACGGAGCACAGGCTCCAGACGCGCAGACTCAGCGGCCATGGCTCACGGGCCCAGCCGCTCCGCGGCATGTGGGATCCTCCCGGACCTGGGCATGAACCCACGTCCCCTGCATCGGCAAGCGGACTCCCAACCACTGCGCCACCAGGGAAGCCCCCCATGTTTTCTTAAAGCTTAGATTAATGAATGTCACTAATAACAGTGAGTAAGACTGTCAAAAAAGTTCCATAACACGGGGGCTTATACTGTCAAGTTTTAAAATTTTTCATTTTCTTTAAATCTCACATCTTCAGAAGCCTCTCTCAAAAGGCTGGCTCAAAAGTAGTTAAATTGGTGTAAATATGACACTTAAATGATTTACTCAGACATGTCCTGAGTGCCTATCCTGTTCCAGATGTTATGCTAGGCACCAAGGGTAGACAGCTGAAAAAGACAGCTCCTGCCCTCAGGGTGGCACACGCTAGAGGGAGAGACAAAGAATTACAAGATAATGTGATCAGTTCAAAACAGTTAAATACAGAAGAGTTAACAAATGGAGGGAGAGGAGGCAGGAAAAGGAGAGTACAGATTTTGAGTCTTGCAGGATATTTAGTATGAATAGAAATTCACAAGCAGGAAAGATGAAAAAATGGTTCTAAATACAGAGACCAGCTTGTGCAAAGGCATGGCTCTGAGAACTACATGTAGCATGGCATTGCTGGAACACTGGGGCAAATGCAGCAATAAGGTTTAGACAGGCAGGCAGGGGCAGATGGTAAACACAGCACACTGGCTGGGGAGTCTGCAATGTACTCAGCTGACTGGGGTGGGGGCACTGAGGGGCTTGGTATCACACGGTCAGAAGTGAGTGTTCGGTGGTTATCAGGGCTGCAGTGTGGGAACTAACGGAAGAGAAACAAGACCAGACAAAGGGACCCAGCTGGGGGCCAACAATGCATATACGGAGACAGAGAAGAGTTGAGTGCAGACAGTTCTGGAAAGGATGGAAAAGAGGAAATGGTTTACACAGTCCAAATAACCCCTATTTAAAAAAATTACTTTTCAAAGTACTTACGCGTCTGATACCTACGTGTGTGCGTAGAACACTACATTATCAGTAGTTTAACTGTTATTTGAGAGTACATGGGACACAGTTAAAAACAGTATGTTAAACTCTGTCCCTGAGACTCACCTGATAAAGTGCGTGGAACTTCCCCCTGAGCAGAAATGTTGACCTGGGGCATGTCCATAGCCACGAAATTGTCTACTTGGAATCCCAGCTTATATTCAACCTGTAAAATGGAGAAATAAACAAACTGGATCCGTCATAACAGAAAAGGCACCAACAGCTTGACCTCACTGATTCAGGTCATTAACTAATGAATGCATGAGCCTTTCATAAGAACAAATAATCTAGCTATTTTTTAAAAAGTCCAAATTGTCAGAAACAGTGCTAGGAATGTTCCTTTTGTTTTAAACAGTTGAGGAAACCAAGCCAGGGAAGTTGAATATATGCAATTTAGCTAGAGTGGGAATCCAGCTCAGCTGCGTCTGATTCTAAGACTTTTCCCCACCAGACTGCATTGCCTCTTACATGACCCATTAGATTACTGTCTTGGGGGTGTGTTTATTTTTTTCTTCCAGTTTTATTGAGATGTAATTGACATATATCACTATATAAGTTTAAAAGGGTTACAGCATAATGATTTGACTTACATACATGATGAAATGCTTATCACCATAAGTTTAGGGAACATCTATCATCTCATATAGATACAAAATTAAAGAAATAGAAAAAAATGTTTCCTTGTGATAAGAACTCTTAGAATTTACTCTCTTAACAATGTTCATATATAACATACAGCAGTGTTAATTCTATTTATAAGGTTGTACATTATATCCCTAGCACTTATTTATCTTATAACTGGAAGTTTGTAGTACCTTTTCATTGCCTTCATCCAAGTCCCCCTGCCCACCTCCTCTGGTAACCACATATCTGATCTCTTTTTCTATGTGTTTGTTTGTATGTTTGTTTGTTTTTGAAGTATAAGTGACCTACAATGCTATATTAGTTCCGTTTATGCAACACAGTGATTTTTTTCTATACATTTCAAAATGATCACCAAAATAAATCTAGTTACGTCACCACAAAGATACTGTTTAGTTACTGACTATACTCCCCACGCTGTAAATTTCATATCCTTGACTCTTATTTTGCACCTGGAAGTCTGCACCTCTTAATCTCCCTCACCTATCTCTCTCCTCATCCTCTACCTTATCTCCTCTGGTAACCCTCTGCTTGTTCTCTGTATTTATGACTCGGTTTCTGTCCTGTTATGTTTGTTCATTTGTTCCTAGGAATTTTCAATTGGATAAAAATTCAATCCAGTAAGCCACCCTCTATTTCATGCTCAGAACAGTACCACCACTCTCCTGTACAACCTGCCATCTAGGATTCAGAAATTCTCCTGAGGACCACAGCCACTGACAGAGAAGCCCTGGAGAGGCAGATAGATATGAAGAGCCAAGGGGCTGAGATGTATAATTTACAGACCATGACTAGTCACCAATGTCTTCTCTATCTGATAAAAGCCAAGCTCTGAGGGCCTGCATGTGACTGGTGGATGAAGGTCTGTTCTACAGACCCACTCACCTCACAAGCAGATTCCCAGGTACAAATTTCTCATAGAATATCTAAGCCACATTCTCTAGTCCAGCTTTCACCACTGAGAAAGTTTATGTTTGGATGCCCATCTAACCTCTGGATCTGTTTCTCAAGTGATTCAGAATCAGGAAAGGAAGAGGGGTGACTAGGAAGATGTCCTGGGAACACCACTATTCTCTATCAGTACCTGGCCTACATACGTGGCTTAATAGAACCAATCAGCATCAATCAATAAATATAGTCCTGTGGCTAGAGAGATGTTCATGAAAGAAGGAGTTCAAACTGCAAAGCAATAGGTTAAATTCAGAATGGCTGCCACCTTCAAGACCTTCAGTGAGGCCTTATATTTCACGTTACTCTTTGTCCTGCCCTTGGGGACTCAATAAGAATGGTACCCCTCTCCCATTCAGTGGTCACAAGGGCTTTTTGGTGCAGGTTGGGACTGGCAGAAGCCAAAGGGCAATGGGTTAGGAAAACAGTAGTAGGAAAGAGGTTCAAGAAACCATTCTTCAAGAAACTTAACTAGGAAGAATGTAATCAGGTAATGGTGGGGAGCAGGGCTGGGGGTGGGGGGTGGGGTAGATTTCAAAGCCTTTCTTCTTTTTTCAATGGAAGATACTCAAACGTGTTTATATGCTAATGAAAAAAACCAACAAAAAAAGGACTTAACAAAGAGGAAACAGGGAAAGAGTAACCTTCCAGATTATAAAAGAAAGGATGGACACCTGAGTATTAACTGGGTCAGGAGGTGTTTAAACCATGGATAAGAAGGGCTCAATCCAATGACTGTAACTCCCCCTCTAGGTTTCTCTTTTCACACTCTACTTGAAAGTCCCAGCACGCCGTAGGGGGTATGCAAATATTAAAGTATTGCTTTACAGTTAAGATAGGTATACAAACAATTGTTAAAGGCTGTATTTGGTAAGTGCCATGTTCACAACAAAGGGAATGTTCTTGCTGTTGCACATCAGTGACTTAGTGGCACCTTGGCTAGAAGTGCTCCCTCTCATCTTAGCATACCGAAACACCGTCACTGCCACCAGGGGGTGCGAGAGAGCTGCAGCCCAGCAAGTCTGGGCCAAGAATGGGCAGGCTTTCCCAGCAATACTCATTGACTAACATTAAGAGAACGCATTGACTATATCCCTATATCTATGCTACCTCTAAACAGGGCAATACATGAAGGGCAAGTGCATGAAAAAAAAATCAAGCACAGTCAGCAAGAACTGGATTAGAACCATGAGACTGTGTGACCATTAGGTAAATTACTAACTTTTCCGAGTTTCAGTTTTTATAAAATGAGGCTAGTAGAACCATGTTATGAGGATCAAACAAAATAATTAAGATGACACACCTGTCAGTCTGGCACAGGTCCCCTCTAATAAACGCAGACCCCAGTGGCATCAGCAGTCATTCCAGAGTAGCTACCCTAGGCCCTGCTGCACTTCCCCGTAAGCACCAGCCTACTCCTGACCCCAGAGAGTCTGACACAAGTTTTCCTACGCCCTGCCAAGAACAATACTGCAGCCCTTCTGTTTTGTCCCCCATCTTGGGAACGCCACTATTCTAAACAGCCTCCCATACTCTCAGCCTCTTCACAAGTGTCTTCCCCACCTTCTTCCCAAGCCTGGCTTTCCTAACCCTCAACCCTCAGGGCCTAGACAGCAGGGTCAGCATTCTTCCAGGATCATTAGGTCCTACACACCCCTTCCTCGTGCAAAACCCCCTATACTCTGAAGCTCCCAACTTCTACTCCTAACGGCTATTTCTCACGCCAACATCATCAGTGACACACAGGGACTCTGCAGAGGCCTGGGCGCTTGGCTCACTCTGTCTCCTGCCATCTTCCTGATGGCTTCAATATTAACATTCAGTATTCCTATGCACTGAAGAATTGCCCCATAATCAAAACAAATGCAAAAATCCCACTCTATCAAAGATCCCATCATAACATCTGATTCCTATAAAACCGGTTCTTTGTCTCCAACACTCTGATTCAACCAACATTCATGAAGCACATTTGTAAGCCAAGGGCTATGCTCAGAGTTGGGATGCAATAGCCAATAAAGCTATTTCCATCCTCTCCAGCCTAGCTAGTGACCTGGTTTCAGTTTCCCATAGACTGTGCCCCAAAGACTAGTTACCGACACAGTCATATTGCCCTCAGGACCCTGACCACCTCTCACTCTACTTCTGCTACCCAGCACTGCTGGGGGAAATCACACCTGGAAGAGGAAGTTGCTCCTACACAAAGGTGACCCGCGGCTTCAGGGTAGGCCGTTAATCCTGCTCAGCAATCCCTTCCCCACTCACCCCTCTCTTCCTGGTCTTCTCACTCCAAATCTCACAGGATCTACAGCTTCACCACCTGCTGCCCTCCCCACTCCCTTCTCTCAGACAATGCTCGTCCCCTTTGGCTGGCACACAGGAGCCCCTTCTGCCTTTCTTTTCAGCTCCAGGCAGACCTGTGAGAACACTCCACCTCTGTGCACTGGTCCCAAGGAGAGACCTGTTCTCCCCTCCGAATGACAAACCCTTCTCTCCTCATACACTAGCTCTAGCCCACTTCACCACTGATGGGATTTTGTATCATCAACTCATCTCTCTCACTCTCCTGTATCTTCATTTTCTCCCATATGCCCAATTACCTACTCGACATATCTACCTAATAATCTTACAGCTCTCAAATGTAGCAGATTCAAAAACCAAACTTATTATGCTTCCCCACACTTGCTGTCTCCTTTATTCTAGGTCTCAGTGATTGTAAGCAGAGGCACAGCTAGCCAGGGACCAGAACCCCTGGGGCAGCAGATAAAGCCAGAGGCAAACAGGGTCAAAGGCCTTAACTGCAGTGCTGAGGGCGGGAACAAGACTAGCTCTGGAGAGTCTCAGTGTGGCCAGGGGTTGGGAGCGGAGAAGGGCAGGAGAGAAGTAAGCTTGTGAGTGGAGCTGGGGAGAGTCAGGGGCACGGGGAGAGGTGGTGAAGGGCTGAGTAAGATTTCTGAAGAGCCCACACCTTTGGCCAAGAGCAGCCTGGAACACTAAGAAGTGTGAAAGCACCATGCCTGCCCTTTGCTTCCTCCCTTTTGGATGCACTGCCTAAACATGAAAGGCATTCCAAAGCAGTTCTCTTCTCCCTCTGGAACCTTCAGAGTATAAAATTTTAAGTTGCAGTTTCTGGGGTTAGAAACTGCCAATTATTAAAGGCCAGTTTTTTCCTATTTTGGCATGTATCGCTCTATATCGAATCTCACTTGCCAATGATCCTCTGAAGAAACAGATCTGCTCTAGAGCTAACATTTATAATCTACTGGAACAAAGGAAATCTGAACAGCAGTTGTTTATCAGAAAAAAGAATGAGCCAAAATACTTCAGAAAAGAAACTAGCGAAAATATAAATATTTGAATAAGCTAAGAAATAAACATTTTTGGTAATCTTCCCTTACTTGGAAACAAATGGCAATTGCAAAGAGGCAGCTGCTGAGTAAAGCCACTTCCTTTTGGAACACAGTACAGATTTAAAGTGAATACACTTGCCTACAGCCAAATAGGCTTTTAATTTCTCTGAAATTACCAGAGGTGCTGCATTTCTCATAGAAACCCCACTCTGCAGGTGATACAGCAGGCTGAGCCCCAGGGCTGCTGTAGGAACTCTGGACAAGTTCCCTGCAGACCCTCCTGACAATGATGAATTCCTGAAACCAGATAACAGCTATGGGATGGGAGTGAGTGCAGATTGTATTCTGCTACATTTTGGTATATTTTTGCCTTTCAGCTATCTAAAATATCTACTGACACTTCACAGATGCAGTTGCATGTTTTTTCTGGATATTGGAGAATGTTCTGGAATACAGAAGAAACTAATTATTTGTTAAAGCCACCAGTAGTCATTTTTTTTTTTTTTTTTGAGTGTATGGCCTTGTGAAAGACAAGCAACACCAGAGTTCTCATCCCATCTGGAAATGCAATTAACCCATCATATTTACCAACCACTCACTAAGGCAGTGTGACACAATGTCATGAATAAGACACAGCTCCAGCCTCTGAGAAGACCACAACCTGTTTGGCAAGATAAAAGAGAATCACGTATACACTGGAGAACACTATTATCAAAAGCTTTGATGTGTTAAAACTAATGTTAAAATATCTACAATGTGAAGTGAAATACCAAGAGGCCTGGAGATCTCTGGAAGCAAATACCTCATCTTCTGGCAATTCTTAAAAAGCAAGAACTACAAAGTGTTGGAGCCTGGGAGCCATGGCCCTCCTTCTGAAAGTTCCTGATTGCATCCCAGAGCCAACAGGATCAGGTGAAGAACTCTCCAACATGTCTCTCCTGGCCCCTCGCATGATTTTCCCATTTCAAAAAAATACACACACACACACACACACACACACACAGAGATGCTTGTCTACGCACAGACTATCTTTAGAAGGGGAGACTAGAATCAGGTAACAGTGGTTGCCAATGGAAGAGGAACTCGTGGCTAGATTGCTTGGGGATGGTACTAGGAAAGTGTAGGGGATTTATGTTTCACTGTATACCCCTGTGCCTTTTGCAATTCGTACCACATGCATAAATGAAATACTCAAAAGGTTAACTTTTAAAACAGACAAACTTCAATTAAACAACTGTGCTAAATAAAATCACCGAAGAGATTATGAACTAAAACTGGAATTAGGAGCTGCAATGGAGGCCGAACCTGAAATTAGATTTAACGTACACACGTTCCTTAGTTTTTTACTATAAAACGTTTTAAGATATAACATGATTAGCACTTTCCTCTAAATTCTTACACCTGCTACAGATGAACTGTGAAATAAGTTTAGCTATATATTCAAACTATGAATTCCATTCATTTTTCCAAATTTACAACTTTATTCAGACTAAAATATCTGGAAAATCCCAGGTGTGCAACTAGTTTGTCAACTAGCTTGTCAAGTGTACCCAACCTATGTTTTCACACTTCTAGATACAGGAATCCACCTCTCCTAAAGCAGCACATTCTAACTTTGAAAAGCTCTAACTGTTCAGAAGTTCCCCATTTGTTGAGCTGTGCCCTGTGGCTTCTACCTGTGCATCTCTTCCACAGTCGGTTAAGGAATACCTGTAACTAACTACCAGGTGCTACACCAGGCACAAGGGACACAGAGAAGGACAAAAAGAGGTTCCTACCCTTAACATGCTCAGCACCTTGGAGGGAGACAGACAAGAAAATCAACTACTAAAATATTCTTAGAGTATGATAAGGGCTATGAGGGAGGAAAGAGAAGGTCACTGTGGGTACAGCAAAGGGCACCTGACATGGAAGAAACAGAGGTGACACCAAGTGTAAGTTTTGAGATAAAAAGAGTAATGAGGTAAAGAATGAGGAAAGGGCATTTCTAGCAGAGCAAACAGCAGCAATGTAACGGGGCACAGGGCATTCCAGAAATTGCCAGACAGCCCCCCCCCCCGAAAAAAATGGCAGTAAACAATTAGCAGGAGGGCAGGCAGAAAAAGAAAAGGCAGGGATGAGATCATGAAGGCTCCCTAAGAAATAGAACTTTATTCTGGTGGCAACCGAGAGCCCTAGGACAGCTTTGCGGGGGGGTACAGCAAGAGGTCAGTCCAGAGGCAAGACCAGTTAGAAGACTATTTCTGTATCTAGTTAAGAAACAATGAAAGCCCAAACTAAGGATGAGGCATTAGTCTCGAGAGAGATAGGAAACGAATTTAAGCTGTAATTATGAGAGAGAATAATCTGGACTGGGAAGGTGAAGGAGGAGTCTAGGATCCCTTCTAGGCTTCTGGCCTCGACGTGTAAATAAATGTGATGGCCTCCAACAAGTCAGGGAGCTTCTGCCTTACGAGGACTATCATACCAGCAGGAGCAGTCCACATGTGCGCTAATGATGGTATTTAATACCCGCCACAGAAGTCGTTTAGAAATGATGCTCTACAAGATAATGTGAAGAACATGAACGTACAACAGAGCTATGCCAAGGCTCCTCCTAATCCACATGTGCCCACGCCAACACTGCTTCCCGTTCAAACATATACATTCATCTGAGCCCCTTCTTCTATCCGCTCTCCTCCACTCCAATTTCCTCCTTGTGACAGGCTCCTAAAACTCCTCAGGCACCCACTATCAGCAGTCAGACCCCTGAAACTCACTCCAAATTAAAAAAAAAAAAAAAATTAGTGTATATTTTTAAAAACGAATGAAAAGAGAAGGTTTAATTCTGTTCAATTCTAACTGCCACATCCCACACTGCCTTTTTATTCATAAGTCACTACTCGTACACTTGCCCAGAAAATATTCTCATGGTATATCAGCATTTTTTTTCCCAAGTGGGCCCAGAAACAATCACATCCTATTCAAAGTCAGCAGCTTACCCAGAATAGAATCTCTACTATTTCATTAGATTTTTCACTATTTTAAAATATATGTATTATTTGTTTTCATATTCATCAACATTAAAGATAGGAAAAGTAACAAAGGACTAACCATCAATTTTTTGGAGAATATAAAAAGCTTCTCTGCCTGAAAGATTCACAGAAACGATGGATCTCAGAGTTGCAAGGGAACTTAAGATTCAAGACTGCCACTCCACAATGTTTAAATTCCTTCTACAGCACTACCACCAAATGGCTACCCAGTGCAGATCACCTCTACCAGTGAGAGGAAACAATCACACTGGCTAAAAGTGAAACCTAGTTCTAAACACAGGTGCAAAAATTACTGGTTGAAAGGGTTTTGCGTTACGGGATTTTAATATATAATTTCAAATTATTTCCCCACGATTACCTGTTCATTATAAAGGAGAGAAATTTACAGTGGAGAAACCTGGTGAACTGTGTGATCACAGTTAACATCAACAGTAAGGGGACAAATTGACATCGTGTGCACTGTGGAGGACAGCAATGCTGTAGTGTCACCACCAAGGAGACATTCCGGAATCTAACCGTAAGGAAACCTCAGACAACTCAAACTGAGGGACAGTCCACTGGCCTGTATGTTCCTAAATGTCAAAGTCAAGAAACACAAAGAAAGGGCACAGGAGAAAAAGGGCTATAAAGAACATGATTGGGATAACGGATGAAATATGAGTTCTGTAGATTAGATAATAGTATTGTGTTAATATTAAGTTCCTAACCCTGTTCTTAGAAAATATACACTGACATATTTAGGAGTAAAGGGACACAATGCATGCAATTCACTTGCACACAGTTCAACGGGAAAAAGTGTGTGTGCATGAGGGTGGGGAGAATGAGCGAATGAATGATAAAGTAAGTAAATGGAGCAAAAACCAGTGACAATTAGTGAACCTGGGTAAAGGATATTCTTTGAGAATTCTTTGTACTGTTCTTATAATTTTCTCTATGTTTGAAATTATATCAAAATTAAAAGTTACCCGCCACAAATAATAATGTCACACAATGTTATATAAGAATACTGAAAAATGTATTAGCTGTTTCCTTGAAGAGTCCAGGTGCCTACCCATTCAAACGAACAGACCTCAGATTAAAATGTCTCAGGTGAACCTTTTCTGAATTACCTATATCATTTATGCTGGCACTTCAGTACATCCAAGTTACCATCTACTATATGTTCTTAGTTCACATGAAATTTCTCCCTCTGTTTTTGCAGATTTCACCCTAAAGAGATCTATCCACTCCTAAAAGAACACCCCCCAAAGCAATAATGTTGGACAGTTGAGGTGCTCTAGACAGCAAGGCACATATGCTTTACCCAGGATCCAAGCTAATTCAACTTTAATCACAGAATTCCTGCAGCTATGTTTTAATGCATGTATGTGTATGTGTGTACATTTCTCTAATGTACATGTGAGTATATGTAATAATGTGGATATATGCATATTTATATAATCATTTTTACTTATCTGACTGGCAAACAAATATACTTAAAATATTTCGCATTAAATGGTGAATTGAAAGAAGCACTCTTAGTCACTTTGTAAGGAATGTTGGCTTATTGGTACCATCTTGGGAGAGGGAAGGGAGAAAGAATGTGACGATATCAATCAAAATTTTCATCATGCACAGTCTCTGACCCAGTCATTTCACTTCCTGGTCACAACGTACTACTCAGAAATAATGCCAAAAGTACACAAAAATTTCTGAACAAATTAAGATGTTCTTAATGTATGTATACATACATACTCATAAACATTCACACACCCATATTTTTTGCTTCTATATTCATCAATAATAAAGTTAGAAACAGCAACAAAAGATGAACTATTAATTGTTTTTACCATCCTTTTACCATGGATTTTGCCTGCCAAATGAAGTGAAGAAACTATTTGTAGTAGTGAAAGGAAACATTGTTTGAAATAGTAAAATGCTATTAAAAGTCCATGCATCAATGAGGCACTTAACAAATAACAATACATCGTACATCCATATGATATCATATTATAAAGCCATTAAAGAGACTGAGTTAAATCTGAAAGTAGAGAAATAGAAAGACGCCAAGACATAGTATCAGGTGGGGGAAAAACACTGTACAACACGTGTTAGAAAATCCCCTTTTTGTTTAAAAAGGAAAAAGAAATGAGCTTTGAAGTATACCAAATTATAAACAATGATTACTTCTTGGTACAGAGGTACAAAGTCTTAACAGTTCTTAAAACAATTCTATAATAATTGATTTTCCCAATAACCATTATTGTTTTCTAAGTAGACAAAAAATGATCTATATTAAAGTGATCAAACTTAAATGACCTGCAACAAATATAAGGACAAATACCACTTTATAATAATTTTAAAATAAACTGTACAGTAGGTATTCTTATTTGTTTTTAGTAGCAAGAACTATTTTTATTTCCCAAATAAAACCCTACTCAGAAGCTTATACATAATGCTGCCAAAAGAAACTGAAGTTGATCGGGGGAGGTGGGCTCTACATTCAGCCTCTCACTCTCTGACCTAAGAGAAAACTTATCATGTTAGAGGAGCCCAGACAGTCAGAAGACATGTGAAGAATTCAGCAACAAGCAAACCAGGCAAGAGGTTCGTCATAGTTACACACAGGTGCTTATGTGTGCTGTACCTGACTTTTACCACTTCTCCATAAATGGGAGAACTATATCCAATACCTCAAACGTGTCTGAAACACCTCACTTACAAATTCCCCCACCCCTCACTCGTATCACTTCACCATAGCAGCACAGTCATTAACAGGTCCAACTGTCCCCTCTTCAAGCTAGAGCTACATCCCTATTTGAAAAGCTTGAAAAGGTGTAAGTGTTCTGCCATAAGCTAGTCACATAAATGATGACTACCTTCATTTCCAAGGATTTGAGAAAGTCTAGAGGACTAGGCTCAAGATTTAAAATAGAAATCTGAAAAGATCCAGTACTGCTACAGCCCACCACCCACTGACCCCCTTGTGCGGTTGGCAGCCCATTCCTCAGATACAGTCCTTGCCTCAGCCTCTGGGCCTGGGTGGTCCTGTCTTGGCATCTTTGGTTGACCGCTCTCTTACCTTGGACTTTGCATGCCAAGTGAAGTGCAGGAAATTTGTCTCGCTGGGTACTAACAGGTTAAAGGATAGGGCGTAGTGACTAATAAGATCATTTCTCACATAATAAAGTTCTGCATCAAGACCTAGAAAAAAAATAGGGAAAAAAATTAAATGCCCATAATACCCTCAAAAGCATTAACCATCAGTATTTCAAATACTGATTATTATAAAAATAACATTGATGTACAAATGCACATCACAAACATGTCCCACATGTGCTGCCTTACAAAGTAGGAAGAACACGGGATTTCATCATTGCCAACAAGGATTAAGAAACTGAGACTCAGGACAATTAAGTGGTCCTCCAGCTAAGCACAGGAGTGCTGGAGCCACAACTCTGGGAGCCACACTGTCTTCCGAGAACCACCAATGTGACACACTTCCTTTTGGAAACAGACCTTCTCAGAGAAATGCCTACCAACAAAAGCCCCTTAACCCCACAAAACTGATGAGGATTTAGAAAGAGAGATAGGCACCTGGGTGAAAATATTAGTGTGAACCAAGGCCTCAAGACCCCAGCCAGAGATGACCTCGGCTTCTGTCAGTACGACATGCTGGCTGCTTGGACGGCATGTTACTAAGGTACACTCACACCACTGCCACACAGACACACGTTCTCTTCCCAATCTGAACTACAAGGTGGAGAACACCATATTTCTCGTATTCTTGGGACAGTCCTCTGCACAAAGCAGATGCTCAGTAAACACTTGTTAGACAAGTTAGCACTGCAGATAAAAAGAGAAATAATCGAGATGCCTGAGAAATGTTGGAGATTTCAAATCTCACTCATGGCCATACCACTTTCTTGCCCAAGGTGACATCCAACCTCAAACACACATCACATTTCTCAATTAGGTGATACCCCTTCTTAAAATAAAAATTTTAAAGGCAAAATTTAATCACCATCTTGAGTGGAAAACCAGTAATTACTGTGAAAAAATACAAGGTAACCAAAAAAAAAAACAATCAATTAAAAGGAAAACAAAACATTACTAAATGCTAGCTAAATACTGTGGCCTACACCAAGGCAGTGAGCCTCAGCCCAGCTCATTGTTTACAAAAAGGGAGGAATGGGATAATAGCAAGTGTTTGAGAGAGGTAAAGAATCAGAGGTTTTCTCTACGATAACCCAAAAGAACTGAAAGAATGAAAGCAGAGAGTAGCAGGGAGTAAGTTCTCTCAATTGATTGACTGTTATTTAAAGTCGGGACTAGGTGTCCCTCTAGTAATGCATGACACATTCCACACATAGGAGGGAAAAAGGTACAGGGGAGGCCAACTGAAATGCATATTTCATACTTACTGAGCCTTATACCATGAGTCTAAAACACCTTGTGGTATGCAAAGAGGTCAAGGTGAAGCTCTCACACCTCCTAAGATACAGATATAGAAATGAATAACTCTGCTATAGGCATTTCTCCTGTAAAATTAGTTTTCTCATTTCTGAACTGAATCTAATACAATCATTAATTCAGAAATGAGATTTGAGGCTTACATAGGGGAAAGTTGCTGCACTGGTTGAGCAGCACTTCTTTATTGATCCTATAGAGGAAACCAAATGCAATGAGAGAAAGTTAGAGGTCTTCTGCAAAAGGCTCTCCCTGCCAGCAGAACAGGAAGTGTAGCAAACAACTGGGGAGGGAGGACTGGTGGGGCTGGAGAAAGGAGGGTAGGGGAAAGAAAGTAAGAAGGTGGGAGAGAGGTAGGAGGGAAATGCAACAAGAAAGCTGGGTACAAAGAAGGCCATCAGCAAACACAATAACTGTAAATAGCTTAAATTTTGCTTGTTTTTAAAAATGTTTTTTTTACTCTAGTCTAGATTGATGCTGTTCACAAGAGATATACAATACCTAGAACAAAATTTTAAAATATATGCCAGGTTAAAAGGGGGAGAAAAACAAAGAAGTAAATATGGCAGTACTGACATGAGACCAATTAGAACTTAAGGTACAAAGACTTTATATTAATAAATTCATTAATAAATATGAATGTATTAGTAAGAAAAAGTTCATATTCATAAAAACATAAGATACAGTAGTACAACTAACAAACGAGCTTCAAATATAGAAAGCCAAAAAAAAAAAAATCAAGAAGAAATAAATACACAATCATAGTTGGAAACTAACATCCTTCAGAAAACAGAAGATCAAAACAGATAAAAATTTAGTGTGGACATATAATTTGAACAATGTAATTATGGGACATGAAACAAGGGAGGTTAATCATGAATTAGACCCATAAACATTTTTACAAAAGGATTCTAACTTGAAATAATGCAGGCTACCTTCTCTGATCAAATACCACAATAAAGAAATTAACCATAAGGATAAAGTCAAAAGGTGATTACTTTAAAAGATTAGTAGGGACTTCCCTGGTGGTCCAGTGGTTAAGAGTACGACGCGGAGTTCCAACGCAGGAGATTCGGGTTTGATCCCTGGCTGGGGAACTAAGATCCCACACACTGCAGGGCAACTAAGTCCGAGCGCCACAACTACAGAGCCCACATTCCCCAACTGCACAGCCCACGTGCTCTGGAGCCCATGCGCCACAACTAGAGAGAAGCCCGCGCACCGCAACGAAGAGCCTGCACACTGCAACAAAGGATCCTGCATGCCACAACTGAGACCTGACGCAGCCATAAATAAACAAACAAACAAATAAATAAATAAGAAAAAAAGGAGACACAGACTAACAATATTTAGGAAGAGGCAACGTTACTACAAATCCTATAGATGTTAAAAAAAAGAATATTATGAACAACCTAGTGACAATTCAGTAATTTAGATAAGATTAAAAAAATCTTTGTTTTTACCAAAACTGACAAGAAGAAATTAAAAATCCAAATAATCAAAAACCTTCCCTCAAAGCTCCAGGTCCAGATGAATTCTACCAAAACATTTAAGGAAGATATAACACCAATCTTGCACAAACTTTCAGAAAATAGTCAAAGAAAGAACTTCCTAACTCATTTTATGTTACACTGATATTAAAACCTGACTAAAACATTGTAAGAAAATTAGACTGACTTCCCTCGTGAACATAGACACATTCTCTATCAAACATTAGCAAACTGAGTCCAGCAATACAGAAAAAGGTTAATACATCATGACCAAGTGTTTACAAAAGGTAAACCTTTAAAAATCAATATAATTAAACACATTAATGAATAAAAGGCAAAACCCCAGATCATCTCAATAGATGCAGAAAATGCATTTGGTAAAATTCAAAGCCTAATAATGATTTAAAAAAACTGGGCAAACTAGGAAGAGAAATAAACCTTCTTAGTCTGGTAAACAGTATCTACAAAAACACTATAGCTAACATCATACCCAATGGTGAATTTAAATTCTTATTTCTAAGATCAGAAACAAGGCAAGGATGTCCACTTCCAACACTTCTATTCAACCTTGCGCTGGAGGTCATAGCCAATTTATAAGACAAAAAGTATAAAAGTTAGAGAGGATGAACTATAGCTCATTATTCACAGATGATAGGATTACATGTGCAGAGAAAACACTATGAAATATATTATTAATAAAATACTACTAAAACCAATTCATGAATTTAGCAAAGCCTCAGAATACAAGGCCGATATTCAAAAAATTACTTGTCTCTCTATATACTAGCAACAATTGGAAAATAAAATTTAAAAATCAATACCATAACATAAAAGAAAACAGTATCTAGAAATAATTCTAACTAAAGATAAGACCTCTTTACTTGGAAACTACAGAACATGACTAAGAAAAATTAGAGATGACCTAAGTAAGTGGAGAGATACCATTCTCTTAGATAAGCCTCAGCACTGTTAAGAGGTTAAGTTTCTTAAATTGATCTATAGCTTTAAAGTAATCCTAATCAAAATCCTAACAGATTTTCTGAAGAAACAAATTAACTTTAAAATGAAATTTAAATGCCAAAATAACCTTGAAGAAAAGAAAAGAAAAAGACAACGTTGGAAGACTCACGCTACCTCATAGGTAATGTAAGGATTCCAGTTATCATCCTATTTCACAACAGGATGAAGAACTAGAGTAATCAAGACAGTGTGGTATTGGTATAAGGATAGATATATCAATGGAACAAAACAGAATCCAGAACTAAACCCACAAGGGTCAATGGAATTTCAACAAAGGCACAATGGCCATTCAATTAAAGTGATGCTAAATCAAATGGATAAAGGTATGGGGGAAAAAATTTTGAGCCCTATCTTACATATTACACAAAACCTGACCTGAGATTGATTACAGACCTAAATGTAAAGACTAAAACTATAAAGCTTCTAGAAGAAAATGATTATCTTCACAACCTGGGTTAAGCAAACATTTCTTGGACTGGCCACATAAACCACGAACCCAAAGAGAAAAAACTGATGAATTGGTCATCATTAAAATTAAAAACTTCTGCTCCTTAAAAGATATTAAGAAAATGAAATTCAAGTCACAAACTGGGAGAAAATATTCACAACTCATACACCTAAAAGGACTTGTTTCTAGAATAAAGATCTCTTATGAACCAAAAATAAAAGACAACCCAATTAAATAAAATAGGCAAAAGATGTGAACATACATTTTGTAAGAAAAGATATGTAAATAGACAATGAGCATATGAAAAGGTGCTAAACATTATTAGTTATCAGCGAAATACAAATTAAAACCACAATGAGATACCATTTCCACTCACAAGAATGACTAAATGTTGGCAAGGATGTGGAGCAACTGCAACTCTCATACATTGCTGGGAAGGTAAAAATGTTCAACTACTTTGGAAAACAGGCAGTTTCTTATAAAGTTAAGCATATGCCTACTCAGACCCAGTAATTCCACTCCTAGGTAATTATCCAAAAGAAATGAAAACATATGATTCCACAAAAAAACTCGTATGTGAACACTGATAACACTTTTATTCAGAATAGCCAAAACTGGAAACAACACAAATGTCCATCAGCAGATGAATGAATAACCAATTGAGGATATTCATACAATGGAATACTACTCAGCAATGAAAATAAACTGTTGAGACTCTGTAACAAAAGGGATGAATCTCAGAGACAATGAGTCAAAGAAGCTGTACACAGAGTACATCCTATATAATTCCATTTATATAACGTTCTAGAGCAGGCAAAATTAATCTGTGGTGACAGAAATCAGATTAGTGTGGTTGCTTGGGAGGGGGTTGGGAGGGAGATTGCTGAACTGATTACAAAGGGAACCTCCTGGGGTGATGGAAATATTCTGCATCTAACGGGGGGGGGGGTTACATAGGCGTATGCATTTTTCAAAACTTGACCAACTGTATCTGCACGTTTCATTGTATGTAAAGTTTACCTAAATTTTTTTAAGAGGGAAAAAAAGAGTCAACACGTTTTTACCTCTCTTTTCCAGTCTCAAAAAGCTTACATACCATCGAATGTTACTATCACCAAGATAAAAAGTTTCAGAAAAAAAGAATTAATCTTAAGTGATCAACAACTTCCAAATTTAAATTTCAAACATCATTCACAGGGAAAGGAAGAATTCTGTTCCTAATAAATAACAGTTATAAGGTTATTACCGGTAATAACACCGATGTGTAAATATTTAAATTTTCCAGCCACAGTTCAAAGTGTCAGGAACATCTAGGAGTTGCGTAAATCCAACTCCACATAAAGCTCCTTCCCAGTACCTTAGCTCCCTCATTCATTGAGGATTCTGGAACCAGTTTATGAAATTTCTACATACCCTTTTCCTGTGACTTATTATGGCAGACTCCCAATGTACCTGAGACCAACCCACTCTCAACCCAACTTCAATGATCCTTTTATTCCTCCACTCCAACAACCTTCATCCATACCAAAGCGACCCATTTCTACGCACAGTGACAACATAGAACTTGCTCTACCTCCAAAATCTTAAACTGTAATTGTCTCAGTAGTTAGTAGCTCCTGAGCTCCTTCCCTTTATTGTTACAACAGCTGTTCTGTGGGCTCATAATACCGCCAGTGTCCATAGTCCTCTGGTTTCTCCCATTTGATGACAGCAATTATTTACCTTAGTTTCTTCTTACTGGCCTCAACGCCAGTTACTGCAATTACTTTCTTACCAGTACCCTCAACTTTCTTCCACAGCCTATATCAAGACATGCATACCCTACCCTGAAAACAGCCAATCTTGAACTTGACTTGACACCCCTACTCCTTGTCTTCTCTGGTGCTATAACTGAATGCTGCATAATCCTGAATGAAGTCATTCCCACAAATGAGTCACTGCAAAACCATGACTTCTATGCTCAACAAATAAAGTAATATACATAAGCTGTTGACAGTCTGGAGCCCTGTGATCCATATCTTAATGACCACCAAAATAAACTGAAAATTTTAAATTCACTACCCTAGATTGAGGTATTGAAACTGTATTACAACCGTTAAACCGAGTTGCTGTTTCCTGACTAGATTTTGAAAGCATTTATTTTGAAATAGCCATTCTTTATTAACTCGGGTAGTTATTCCTAGTTTGGAAGGGTTTGAATTTCTTCAAAGAAGCCACTAAATGTAGGTTCAAATTTTCACCTATCAAATTAGCAAATACAGTCTGTTCTGTCATAAGACAGGTTCCTGAACACCAATTAGCTTGTAAGTGGTTAGTAAATAACAATACCAGTACAACACAGAAATTGTGTCAGTTTACATTTGAATTTTCCCAGGCAAGGGGAACTGGAATAGCAGGTAAAGAATTATAACTTTCAGTGGAAAAGGAAAAGACCCTCACTCAACTCAGCTACCGCCAGGCAGGAGCCCTCTCAGCCCTATTTTAAGAAAACTAAAAATAAGCACCTGCACGCAGCGCTCTCTCCTCAGAGGACCACCACCAGTCTCTGTATGGCTCCTGGACCTAGGAAGCTGCACTTCCTCTTGTGTCCAACTCTATGGCAGCCCCAATGGCTTAGAAAGCTGCTCTCATCTGCACTATCTCAAGAACATGCAAGCCAGCGATTTCCACCCTATTATGTTTTAACATCTTTAACTGTCCTCTGAAGCAGCCTCAGCCACCCTAAGTGATTTGACCAGGCTGTCCAAGTTATCTCATAAGGTATCAATTATGCTTTTGTTAGTAATTGGTTTGAAAACTGCAGAGGTCTTGAATGGTTTGCCCTTAACCTTATTCTTCCCGTAAGTCCTGTTATTTTCAGTGACTTGGAAACCTTAAAGGTTTTGTTTTGTTTCTTTCAATGTATTTGATGTTGTAACAGAAATGCTTATGTTCTTTAAATACAATACTGAATGTTAGGCAGGGTGGCAAGCAAGCAATTTGTGAACATATATCAATGTTTTATAAATATTTATACTCTGACCCACTAAGTCCAATTCGAAAAATTCATCCTAAGGAAACCAAATATAGATCCAAATGTTTACGTATAAAGATATCAATCCAAATAAAACTTAAAATTGAAGAAAAGTGACAATATAAACTACCAGCAATAGAGCAGTAATCAATAAACTATAATATATCCATAACAGAGAATAATAGTTTTCAACAATTTACTCTAAGCCATTATACCCCTTCAGTCAAATCTCTCCTGTTCATCCATGTGACATATTGAGCTTCCCCTTTGAAGACAGGTTTTAATGACTAAAAAAACACTGAAAAAGACTATGAAGCCATAAACAGGACTGTTACAAATAAATTTTAATGAATTGAGTTTTGCTTAGAATGTTACATTCAATAAGAACAGGCAAGATACAAACTATATACAGCAAAATTTTAATAATGTCTGGCATCTAGCATAGTTCCCTTGCATAAAATAGGTGTTCAATAAATGTCTGGTGAATTAAAGTTAAATGTACATGTATATGCACCCTCAGTGCTCATAGCAGCACTATTTACAACAGCCAAGACATGGAAGCAACCTAAATGTTCATCAACAGATGAATGGATAAAGAAGATGTGGTATATATATACAATGGAATATTACCCAGCCATTAAAATGAATGAAATAATGCCATGTGCAGCAACATGGATGGACCCAGAGATTATCATATTAAGTGAAGTAAGCCAGACAAAGATAAATATCATATGATATCACTTATATGTGATACAAATGAACTTATTTACAAAACAGAAATAGACTCACAGACATAGAAAACAAACTTATGGTTACCAAAGGGGATGGAGGGTGGAGATAAATTAAGAATTTGGGATTAACATATACACACTACTATATATAAGATAAATAAACAACAAGGACCTATTGTATAGCACAGCAAACTACATTCAATATCTTATAATAACCTATAATGGAAAAAGAATCTAAAAAAGAATATATATACATTCAGAATATATATTCAGTTATATATATAACTGAATCAGTTTGCTATACACCTGAAACCAACACAACATTGTAAATTAACTATACTTCAATTTATAAAAAGGTTAAAAAAAAAGAGGACCTGCATTAAAAAAAAAACTGTACATGTATATGCACAATGTGTGTGTTCCATTTCTCAAAAAAGAAAGGAAATACCAAAAAATATGAACAGCAACTGATTATAAATGGTGGATATGGGTTATGCTTTTATTCTTTTTCTTAAATTTCTTATGAAAGTTAAGTTAAACTGGGAAAAATAAAAGTTAGTTTTCAAAAACATGTTTAAAGAAATATGCATACAGCTACAGCAACTCACTAAACAAAAACGCAATTACTGCCTAGAATAATCCATGAAGGCCAGTAAAAGCTAGAGAAAGCCCTCAAACAAAATTCAATTTTAAAAAATCACATTGGTAAAGATAATATCTTTGATATATCAAGATTAACACTAGTAATAATAATTTACTAATGACTAAAACACTTTCCTTCAACTTTCCCTTAAAATACCCAACCAAAAGGTAAAATTTGGCAAAGCACTATGAACTGAAAAGCTCATAGTGAAAAGTTCAAAGCTCAGAAAGAGCTTCACCATGCAACAGTGACAATGGGGCTGAAATGAGAAGAAAATCCCTGGACTACCCATGCTCACTGTCTGAATAAGGATAACATGGGAAATCCTGAAGATGACAGGGAAGGCAATACAGCTGTAGGTTTCAGGGAAATCAGAAGTGGGCCAAGAATTACATTCCCAGACAAATTCTCATCATACGTGAAGACAACAGATTCTCAAAAAATACACCGATTATGTATCCTTCCCCAAAAGTTACTCCAAAACATACTGAAAGGTTAATAACACTTTTATTTCTAACGTGAGGTAATCATTTTACACTGAGGTTTATATAATACATAATAATTCAAGTATAATCATCATGAATATAACTCTAAATGAAATGTAAGGAGTCCAAAAAATTCCCCAAATATTAGAAATGCAAAGAGAACCCAATGTAAGTACAATCTTCCCAAAATAATAGAAATATGAAGAGAACCCAATGTAAGTATAATCATGGTACAAAACTATCAGTCTATGACTGATCTTAGCATGTTGATATGTGTATCTCCATCCATAATTAATATGGCTGAGTGGACATGCAGACACACCACGACCATACTCTAAAGGAAATTCAATTCTTTCAAAGCATCAATAAGAGATTTAGAAAAAGTGATCTGCTATAATGAAAAGCACAGTCAGTTTCATAGAGTAGAAAATGTATAAGCCATAATCTGACCACAGGTAAGAAGACAGAGAGTGAGGGAAAACATAACATTATAGATTGTGAAACACCATCTATATCAAAGAGTTACCTATGTTCTAAGATTTCAACTACATACAGAAAAATGAGAACATGGAAAAAATACTGGAAAGATATTTACCAAAGACTGCCAATGCATGGTTAAATAATATATACTTTTCTTCCTCTTTATGGTCCTGTACACTTTCCAAATGGCCTATCAGTATGTTTTTACTCCGATAATCAGGAAATAAAATTAATAAAATAAAAAGAATTTTAAACAAATTGATTTTCAGAAAAAGATGAAATCTGTAGAGACTATCATACATTTATTTCTGAACGTAATCTTTTTTCTTTCCTTCCCCATCACGCTCAAAACAATTTTTAAGTAAAAGTGAAAGACAATGAAGACAGAATCTAGATAATCTACTTCTTTCTAATTGCTTCTAATTATTAGTGTTTCAAATATGACAATAACAATTAAATGCAATCTCAAAGCAGGGGTAGCAGACAGCAAGGCTTATCATTGTCTGGGAGTGGTGTGGTAGGCTCCGCAGAGGAGAAGTGGGCAGTGAGGAATGGTTAGAGAGGCAATGAGGGAAACAGTTTATTCAGTGATGCTTTATTGAGCCAGCTGGGCACAAGACAAGAAAAGGGTAACTCTTTACGAGACCAGGAAACAGAGCCTGGTTCTAGTAGAAAGGAGTGACTGAGAAAGTAGGCTGGGGTGTCCTGATCAGAACAAGGAAGTTCCGAGGGCTGAGAAAAGGACCAAGTCCAAAGTGGCCATCTCAATGAGTACCTTATTTAGAAAAGAGACCTGAGAACCGGGACACCAGCATGGTCAAAGGAGTAACAGCTGAGAAAAAATAATAATAATAAATCACAGGGGCTTCCCTGGTGGCGCAGTGGTTGAGAGTCCACCTGTCGATGCAAGGGCCACGGGTTCGTGCCCTGGTCCGGGAAGATCCCACATGCCGCGGAGCGGCTGGACCCGTGAGCCAGGGCCACTGAGCCTGCGCGTCCGGAGCCTGTGCTCCGCAGCGGGAGAGGCCACAACAGTGTGAGGTCCGCGTACCGCAAAAAAAAAATCACAGTAGATTTTAATATCCTTTGGGATAAAGGGAGGGAAATAATGAAAGCAAGTCAGGGTATAGTCACTGAGGATCATCTTGCAACTGAGTGGCTGCAACAACCCTAATGGGTCAAAGGTCATACAAGTATCAATAAACCTCAATGATATCAAAAGAGATGAGGATGCTGAATCACTGTCCTGGGGCAGAACAATCAAAAATCAAAGTAAGAAAGAAAGGATATAATGCATGATAAAAGCTGGTCCCTTAATAAACAATCCAAAAAGGAAATTAAGAAAACAACTCCATTTATAATAGCACCCAAAAGAATAAAATACCTAACAATAAATTTAAACAAGGAGATAAAAGGTTTATCCACTGAAAACTACAAAACATTGTTAAAATTAAGGAAGACCTAAATAAATGGGAAGACATCCCATCTTCATGGATTGGAAGACTCACTATTACTACTGTTAAGGTCGAAATACTACCCGAAGGGATATATCAGTGCAATCCCTATCAAAATTCTAACCCCTTTTTTTGCAGAAATGGAAAGGCAGATTCTCAAATTAATATGGAATTGTAAGTGGCCTCCAATAGCCAAAACGGTCTTGAAAAAGAACATAGCTGAGTCACACTTTCCAATTTCAAAACTTACCACAAAGCCACAGAAACCAAAACAGTGTGGTACTGGCATAGTGATAGCTAAATTGATGAAACAGAACTGAGAGTGCATAAATAAGTCTATATATTCCTAGCCAATTGATTTTTTAAATTATTTATTTATTTTTTTTATTTGGCTGTGCTGGGTTTTAGTTGTGGCACACAGGATCTTCGTTGCCACGTGTGGGATCTTTAGTTGCGGCATCTCTAGTTGAGCCGTGTGGGATTTTTTTTTTTTTTTTTTTTTAGTTGCAGCATGCGGACTCTTAGTTGCGGCATGAAGGATCTAGTTCCCTGACCAGGGATTGAACCCCTGCATTGGGAGCGTGGAGTCTTAACCACTGGACCACCAGGCAAGTCCCCAGCCAACTGATTTCTGACAAGAGCGCCAAAACCACTTAATGGGGAAAGAACAGCCTCTTCAACAAATGGTGCTGGGACAACTGGATATCCACATGCAAAAAGAATGAAAATTATACCCTTACCTCACACCATATACAAAAACTAATTCAAAATATATCAACAGGGCTTCCCTGGTGGCGCAGTGGTTGAGAGTCCGCCTGCCGATGCAGGGGACATGGGTTCATGCCCTGGTCCGGGAAGATCCCACATGCTGCGGAGCAGCTGGGCCCGTGAGTCATGGTCGCTGAGCCTGTGCGTCCGGAGCCTGTGCTCCGCAACGGGAAAGGCCACAACAATGAGAGGCCTGCATACCGCCAAAAACAAAACAAAACATATATATATATATATATATATATATATATATATATATATATATATATATCAACAACATAAATATAAGACCTAAAACTATAAAACTCTTAGAAGAAAACATAGGGATAAATTTTCATGACCTTGGATTTAGCAGTGGATCCTTCAATATATCACTAAAAGCAAGAGCAACAGAAGAAAACTAGATAAACTGGACTTCATAAAATTAGAACACTCCCTAACACCATACACAAAAATAAACTCAAAATGGATTAAAGACCTAAGTAAGGCCAGACACTATAAAACTCTTAAAGGCAAGCATAGGAAGAACACTCTGTGACATAAATCACAGCAAGATCCTTTTTGACCCACCTCCTAGAGAAATGGAAATAAAAACAAAAATAAACAAATGGGACCTAATGAAACAAAAACTTTTGCACAGCAAAGGAAAACATAAACAAGACGAAAAGACAACCTTCAGAATGGGAGAAAATATTTGTAAACAAAGCAACTGACAAAGGATTAATCTCCAAAATTTACAAGCAGCTCATGCTGCTCAATATCAAAAAAAAAGAAATAACCCAATCCAAAAATGGGCAGAAAACCTAAATAGACATTTCTCCAAAGAAGATATATAGATTGCCAACAAACACATGAAAGGATGCTCAACATCACTAATCATTAGAGAAATTCAAATCTACAATGAGGTATCATCTCACACCAGTCAGAATGGCCATCATCAAAAAATCTACAGAGTAGACATCATGCTTCCATCATCAACTTCTCCCTCAGTTTGGGCAGGGGAGTTTTCTTGTCCCTACATGGTCAATCCAGGACTGTCATGGCACTATGGAAAAATTATTTCAGGTCTCAATACAATGAGGGCCTTTCACTTTGAAATGTCACCTTTCCATAAATTATTGCTTTTTATGTATGCAGAGAGCATGTCTTAGGGGTCATCAAATTACTGAGCTCACTGGGCAGGATGTGAGTCTCATGCCACCGTTGTTTTATTATTTGGGGGCATGTCTCATGTTTCTGCTGCATGTTTTTTTTTTTACTGCTTGGTTTTGTGGTTAAGCAAACCTGCTTTCTTGAGTGATCATTAACTTACAGGGGTCTCCCATACTTTTCCTTTACTTACAATCCCTAGAGGGGTTAATTATTTTTTCACCTACTTTATCCCTTTACTTTGTCCCTATCATATAGATACATATATGCATAACTGAATCACATTGCTGCACATCTGAACCTAAAACAACTTTGTAAATCAACTGTGCATCAATACTTAAAAAAAAATCTACAAACAATAAATGCTGAAGAGGGTATGGAGAAAAGGGAACCCTCTTGCACTGTTGGTGGGAATGTAAATTGATACAGCCACTATGGAGAACAGTATAGAGGTTCCTTAAAAAACTAAAAATAGAACTACCATATGCCCCAGCAATCCCACTACTGGGCATATACCCTGAGAAAACCATAAATCAAAGAGTCATGTACAACAATGTTCATTGCAGCTCTATTTACAATAGCCAGGACATGGAAGCAACCTCAGTATCCATCGACAGATGAATGGATAAAGAACATGTGGCACATATATACAATGGAATATTACTCAGCCATAAAAAGAAATGAAACTGAGTTATTTGTAGTGAGGTGGATGGACCTAGAGTCTGTCATACAGAGTGAAGTAAGTTAGAAAGAAAAAAACAAATACCACATGCTAAAACGTATATATGGAATCTAAAAAAAGAAAAAAGAAAATGGTCATGAAGAACCTAGGGGCTGGACAGGAATAAAGACGCAGACCTACTAGAGAATGGACTTGAGGACATGGGGAGGGGGAAGGGTAAGCTGGGACAAAGTGAGAGAGTGGCATGGACATATACACACTACCAAACGTAAAACCGATAGCTACTGGGAAGCAGTCACATAGCACAGGGAGATCAGCTCGGTGCTTTGTGACCACCTAGAGGGGTGGGATAGGGTGGGTGGGAGGGAGGGAGATGCAAGAGGGAAGAGAGATGGGGATATATGTATATGTATAGATGATTCACTTTGTTATAAAGCAGAAACTAACACACCATTGTAAAGCAATTATACTCCAATAAAGATGTTAAAAAATAAAAAAAAAAAACCCTGCGCATTGAAAGTCATTATCAAGGTGAAGACAACCTAGAAAATGGAGGAAAATATTGCAAGTTATGTATTTGACAAGGGTCTAGTATCCACAATATATAAAGAAGTCTTACAACTCAACAACAGAAAGACTATTTAAAAATGGGCAAGGGACCTGAAAAGACATTTCTCCAAAGAAGACACACAAATAGCCAACAAACACATGAACACCAGCAGTCATTAGGGAAATACAAATCAAAACCACAATGAGGTAAAACTTTATACTCACTAGGATAGCATTAATTAAAAAACAAACAAACAAACAGAAAACAGCAAGTGTTAGCAAGGACATGGAAAAATTGGAACTTCTGTACATTGCTGGTGGGACTGCAAAACAGCTCGGCCGCTGTAAAAAAGTTTGGTGGTTCCTCAAAAAGTTAAACATGGAATTACCACATGACCCACAATTCCACTCCTAGGTATATATCCAAAACTGAAAACAGGTACTCAAGTACTTAACACACATGTTCATAGCAGCATTATTCACAATAGTAAAGATGTGAAAACAGCCTAAATGTCCGTCAACAGATGAATGAAGAAACAAACTGTGGTATATACATAGAAATGGAATACTATTCAGTCACAGAAAGGAGTGAAGTATTGATACATGCTACAATGTGAATGAATCCCCAAAACATTATGCTAAATAAAAGAAGCCAGATAGAAAAGGTCTCATATTGTATTAGTCCACTTATATAAAATATCCAGGATAGATAAATCCACAGAAATAGAACACAAATTGGTGGTTGCCAGAGGCTGGGGGAAGAGGGAGGTGAGGAAAAAACTGCTTAACGGGTGAGGAGTTTTACTCTGGAGCAATGGAAATGTTTTGGAACTAGACAGGGTTGGTGGTCGCACAACATGGTATATGTACTAAATGTCACTGAATAATTTGTTCACTTCACAATGGTTAATTTTATGTCACGTGAATTTCACCCAGTAAATTATTATTTTTCAAAAAGAAAAGAAAAAAAGCTGAGCCCTGCCCCATAAATGGGGAGGGAGTGTACTAAAACTGACTTCCAGTGACTAGAAAGTATTATGAGGAAAATACCACTCACAGGAAGAAAGCAGGTTTCAGTTAAGCTGAAGAGATAAAGCAGCACCATGAAAGAGTCAGAGGAGACCTCCAACAAAACTGGAGCCCTACAAGATAAAACTGAAAGGACCAGCAGGACAGAGGACAGAGCTGGCGAAACAGAGTGGGTGGGAGGTGGAAAGGGGCTCTGCGGGAAGGCGGGCAGGAACAAGGGCGAACAGCCCTGGACTGAAGAGGTAGCATTTTGTTATTAGAATGTATAGAGCTTTTCTCTTCGAACCTAAGATGAACAACATTTCAGTTCTTCGCCTATAATAATCAGACTTAAATTTTTCACTGCCAATTCCAGCAAAGTAGGAATGTTACTCTATTGTTAGAAAATATGACATTTGTTCACAAGTTATTTTTAAACAACCCAAATTCCAAGCTGAAAATCCAAAGTTATTTCTGCAAAACTCTCCACATCCATCAAGGAATATTCATTTTCCCCTAAACAATATTAAAAAAAGCTCAAGCTTAGTTCGAGGCCTGTGTTCTACATGACCTGGCCTGTGTAGCTCAAGTTCAAATAACACAATAGTTTAAAAATTATTCTAAACGATTTTAAAAGTTAACTATTGGATTCCTAAGGCCACAACAATGGTCGATTAGTGTCAATGACCAAACCACCTCCCTTTAAAAAAGAGCCACCTTACAGCACATAACAAAATACATTCCAGGAGCTGTTCACATGTCTGTCTTCCCCACTACCTTGCACACCTCACAAGCAAGGCTGGGGTCTTAGGTTATTTGTAGGTACTCAAATGTTAGATGCATGAATGGCTGGCTGTAGATAAAAATCAACTACAGCAAAGATAGATTTTAAGGGAGATGATGTTTTAAAGAAAACATCAGGAATCAGTTAAGGTAGAAAAACAAAAGTGATGTTGTAGAAACAGAACTAAAGCAGAGTTTTTGCTAATGAGCAGCTGAGTGACCTTTGGCAATCAATTATTTAACCACCTTCTCCAGGCATCAATTTTCTCAACTATGAAACAAGGGAGTTAAACCAGATAAAGCTAAAGTCCCTCCTCAGACCCCAAATTCTATTATTCTATGATATCATCCATGGTTTCCAAATGTCAGCCAAAACTCTATTATTCTATGATATCATCAATGGTTTCCAAATGCTAGTCAAAGCTTAAGTTAAAAATTTATTTAGTCAAAAGAATCTTCTAGGTTCTGAGGACAGTGTGGTATACAAGCCAGAGAAAAAAAGCCAAAATCACTTACTATGTATGAAACCACTAAATACTCTGTATTTTAATCAATGCTGAAATTAAATAAATACAGAGCTCTTACTTCAAATTTTCCTGGTTTATGGAAACTAACAAACAATATAATAAAGTAACAATTTGTCCATCAAAATCTCATAAACCTAGCTATAGTCAAATTATACCTAGAAAATTAGCTGAGACCTAATATTTAACTACATCATAAGAAGGGAATTTACAAATGTTAGACTACAGGAAAGGGGCATCCTATCTTCATAATTAAAAATGGAAAAGCACGTAAATCTTCAATCCCCATAGCTGTTTAAACGATATTCTTGTAGATTAAATGAGATGTTTCATGTGATCTCTGCCCATTCAGATTTTCCTCCTACATTTCTCCTGCAACCATTAAGTGCCTGGATAGAAGTGGGCTGAGAGTACACATGTACACACAGAGAGTATAAAAAGAACTAAAGTGAGCTTTTAAGAGAAAGAAGACATCAACAATGGAAGACAAAGTAAACATGCCCCTTCCCTCCACCCCCTTCCTACAGGCTGCCTCCTCGTCCCACGCCTAAAACTGGCCTCTTCCAAGGAAAGGCAAGAGGTCCATCCTTTGGTCCCTAAGAAGTGGCTAGGGGGTCAGCGTCAAGGAAGGGAACCTCCTGATCCTCTCAAGGAGAAGCCAGCATCTGCCATCACTGAGCACCTCTCCTCACTCTGCCACTTTAGGAAGAGTACATGATGTGTGATCAAAATCAACAGCTCACTTAAAACAATCCACTGGAATGGCTATTAGTTGCCACTGCTTTAACAGATCAGGCTCCAGGATACAACTATTCCAGTACCAAGCATCTCCCCTCCCGTATCTTCCATTTCAGTACCTAACTTCGACTGTAATTCAGTGATCCCTGAAAATGGAAACCCAAAGCTCTCCATCACAAATGCTGTGCTCAGGTTTGCCTCCCTAGTACCTGTGATGATATGACCTTTGAGAGAAGTTGTGTGAAATCAAAGGGAGACTGTGGTCACTTTTTTTTCTCTTCACGAGTATTGTCACTTTTGATTTCAAATGGATGACTCAAATAATACCGTCACCTTCCCCCTCTGAAAATACTACAGCAGATGGATACGAAATTATCAAGAGGGTTGACACTAAAACACAGGATCGGGGAACAAGATTTCACATCCAACTTGTATAGCTGTCATCTTAAAAAAAAAATCCATAAAAGAATTCCACAACTGCAGAGATGTTAGAGATGCTCCCCAATTCCTATGTAAGAATAGTAAGTAACAAAAACATAACCCATAATCTCTAGCACTATAACATAAAATATGAAGCATGCCCTGCCATAGCGTGAGAATGTTCTAGCATCTGGTAAAATGATACTCTGGAAACTAATTTATCATTGGTTCCTGCACTATTTAAAGAAAAAAATGATCTCACCAAGCTCATGCATGCATTGCAAGTACAGCTCTAGTGTAGAGACGGAGTAATTTACTCACAGTTTGACATAACCACCATTCAATTTCTTTCAGAGCCAACTCCTAATAGGAGCACACACTCTCAGTCAGCCGTGGAGGCCATTAGTAACTTAGAGTTGGCTATTATGGCCAGGGGCTCAAAGCACAATGGAGAACTCACAAACATCGTTCCTCCCTCCCAGCAACGCCAAGTGCTAACTTGGAGTCCAGTTCCAAAGCTACCTGAATTCTTTTCTAAGGCAAGTCACTTAGCTCTCTGCTACAAGTTAGTGCCATGAGACCAGGGGTCTATATCCGCTTTACTCACCAAAACATGTCAAACCCCTAAAATAAGGCCTAGTGTACATTCAATAAGTAATTGCTCAGCGAGTGATAAATGTTGCTACCCAAGGCAATCAACCAGGTGATGTCTAAGTGACCTCTCTTTCTAACATTCTATGATTTGACTTTTTATCCAAAAACATAAAAATCCCCCACCAATAACTAAAATAAATTATTTTGAGGATTATGTAGCATTTTCATATACATTATGGCAATATGATAACAGACACCCTGTTATACATCTCATACATGAAGAAACCAACACTCAGAAACATTAATTACTTGCCTACCCCCATATAACAGAAGGAGATGGACTTAAAACTCAAATATGCAGATTCCAAATCCAGTATTTTCCCACACCATGTTATCTACTATAAACCCACATTTGTGCACATGTGCATGCATGCGTAGCTATACAACCTTAGAGCTTTTTCTTGAAATTAGACTAAATTCTCTCCTTTAACAAATAATCTAAGGAGTTAAATAACTTTAGAAAAGATGCAAACAATCAAAAAGATAATCCTTGGCCATTTCCACTTCTGGACAAGATAGAATAACAGGACAAGATTAACCCTCTCATCTGAAATAATCAAAAAACAGACAAAATATATGAGAGCTCAGAAAGACAAAGACAGCTAGAGTACATAGGACAAAGTACCAGAGAACAGAGAGCTACACAGAGAGAGAATTTCCAAGATCTGCAGAGGGTTGCCCCTCGAGCCTTCAGCTGAGTACTGATCATGCATAAGGAAGCTACACAAGGGCAGAGAAAAAATAAAAGGTTAACAGTGCATAGCACTTCATACATTTTGGAATATCACCTATTCCCACCAGCCAGACTGGAAAACCTCGTGAGTCACAGGTCAATGGAGAAAGTACACGGAAGGGTCTTGACTCAGTAGTGGGGAATAATTGGACCTACACTGAGCACTGTTCCTGTCTTATCTAACAAGTCTTAAAAGCAAGACCTGAAAAGATCAAACTGCTTCCAAGTAACTTAACTGAGTCCCAGAACAAAATGTAAGAATAATTACAGGAATACAAAAATATCCAGCACCCAACAGGGTAAAATTCATAATGTCTGCCACCATCTAGTCAAAAACTACCGGGCATGTAAAAAAGCAAAATAAGTAGATAGACAGATAGATGACAGATCAACTGAAACCAACCCAGAACTGGCAGATGTTAGAGTCAGCAGACATTAAAACAACTATTGTAACAGTACCCCACAAAAAGTTAAGTAGAGACATGGAAGATATAAAAAGACCCAAATCAAATTTCTAGACATGAAAACTACAATGTATGAGATGAAAAAATACACTGGCTAGGATTAACAGCAGGTTAGCATTTCAGAAGAAAAGATGAGAAATTCTGTTTTCCAGCTTTTAATTATTTCGCCAGAATCTCTCTTGAATATTTTATATCCTTCAACTGTAGTGTGGACCAGCAGTCTGCTGAGAGACAGCTATGTGCCAAGCCATGAGGTAGCCCTAATGCAGTAGGGAAACTATAGAACATGATGGGTACAGTGATACAGATGTGTTTGTACATGGTATAGAGCTATGGAAGCCAAGATGGGGGGCACCTTATCCAGAGGTGTTCAGGGGACAGAGACTTGGGAAAATTAGGCAACTTCAAAGGAAATAAGCTATTAAAACTAATTTATTTAAACTTACATTCATAAGTTCAGTCCAATCCCCTTTTGGATAATAACTTAGCGGGCAATGGGAAATGATCAAGAGAATGATGACCCCAGTAAGGCACAAGACAGTGAATCCAAAAAAACAAAAAGAAAATATGATTCATTCATTTATTCATTCACGGAACTTTTACTGAATATCCTACTATATGCCAGGTACTGATTTAGGTGCTGGGCATACAGAGTGGAACAATATAAAAGGTCTCTACTCAAACAGAATTAGCCTTCCTACAGAGGGAGATGGAAGCAACAGAAGTATCAGGTACTTAAAAGAAAACAGGGTGGGGGCTTCCCTGGTGGCACAGTGGTTAAGAATCCGCCTGCCAATGCAGGGGACACGGGTTCAAGGCCTGGTCCGGGAAGATCTCACATGCCGCGCAGCAACTAAGCCCATGCGCCACAACTACTGAGCCTGCACTCTAGAGCCCACGAGCCACAACTACTGAGCCTGTGTGCCACAACTACTGAAGCCCGTGTGCCTAGAGCCCGTGCTCTGCAACAAGAGAAGCCACCTCAGTGAACAGCCTGCGCACCACAACGAAGAGTAGCCCGCGCACCACAACGAAGAGTAGCCCGCGCACCGCAATGAAGAGTAGCCCCTGCTCGCCGCAACTAGAGAAAGGCCGCACGCAACAACGAAGACCAATGTAGCCACAAATTAATTAATTAAAAAAAAAGGAAAAGAAAACAGGGTGACAGAACAGAGTGGCACTGAGGGTCAACCCTAGGAAGGCAAGGCTCTCTGAGGAAGTAACATTAAGCTAAGATCTAGAAGGCTCCAGCCATGTAAAGATCTAGGAAAAGTACATAAGGCAGAGCAACCATCGAATGCAGATCCTAGGGTGAGAAAAGCTTGGCACCAAAGGAACTAAACGGTGGTATGGTGGGGAGCAGGGACAGGGAAGAAACAGGTGGCAGGCAAGAGTCTCTACATAAGCATTCATTTAGAAATCAGGAAGATCTAAGCCTAGATATTTGGTATTTATGAATTACTGTTAATTTCTTAGGTGTGATAATAGTTATTACAAAATTTTAAAGAATTCCTATCTTTTAGAGATACATACCAAAAGATTTTTTTTTTTTTTTCTTTTTGCGGTATGCGGGCCTCTCACTGTTGTGGCCTCTCCCGTTGCGGAGCACAGGCTCCGGACGCGCAGGCCCAGCGGCCATGGCTCACGGGCCCAGCCGCTCCGCGGCATATGGGATCCTCCCAGATCGGGGCACGAACCCGTATCCCCTGCATCGGCAGGCGGACTCTCAACCACTGCGCCACCAGGGAGGCCCCCAAAAGATTTTTTACAAAATTTTATGTCTGAGTTTGCTTCAAAATAATCCAAGCAGAAGATGAGGGGGAGTAGGACCAGGGAGCAGACGGGGGAGTGGAGAGGTATAGACCAAACAAAACTGGCCATGAGCTGATAATTGCTGAAGCAGGATGATGGATACATAGAGGTTCATTATACTATTCTGTCTACTTTTGAATGTTTGAAATTTTACATAATAAATACGTTTTTAAAAGCAAACTTATTTAAAATATAAGGAAAGGTATTAATAAATATAAATGCCCCCCTTCACCGATGACTTATTAGGGCTGCAAAATTATTCTATATGATACTATACTGGATGCATTTGTCAAAACCCATATAACTACAACAGAATAAACCTTAATGTATGCAAATTTGTTTTTAATTCAGGCGGCAGGGGGAGTTGGATGAAGGTAATCAAAAAGTACAAACTTCCAGTTATAAGATAAATAAGTATAACTAGGGATATAATGTACATGATAAAGATAATTAACACTGCTGTATGTTATATATGAACACTGTTAAGAGAGGAAATCTAAGAGTTCTCATCACAAGGAATGAAAATTTTTTTCTCTTTAATATTTTATCTATATGAGATGATGGTGTTCACTAAACCTACTGTGGTTAATTATTTCATGATGTGTGTAAGTCAAATCATTATGCCGGACACCTTAAACTTACACAGTGCTTTATGTCAATTAAATCTCAATAAAACTAGAAGGAAAGAAAATCACGTAGGAGGTCAAAGAATCCTAGGATGAAATACAGAATGTTAATAGATGCCCCCTTCCAGAACCAGCTTTTGAGGGATTCAGATGTACCCATAAGCTTTCATCAGGGGGCCCTGTAAGGTCCCCAAAGTCTGAGAACCCCCATCACAGTGTGCAAAACTTAATATGTGTGGGAGCCACACCCTTGTCTAGGAAAAGGCCCTAAGGCTTTCACAAAATAAGGTTGAGAACCCCTGATATTTCTCTTGCCAGCAACTTCCTAGCTGAAAAGTGAGTTGCCATTGTTCTAAAACCTAACGGTAATATCTCACTGCCATCATCTGCCTACCCTGCAAGGACATTACTACACAGCCATTACCACAAGTAAATAATTTACCACCAGCGAATTTTACAACTCTGAAAGAAAGCTGTGACAGGTACCCAAAAAAAAGGAAAGGTGGAAAATTATGTCTGTCTCCTTCACAGTATCACCTTCTTGGGACTTCCCTGGTGGCGCAGTGGTTAAGAACCCTCCTGCCAATGCAGGGGACACAGGTTTGAGCCCTGGGCCGGGAAGATCCCACATGCCGCGGAGCAACTAAGCCCGTGCGCCACAACTACTGAGCCTGCTCTCTAGAGCACGTGAGCCACAACTACTGAGCCCGCGTGCCACAACTACTGAAGCCCATGCACCTAGAGCCCGTGCTCTGCAACAAGAGAAGCCACCGCAATGAGAAGCCTGCGCACCATAATGAAGAGTAGCCTCCGCTCGCCACAACTAGAGAAGGCCTGTGCGCAGCAACAAAGACCCAACGTGGCCAAAAATAAATAAATAAATTTATTTTTAAAAAATCACCTTGTTACAATACTGTATTTCATTTAATCTAAAAGGCACCATTATTTTTTGTGCCACTAAGAAAGAAAAAAAGCTGTCAATTAACTGATGATTCACCATTGATTGTGAAATGGTTCCAGTTTCAGAGATGTTCAAATGTGAAAAAGCCGTACATCTTACAATTCATGCAACATGCCATTCAGAAACCTCACTGGCTGGGCCCCATCTCAGATCTCTTAAACAAATTGCTCAGAGTAGGTATAGGAATCTGTACTTTGTTTAAGCCCCTCAGATGATCTGGTCAGATACAGACTGCACTGTTCACTGTCAGAGGCAGCCGAGTAGAGAAGGCATGCACTTCAGAGTCATATAGCCCTGGACATCTCTGTGACCTCCAGCAAACTCTGTAATTTCCCAGAGCCTCAGCTTTATCTATAGAAAAATGCCAATGCCCTGTATTTCCAGTGGTTGATAAAATAAAAGAAAATATGTGAAATAGTTGACACAGAGCAAGACATTTATATAAGAACATGTTCATTATTTATGAGCAAGACACAACATATCTTGTCTTATGAACAAGAATGGGACCTATTAAATTACTTTTCAGAAATATTCTACCACTCAGCACTGTCACTTGCTGGGCACAGTTAAGAAGAATCAATTAATAAGTGTTTATTACTTAATTCAGCAATACACACATTTGTTGTGGCACACCACATTTCTAGAGGTCCTATATAAATGAAAGCTGTTTAATAACATCTTGATTAGAAAACACTGTACTTGATGTACCTCGACAGTAACACAAAAAAGCACACTTTTAAGCATAATATAATTTCAGAGTAGCTAATGGCTCTACTTCATGTCAAGTTTTTGTTTTGTTTTGTTTTAGTATGTATAGCTGGCAGTTGTTTTCAGAACACTGGCATAACTGTGTTAAAACCCCAAAAGTAATGCTGTGGAACTTCTCAATGTGTGATGCTCAAAAAAATACCCACATGTTTCATTTGTTTCTAAAATGATCCTTAAAATCCAAACAGTGATTCAGGCAGCACCTTCAGAACTGACTAGTCAACTCAGGATATGACTCATAGGGGACAGGTTAGCCATAACTGGACAGAGTTCTCCCACACGTGTAGCATGAAGAAGGAAAAAAACCCCTCAAAACCCACAATTGCACAATGTCTCAGTCTTGCTCTCCCAGTGAAGAACACATGGATTCAAATTAATGCTGCATCAATGCCACCAACCCTACCCGAAGGCCCAGGATTGAGTGTGCTGCAAGGTGCTAACCACCTCCACCAGCACCCACCTCCTCAAAGTCTGGGCAGTGGCAGGATATGCCAGACAGCAGCAGAGAGGACACCCTCACTGCCCTCCCCCAAACACTTGGCCTGAGGTTGAAGAGGAAGAGAGGCGCTGGGAGGAGAGGAACACGTGGCTCATCTCATCTTTCTTTTTCCTCGACCATTTCCCAAAAAGAGTCCTTCAGTTCAGCTGCCCAAATCTGAAACTCCGATTCCTCTGTGACTCCTCCCTCTTCTTTAGCCCTGAGGTGCCCTCTGCTAAGTCTTCTCCAAACTCCCAGAAGATTCCTCACAAATCCATCCCACCGCCCTCAACTGCCCTAGTTGATTCCTCTTTACCAGCACAAGGCTGACTGTGTCTCATTTCCCAGAGCCAGCCTTTCAATCTTCAAGCCACCCTTTTCACTGGGGCCGAAGCTGTCTTTTCGAGAACCCAGTCCTATCTGTATACTCTCCTTTCCTAAGTTAAACAGCTCCTCATTACCTATAAAATAAACTTCAAATTCCTAACCCAATTTCAACCTACCTCCCAGCTTTATATTCTGCCACTCCCTGGTTTTGCCAAATTTTCTCACCTTAGCCTACCCCTTGAATTCACACACATCTGCTTCCATACAGCTATGGCTTTGTTTGCGCTATTTTCTCTGCCTGACATGAAATGCTCCTCTTTTCTGTCTTTCAAGTTCATCCTTCAAGATGAGGCTCAAATGTCTCCTTTCCTGGAACACATTCCTGAAAGCCCCTAAGCCTCTCCACTCCCCCTCCTTCTACAGTCAAAAGTAATCATTCCTACAACAACTTATATCAATCAGCAGTATAACTCTTATCTCAGTGTTATAGTTGTAGATACAACTGTTAGTCTCCCCTACGAAATTTTGAGTTCTTCAAGAAAAGGAATTCAGTAATTTTGAATTGCCATTTTCTACCACAATATATGGTACTTGGTTGGGCTTCAAAAATTTTTACTGGACTGATTTGGGGAGCAATGATCTCAACTAGTATTGAACTGATTTTTAAAAAGATGTGAACAACGCTTAACTCTTTCAGAGGATATTTATTTTAACGGAGAGGCAAGTTATCCAAAGTGAAGTTCTAATTGGCGTGAGGCGGAGTCTATTCTCAGAAGTCTCCCTGACTCCTACAGATTCCCTATCACCACCATCACCGCCGCCATGACCAGTTTATATCATACCCCCACCCATCAGCGTTTTATTCCTACACCCCTAGTACTGCCCCAGCCACAGACCGATTTCACCAGCTCTGGACTTGCAGGGAACTCAGCTATTAGAATTATCAAGTAGATAGAGAACAGGAGAGAATGCAGGTAATAATCAAGACCACAAATGAGCACATGTGCCAGCAGGCTTGCCGGTTCTACTCCTCAGGCATTTTGGTTAATCACAGCTCCTCCAGAGCTGACAAAGAGGCAATATGGATTCCAGACTGAGTCAAGACCTGGCCCTCGACTCACTGCCCAAAGGGCCCCAGATCAGTCTTCACCGGTAAAATGGAGACATGGATGCCTACCCTGCAGCCTAAGCAGGGCCTGGGGACACAGGGATGCCACATAAAGCTTCTGAGGCTTTTGGAGTCTCTATACCGATCGACTTCCATCAAGACTGCATGCCCTACTACCCAAGGAATGAGCTAGTTACATACTTCCTGCAGATCTGTTTCCTCATCTATATTATGGAAGTAACAATACACACCCAAAACAGGGATTACCTTTGTACCTGACACAGGCAAAAGATTGTCACACGTCAGCCGCACTCTAAATTCAAGTGTCAACCATTTATTTCTGTGACCACCACCACTACTCTTCCTAATACTGTTAGTACCAAAAAACTACACATCACCAGCTCTTCAATAGTCAAAGCCCAACCATTTACACATTGTAGAATGACCACTTGCCTTTACCCCCATCCTCCTAGGACTCCTCTAAAATGACAGTAATGAAGTCACAGACATTAAACCACAAACACAGAAAGGGAAAGAAGACAACGCAACATATATTTCAACAAACTTTTGCAAGATGGGGAGCAGTTGAAGGAGTGGTCACTGCCTCGCAGGACCTCTGGAGGGACTCAGCCCTGGATGCAACAAGGGCCACCAAAGGCTGGCCTGAGGCTCTGGCCTGTCAGAGGGGGAGCCTCTGATGAGGGGCATTCAAAGCAGTTGGGCCCCCAGGTCCAGCAAGAGACCCGAAGTTTTTCTGAAGAAACTGAACCACAGAGGCTGGTGTACCACCAAGCACACCAGAGGCAGGAGACTGCAGGTGTCTTCTCTGCAGACACTGACCAGTCCCAGAGAAGATGTGAAGGTGCTGATATGTGCGTGCGCGGGGGGCTCCCAATGAAACGTTCACCCACATTCCAAGGGAGGCCAGTAGACCACCCACCTACCCACCCACAAGCTTGCCCTCCCCTAATCAACTTTTCAGCATCTCACTCTTAATTATAGACAGCCAAGGATCAACAGATACTATCTAAATGAACAGAAAAAGAACTCTGAAATGAACAGGCACATTGGAGGAAGAAGAAGAAATATTTTTAAAATGTTAAACATACAGAAAAAATTAAAAACAACAAACACATGCCTCAAAGATAAGTGAAGATAATACATCCATAAAATTAGAATAAAATGAAATGGAAATGGAAACAGAGAACAAAAAGAGTTCTAAAATTTAAAATCATCATTAAAATTTTAAAAATAAAAGAGCTTGGAAGACAAAATTGAGAAAATTTCCCCCTCTTCCCACCTCCAAACATAGAGATATAAATAAGAGGCAACATATGTTGAGTATCTGAAGATCAATTCCAGAAGATTCAATAACCAAACCAGTAGATATCTCAGAAACAAACAAAAAAAAGTGATGGGTAGGAAATTATCAGAAGTAACAGACATTTTTGAAAACTGAAGGATATGAGTCTCTAGATTGAAAGGGCTCACTAAGACTAGAGGGACCACAAACAGAAGGAAGGACCCACACAGAAGCTGATAAAATTACAGAATTTTTTTAAAGACAAAGACCCTAAGTGCAAAAAACAGAAAACAAACAACAACAACCAAAACAACAACAACAAGGAATCAGAATGATTTTGGATTTTCATCAGAAACCCTTAAAGCCAAAAAACTGTGTAAAAATGCCACCGAAAATCGTGAAAAAATATATTTTTTTTCTGTCTAATATTCTAAATTCAGCCAAATCACCTATAAAGCATGAGGATAGGATAGACACCTTCAGACATGTAAGGCTTCAAATTATTTACCTCCCATGCAACCCTTCTCAGTAAGCTACTGAGGATATACTTCAGCAAAATGAAGCAAACAAAGAAAAAGGAAGACAGAAGATCCAGGGAACTGAGGCTCCAAGACAGGAGAGAAGGGTACAGAATGTGCAGGAAAAATAATCCTACTGTCCAGATTGGAAGAAGAGGATGGAAGGCTCCAAAGCAGGGAGTCGCTAAGAGGAAACCAAGTGAAGGTGATAGATGATTTGATGTGTTACCTGGAAAAAAAATATCAAAAGGCATTTAATATATTTCTTGGAGTATATGAGAGAATGCAGCCATAGATACAGAAAAGACTCAAAAAGTTTATAAGTCACTTATTTGCTCCAGGAAAAACAATAACATACAGGAGAAGAAAACATAACCATGGGTCACTATTTAACTCACAAGTGAGTTTATATATGTGTGTGTGTGTATGTATATGTACATGTATACATATAATAATGTATAATAAAAATTTACAATATAAATATATACACAATAATCTAAATACAGACTGTTGATTTTACCAAAAATGATGTAACGATATTGGGGGGTTTGGGCAAGAGAAGAGGGCAACTGCTCAGTTATGATATTAGGAAGTGAAATGCTTATTCTACATTGATTTCAAAATACGAAAAGTAAAAAAAAACAGGAAAAAGAGAGCTAGCTTGGGATAGTAGCTTCCACTGGAAACTAGGGCCTGGAGGATAAAAAGGCCAAAGGCAGAAGACTGCTGTTTTTTCATTTGAGGTCTTTTAGCACTATTTGATTTCTTTTTTTAACTATGTGCATATATGAATTGGATTAAAACAACTTATTCTCATGTCAAGAACAATCGGTTCAATTTATAAAGATGTCACTACCAACTTCATTTATAAGTTTCATACTCGGAATTGCAAATTCATTGTCTTAGAAATATTATAAAGTGATGGTTAGTTTCCCAAGTCAGCTTTCAGAAGGCATTTAACCCATAATGATACAAAAACATGGTACAAACTATTTCAAGTAGTCTTAAACACCATAAGCAGAAGAGTTCCTGTGGGAAACTGCATTCTGAGAAATCAGTATGCCTGGTATACATCTCAGCCCCACCCAACTGTTCTTCCCCAGACAGGGGCAGCCAAAAAATAAAGTCAGAATAGATGAGGAAGATGGAAGGAAGGAGAGGACCTGGATCTGGCAGGATGGAGAGTCAAGAGACCTACTGTAACAGGTCAACTCTGTTTGCATTAGAGAAAATACTGCTGAAGGCTCCCCTTGTCCCAGAGGTGGACCAAGGTTGATCAGTGAGGAACTCCTCCGTCCCCTCTTCCCAACAGCTCATTCCTGGGCACAAACTGGATGCTCATCAATCAGGAAACAAATACATCATTTCAAGTATTAATTAGCAATGACCTCTTTTCCACCATGCCATAATCAAACTTCTAAATAAATACCTTTATTTCATTCAATGAAACTCGCAACTTGAAACTTGTTGTGGTCTGTGTCAACACTATGTTTGATTATTTTTTTTAAAAGATTATTAAATGTGTGACCTTGAGCAAATTAAAGTCTCACTTTCCTCATCTCTAAAAGAGGAATAATGATATCCACCTCACTGGGTCACAAGAAAATGAGAGGAAATAATGTGTATAAAACATGTAGGAGGAAGTATATGGCAGGCACTCAATCAATGTCAGCCTCTGGTTGTGCCATGTCCCCTACCTCAATTGGTTTCTTACATGTAAACAAAG
This sequence comes from Mesoplodon densirostris, assembly GCF_025265405.1. NCBI lineage: Eukaryota > Metazoa > Chordata > Mammalia > Artiodactyla > Ziphiidae > Mesoplodon > Mesoplodon densirostris. Next base: position 152,168,048 of record NC_082665.1, on the reverse strand, counting down.
TCACAAATTATATACACGCTTTTAACCAAAAAACCTTTACAAAACCATGCATAATACATTAATATTTTTTAAATTAAGGTTATGAGTCAATTTATAAGCATTCATTATTTTTCCTAACCCTTAGTCTTGTTTCAAGTACTAATCCAATTTGCTGTTTTAACTTAGCTAAGTTAAATTCAGCGAATTCCACTAGACTAAAAAGAGGATTATAGAACGGCAGGACATTACAAAAACACAGCATTCTTTGGTTAAAGGGGACAAACCCGTATATGTAACAATGTCTAAACAGCCTGCTTAAAAGCAGTTCCATTTTAACACTGAGTGGACTTCAGTAGACCTCAAGAAAGTCTTATAACAAAAAAAATTGAATAAAATGACAGCTAATGGATGCTTAAAAGAATAATTTTTCCCCTCAAACACTTAGATGCACCACAAATCTGAGATGAAATAAAGATGAAAAAAATGTGGTTTTCTGGCCCATAATACACAAAAGAAAGTGAATGTCTAGCTATCTGCAACTACCAAAGACTTCCCATTTGGGGCCATTTCTATCATACCTTCCTCTAAGGGGTCATTTCCAGAATCCACAAAGTCACATTTTTCAAATTAATTCCCCAATGACAAAGCTACTTAGGTAGCACAGAACCACCAACTGACCCAAAGCCAAGTTCTCCTTTTCTTACAAGGTATTCTAAGTAGAAGAGTGGCCCAGAAATTCAGAATCAGTCCAAACTCCAACATATCCAAGACAAGAACCAAAAAGGTACTGAAGAAGCTAAAAGGTCGGCTACCTGGAGATTCATTCACTATTGTAAAATACGCTTATCGGTCCCAAGATTTGGAGACTGCCACGAACATGAAGTGCCCTTATAACCAATCTCTGGCTCTCATTTAAAAACAAAACAAAACAAAAAACTAAGATAACCAGAAAGTATAAGCACCGTAGTGTGGCCCCTACTGGGGCATCAAAACCACAGCAGATTTAACCTAAATAAAACGTGGATTTCGAGTATCCAAAATCCAGGGCCCTAGAGTGACACGTTGAGGAAAGGTCAAAGAAACTTGGAGCGGCAGGGAAGAAGAGTCTGCCTCCAGGGAATAAGGCGAAAGGCTAAAGAGGCTGTAAGCAGGCTGGAATGGGGTGGATCGCCGGGGGCCGAGGGGTCCCCGGGTCTTTCCGCGGCGTGCGGGGGAGGCCGGAAGGCTGGCCCAGGGCGGGGGCCGGGCAGGGACCACACCTCCCGGCCAGCAAGGCAGGCAAAGGCCGGGGCCCAGAGGCGACCCGGGGCGCTGGGGCCTGCCCGCCCGCGGTCCAGGTCGCGCGGACTGGGCCGCCGGCGGCCGGAAGCACCGGGGCCCGACCCTACCTGCCCACCCCGGCGCAGGCGGCCCCACTCACCGATAAGCCGGCGCACCTCGTCCTCGCTCAGGTAGAGGCTCACGCTGGGCCCCGCGGACGCGGGAGGCAGCGCCGGTGGCCTCGGGGCAGGGGCGGCGGCGGCGCCTGGTGCGAGCAGCAGCGGCAGCAGCGCGAGCAGGAGCAGCAGCGGCGGCGGCGGGGCCCTCAGGCCGCGGGTCCAAGGAAGGCGGCCCCGGCCCGGCGGCCCCGGCCGCGCCGTCCTGCGCATGGCCACCGCCGCCGCCGCCGCCGAGGAGAAGCGTGGGCCGTCCGCCGCGCCGCCGCCGCCCACCCCCGGCCCCGAGCCCCTCACAGCCCCGAGCCGGGGGCGGCCGCCCAGCTCATCGCGCCGCCGGCCCGTGGCAGCTTGCCGCCGCTTCAGACCGCCGGAGCGCGCCGCCGCCGCCGCCGCCTCCTCGGCCGCATCTTCCGCTGCGGGAGGCGGGCCGCGGTGGCGCGCGCGCGCGCGCCGCCGCCGCCTCGAGAGCGCGCACGCACGCACCGCCTCCTCCGTGCGGGCCCGAACCCGGCGAGTAGCGCTTTGGGTTCCCAGGTCCTCTGAAGGCGAAGGGCTCCACGGTCACCCTGTAAAGGAGCCCGTCCCCGCCCCCACGTTGTCACCAGCCTGATGTTTGCTTGTCTATTGTCTGTAACACACACACCCCCGCCCGAGATGGAGGGTCCAGGCAGGCAGGCCCGGGCCGCGCCTGCAGCCGAGTAGGCTTCCAGATTCAGGGAAATGCCTGGATGCGGCCGCTCTGATGGCAAAACAGAAACATGCTTTTTATTTGGAGAGAAAAAGAGAAAAGACCTTTTATCCTACCAACGGAGGTCAACATTAACATTTCTGTGTCTGTTTTGATGGATGTATACTATATACTTTTATTTTCCAAGATCTTGCTGAGCAAACTTTAACCTTATTCCTCCTACCCATTACAAATTTTTATTTTTTATAATCGTTTTGCGTCTCTATAATCAACCTGAATTTGGGGCTGTCAACCCGTGGTCCATGCTGGACTTTGACAGCTCCCCCCCCAATATGAAGTTGTGTGCAAAAGTGTGTGTCTGTCTCTCAGTGTGTGCTGTGTGTAGGCTTGAGCACACACAGAGAAGTGATATGTACATCTCCTCATTTGTTCTAGGGAGTCCTTGTCCCTGAAAGACGTTAAGAATCACGGATACACCTCGTCTCTTTTAAAGGCCGACCAGCGAGCTGGTGCACCTCATGATGTATTTATTGACGTGTCGCGGTCGAACCTGCTCCAGGTGCCGCCTCTCTTCGTGAGGTTTCCAAGCATCCCGGCCAGGCCCGGGTCACCTAGCCCCTGTGGGCAGGTCCCTGCCCTGACCCTATGCCTCCCACCAGGCCTGTGCCTCTGGGAACAGCTGCTCCCGGCCAGGCCCAGCTTCAGTGCACAGTTGCCGCCAAGAGCAGCGAGGCCCTGGGAGGCTGCTATTTTTATCCTCTGGGGTGGGTGGCGGAAGAGCCGGGCTGATGAGGCGGGAAGTCCTGGAACTTGATTTCTCCTCTACTGAGAGTGATGGATTGCGTTTAGAGATAAACCGGCCTCGATTTGTCAAGCGACTCCCCAGCGCAGAATACTGTGCCCATCATTCTACAGGAGGAAGCTGAGAAGAGGGTGAGGGCTGAGGAAAAGTGCTCCACCTGAGAACGATAAAGCCACAAAGGTCAGCAAAAATACTTCTCTTGGTGCAGCCACTGCTACTTATTAGGGGACCAGGGCTCTGTCAAGAAGGGCTTGGGGGGCTTCCCTGGTGGCGCAGTGGTTGAGAGTCCGCCTGCCGATGCAGGGGATACGGGTTCGTGCCCCGGTCCGGGAGGATCCCACATGCCGCGGAGCGGCTGGGCCCGTGAGCCATGGCCGCTGGGCCTGCGCCTCCGGAGACTGTGCTCCGCAATGGGAGAGGCCACAACAGTGAGAGGCCCGCGTACCGCAAAAAAAAAAAAAAAAAAAAGGGCTTGGGGCTGGTAATGTGCTGTGTCAACAGGCTCTCAATTCAGACAGTAGGAGTTTTTTTTAAAGGATGGCATCTTCCCGGCATTTTTTTAAAATGACTCACAGTCCCCATGTAAGGAAGCCCCTGTCTTCAAGGCAATCTCCTCTTACCAGTGACTTCTTGAGGGAGAGTGTGGTGTCAGCAGAGCACGGAACTGTCTGGCAGTCAGGCCTGGCTGGGCTCTGGTACTTGTTAGTGGTGTGACCTTGGGAAAATTACTTAAACTCTCTGAGCCTCTGGTTTCCTCATTTATAAAATAAGGGGGATAATGCCAGATTCACAGGGCTTTTACAGGATTTAATTGGAGAAGATGTCAGTAAAACACCTAGGCAGACACCGGAATGGGTGGGTGTCACATCCATTGTTGTTGTTGTTATAATTAACCTCTTCCCTCTAATGACCACTTCCTGGAAATTTCATCACCAGTTATCTCCAACCATTCAGACCAGGGCTCCTCAAGACCTTCATTCCAGGTACCACCATGCCTGGCGCAGAGCCAAGCTCAAGACATTAATGCCAGGTATCATGGTTGGCCCTGGGACGCAGGGGTGACAAAGGAGCTTCCTTGAGGAAGTATGATAAACATCAATTGCACATTTTCATCAGTGCTAGGAAGAAAAAGCTAGTGGTTGTCAATGTTCCCAGACCAGTAGTAGTATCACCTGGGAACATGCAAAAATGCTAACTCCTAGGCCCCGCCCCAGACTAACAGCAGTAACAACTTCAAGGGGTAGCAACACACAGAGAAGTGGTATGCACATTGCATCACTTGTTCTAAGGAGTCCCTGTCCCCCAAAGAGTATCACGGGCCCTCCAAGTGATGCCGGCCACTCTGTCAAGAAAATCTCAGCTCTACCATCTCTCTTTTGGACTACTTCAGTTGCCGCTTCACTGACCCCCTGCTTTCCCCTTATTCCTTTAGTCTGTTCTCAACACAGCAGCCAGGGCCATCCTGTTAAACCTTAGCTGGATCAAGTCACTCCCTGCCTCTTAGACTGCCAATGGCTCCCTAATTCATCTAGAATAAAAGGCAAAGTCCTTACCAGATGTCAAGGCAGTTCTCATTCTTCACCTTCCTCCCTTCCTGTCCACTCCAGTCTTCTTCTACTCTTCCCCTACTCACTTAGCTCCAGCCATAGTGGCTTCCTTGCTGTACTTCCAATGCATCAGACGTGATCCTACCTCAGGGCCTTTGCACTGCTGTTCCCTGTACCTGGAATGCTCTTCCTTCTGACATCCACATGGCTTCATCCTTCACCTGTTCAAATCTACACTCAAATGTTAACTTCTGAAGAAGATTAAAATTTTGACTTCCCAACAGTTTAACTCCCCAGAGGGGGAATCAGTTCCCAGTCTCTCCTATCTCTGCAGGGTACTTGGTCTCACACAACACCCAACCAATCTCTGAAGAAGGAGTCCCCTCTCCCTCCTGGGTCAGGGTACGGGTGGTAACTTTTGAAATATCCCAATAAGCCTCCGTGTGAAAATGCTGGGAAGCCCTGACCTCAGCCTTCTGAGGTTTCTTTGCCTGGAGGAAATGAAGGCCACAGTCGTCATCCTGCTCCACCCACTGCCCCCGCACTTGGTTTTGCTTGTCACTGTGGTTGACCTTACTCTCCTCCAGGAGACAAATTTCAGGCCCAGAAACTACCATCATCGGGACTTGTTTCACTGCTCCTAAAAAAGGCCAGCCTTGGGTTTGAGATGCAGCAGGGTGGGTGGGTGGAAGCACTGGGCCATCGGGGTCCAGCGGGGAAGGGGTGAAGCATCCTGGTTAAGGGAAATGACTGGGGTGTTCATGCGTGGAGTCTTATGCCCACTCAGAGCCTGGCTCACTCGTGTCCACAAGGATAGACGCCCAGTTCATAGAGCCCTGAGAACAACTCCCAACCCAGACTGCGCTAGGGGAGGGATCTAGAAAGGGGTGGCTCTAAGTTCTGAAAACACCCCCTTCCTTTGCAAGTGGCAGTTGGGAACACTGCTCTGTGTGCTATGGAACAGTTTACTTTTTAAACCTTCTCCCGCTACTTGCAGTGTGAGTGAGTCAAGCAGCACCAAAGTCCTGGAAGAAAATATGAACATCCTCTTTGACACAAGTCATCATCTCTCTCCACCACCTCCCAGATTGGCGTATGTTCTTATAGCCCTTTCTCTAGACATTTACCTACCATATCACATACGTGCAACTGTATGTGTGTGGTTTCTTTCAGTTTTACAGAAATGGGTAATTGTTGACACGATTTGTTTTTCCCCTGATTAAAATGAATTGAGGTCTTGAGGATGCTTGCATGACAGGACACACAGAGGCTTTTTTTTTTTTTTTTTTTTTTTTTGTGGTACGCGGGCCTCTCACTGTTGTGGCCTCTCCCGTTGCGGAGCACAGGCTGCGGACGCGCAGGCTCAGTGGCCACAGCTCACGGGCCCAGCCGCTCCGCGGCATGTGGGATCTTCCCGGACTGGGGCACGAACCCGCGTCCCCTGCATCGGCAGGCAGACTCTCAACCACTGCGCCACCAGGGAAGCCCACACAGAGGCATTTTGGTTGGGATGGACAGTACTAGATTTCACAGTTCTGGTGATGGACCACACATCCTTTTACGTGCACGTACGTAGATATTCAGAAGGGCAGATTCTCAGAAGTGAAGTGCTGAGTTAAAGGGAGTTAACTTTTAATGTTGATGGATTCCACTGAATCGCCCTCTGAAAGACTTTACCAATGTAACCTTCCACCAGTGGCATAAATGAAAAAGACAAGATAATATATCAGGGTTTTTTCATTTTGCTTTTGACAGTCTGATGAAAGAAAAAATAACTCTTTAATCTGGGTTTCCCTCATTACCAGTGAGGTTGAGAATCTTCCTGTAGGTATTTATTGCCCATTCAATGTACAGCTTTTGCCTATTTTTCTAGTGAGTGGTTCGCCTTTTTTTCTTGATTTGTAGATATTTTCTTTTCTGTATCCCGTGTCATTTAACTTTGCTTATGATGTCCTTTACTTAATTTAAATTTTGGATTTTCATTTTAGAGAAATCTCACAATCTATTCCTTTATGGCTTCTGCATTATGTGTCTTGCTTAAGAAAAACTCCACAATTAATAATTTTTGTGTTTTTATAATGCTTTTGTACCTTTAAAAAAATTAGCCCCTTAATCCATCTGGAATTTATGTTTATATATGGCATATGACACAATTTTATTTTTCCATATGGGGAGCCATTTGTCCCAACCGCTATTTTTTGTATTTATTGAATATTCCACTCTTAGTTAGTTACAGTTGTAACTAACTGTATTAGGGTTCTCCAGAAAAACAGAACCAATGGGATATAAATATAAATAAGTAAATAAATATATGTGGGGATGTATATACATATATATATATATATATAGAGAGAGAGAGAGAGAGAGAGAGAGGGAGGGAGAGAGAGGGAGAGAGGAGAGAGATAAGAGGAGATTTATTATGGGAATTGGCCGTCATGATTACGGAGGCTGAGAAGTCCCAGGATCTGCTGTCTGCAAGCTGGAGACCCAGGAAAGCCTGCAGTATAATTCAGTCTGAATCCAAAGGCCTGAGAAGGGGGTGGGGACAATGGTGTAACTTAAATCCCAGTCTGAGGCCTGAGAACCAGGAGTAAGTCAGAGGGCAGCAGAGAGGGAATTAGCCCTTCCTCCACCTTTTTGTTCTTTACAAGCCCTCATTGGACTGGATGATGGCACCCTCATTGGTGAGGGTGATCTTCCTTGCTCAGTCTACAGATTCGAATGCTAATCTCCTCCAGAGACACCCTCACAGACTTGTCCGAAATAATACGTTGCCAGCTCTCTGAGCCTCCCTTATCCCAGTCAAGCTGACACATAACATTGACCATCACAAGTCCACCCCTTGTGAACTTGGCACCCATATACATCTCCTTAAACTATATTTAATCTCTAAATGAAAACAATAATGAGATCATAACTCTGCCGACATGATACAACTCCCCTATGTACAACTGAAAACATGCTGATTTCTTCCCCAGAAGTGGAGGTAAAATCCTCGAGTGATGTTTATTCTTCTCCTGATATCCTACAACTCAAATACTATGATGTGAAATTAATAATACTGATATAAAGTCAATACATCTTATGTTACATGATAAAAGGAAATAAGAGTGGAAAGAAGACAAAGATATTTGTGTAATGTGTGTGTGTATACACACAACTGTATTCATAACAGAATTAGTTTTTTTCATAATAAAATAAGCTTTGGGGACAAATGGTTCCCATATGGAAAAAATGAACGTAACAAAATTCATGATAATTACAGGCATCATTTCTGTAGCTGGACCCATGACTGTAGCTGGTATTTACTTTTTTTTTTTCTTTGCGGTACACGGGCCCCTCACTGTTGCGGCCTCTCCCGTTGCGGAGCACAGGCTCCGGACGCACAGGCTCAGCGGCCATGGCTCACGGGCCCAGCCGCTCCGCGGGATGTGGGATCTTCCCGGACTGGGGCACGAAGCCGTGTCCCCTGCATTGGCAGGTGGACTCTCAACCACTGCGCCACGAGGGAAGGAAACCCCTGTAGCTGGTATTTATAACTACCTTCTTCTACTACTCATTCTGTAGTATTCCTTTTGCCTTCGGCAAGCACTTCAGCTGGTCATAGTTCTTTATGTGGTAGGGTGACCCAAGACTTCATTCCTAAAGGGTCTGGCCATTACTAAGCCTGCCTGGATTGGGTTGTCATAGTTTTCCATTGACCCTAATCAGAGGGCAAGGTAAACTAAGGACATCCTCAGCGGTCTCCTGTATTCCTAACATACTCTTCCTTACTTATCTCTGGTTTCCATTATTGCTTTTGAAAAGTCAGTTGTCAAACTGCCAGTTTGACACATTATTTGTCTTTTCTTTACGGCTGTTTAAGAGATCTTTTTTAGCGGTGTTCCAGTAGGTTATATGTAAATGTGGATATCTTTCCATTTACCTTGCTTGAAATTTATTGAGATTCCTGGATCTGGTGTCTTTAAAAAAAAATTCCAGGAAATTCTCAGCTCCATTTCCTTTGTCACTCCTAGATGGATAGATTGAAATGCTTTTTTTTTTTTTTTTCTGAACCGTATGAGAATGGGTGGGAGACATCATGAGTACTTCATTGTACATTTCCCAACAAACACATTCTCTTTCATAACTAGAGTACAATTTTCAAAATATAGACACTTAACATTGATACAATACTATTTTCTAATCCACAGTCCATATTCAAATTTTGTCATTTGTCTCAACAAAACCTTTATAACTGTTTTTTCCTGCTCCAGGATCCAACCGGAATCACACATTGAGTTCACTTGTCATGTCTTTTTAGTCTCCTTAATCTGAAAGGATCCTCAACCTTTCTTTTGCCTGAATTTCTTGTATTTTGTAGAACATTCTTCAATTGGTGTTGCCTGACATTTCCTCATGATTAGATTCAGGTTACATGTTTTTGGCAGGAATATCACTGAAATGATGTATTCTTCTCAGTGCATGGTATCAGAAGACACAGGATGTTGGTTTATTGAATATCCCATTCTTTTTAAAAATATTGATTTATTTCTTTGGTTGTGCTGGGTCTTAGTTGCGGCCGGCGGGCTCCTTAGTTGTGGCTCACCAGCTCCTTCGTCGGGGCACATGGGCTCCTTAGTTGTGGCATGTGAACTCCTAGTTGCGGCATGAATGTGGGATCTAGTTCCCTGACCAGGGATCAAATCCTGGCCCCCTGCATTGGGAGTGTGGAGTATTAACCACTGCGCCACCAGGGAGGACTCCTGAATATTCCATTCTTAAGTGTTGTAACCAATTATATTAGTCAGGGTTCTCCAGAGAAACAGAACAAATAGGAAATAAATATAAATAAATAAGTAAATATATATGTTAACTTTGATCACTTGGTTAATGTGTCGTCTGATACATTTCCTTTTAGTAAAGTTACTCTTTTTCCCTTTGTAATTAATAAAAAATTAGGGGTGGTGGCAGAAATACTTTGAGATTCTTTAAATCTCTGGTTCTTCATCAAACTTTTATTCACTAATTTGATCATCCATTGATGATTTTTTAACCTTATTATTCCTTCCATATTTAGTTGGCATTCAACCATAAGGGAGACCTTTTCCTTTTCTCCTATTTATATTTAAAATGTACTTATATCAGTGTGGATTCGTGAATTCTTGTTTTATTCAGTGGATTATAATCTATTACTATCATTATATATTTTTCAGTCTCAAGACATATTTGATGATACTTGAGATTTGGCCACTTCAGTTGGTTCCTATGTCCTTTGGTATGTCTCTGGCATTGGTTGAACATTTTCTTACTTTATGGGACAACGAAATATTCTTGTCTCCTCTTGTACTTTTCTGTCCCAACCCTGGGATCAACCCATTTTTCTTAGGAGCCCCAGTTCCTTTTAGTGGAGAATAGTATTCAGAAACCAAGATTAGGGAGCTAGGTATGCTTACTGCTACTGGGGTATAATTGGTTCTAGGCCCTCTGAGGAGACCGAGCAAGGAAATAAATGCATTTATGTATGTATATGCCTGTGTGTGTATATGCATGCATACGCACATGGATCTGTAAAATCCATGAGTTTGCATCAACACCTCTGGTTCCATTCTCACACCATTCCTTCCTCATCCCCCATTTGTAACTCCCTTCTATGACAGTAAGAAACCTGGCTCCATTATCCTCGCTGTATCTGCTTATTTGTTCAGTCCTTCCATAGTTAAGCAAACTCTTGGCCTTGCTTTCTAAAAACTTAGCCCCAGGAACACCCATCTCCACCCCCACTCCCCACTCCAGGTGTGCCAGCCGAAGCTCTGCCACCATGAAGGGGAAGGAAGGGAGGCCAGTTAAAGACTGGGCCCTTGACATGCCATCCCTTACCTCTTGGGCACACTGGCCAGAATGTCAGTCACTGATTCCCTTTTTATCTGTGTCCATTGTATTTTTCAGTTCATCTTTTTCATTTAAAAAATTGCCATAAATTTGATTTTAATTTACAAATTCTCAAATGGTTGCTTTTCTACCACAGCCAGTTCTTGTTTTTTTCTAAATAATAATAATAATAATAAAAGAATATCTAATACTTATTGAGCACTTATTATTACCTGCTTAACCGAGTGTTTTTACATGGATTATCTCATTTAATTTTCACAATAATCCTATGATATTGGTATTATTTAAATCCCCTTTCTATAGTTTAGGAAATCGATGCACAAATTAATTACCGTGCCCAATGCCATCCACACATCTAGAAAGTGGTAGATCTAGGAATTGATTTCAGGTAGTTTGATTCCTGAGCCCATGTGCTTAGCCATTCTGGAGCAGTTACTCACATGCATTTAAACTCTTCTCTTTGTGCTCACTCTTTCCCCAGACATAAGTCTTTCTTGTTTTGAGTTTGCTACTCTCTTTTAGGGTACTGGTTTTCCTCAGGTATCTCCTGACTCTTGACTGCCTTCTCCTCCTTGGGCTGGTGAACCATGTTGGTCTTTGAGGTGCAGGTTCTGGGGATGAGAGTGTGCCCCTGCCTCTCCCCCCGCCCAGAGTATGGGGGGGCCTCTGCCTGCATACCTTTTGCTGTGAGGTCTTCATGTCTGTCCTGGGTGTCACTTGCTGCCTAGACATCAATCTGCTCCTGCGGCCCCAGTGCCCAGGCACTGCTTTATCCTGGGGACAACGCCACTGGTAACCCCTGCTCAGCACAACAGGAGCTGAGAGAGGATTCCACCAGCCCTGTTGCTTCAAATCAAATATCCCCATGGTTGACCCAAGGAGCCCCCCCCCCCACCATTCCTCAGGTCCATGGACTCTGAGATTTGATCCGTTGAAGAACCATTCCCACCTCCAAAGCAGGACTTTTCTGGTTTTTCACTGTGGTTTTCTCTGATCTTGTTTCTTCTAATTTGATACCATCCAGTTTCTGTTTTCCAGGGGATTTCTCAATTTTTCTGATTCGTGCAAAAGAAGTCAGTATTTCTGCATGACAAAAGTACCATAAGCAAAATTAAAAAGCAAAAGATAAGTTGAGGAAAAATCTTTACAATTTTTATCCCAGTCAAAAAAGCGTGCTGTATGAAGAACTTTTGCCAGCTGATGTAAACACACACACACATATCTACAATTCAGCAACAACAAAAGCAGGTAAAGAAATGGACAATTTGCAGAAAAATACAAATAGTTTGGAAATATATTAAAATGCTTAAGCTCAGTCATAAATAAGAAAAATGCGAGTTAAAACTACACTGAGATACTGTATTTTAACCTGTTAGATTGACCAGTCTCTAACAGTTTGTTAACATGTCATAGCTGATGGGAATGAAAATTACAAGTCTCCAAGGAAGGCATTTTGATAATTGTCTATCAAGTCTACAAATGCAGATATTCTCTGCCCAGCATTCTCACTTCTAGTACTTTATCCTAAAGATATATTTGCATACTTAGGAAGTGATATGTGGACAAAGTTATTCACTGCATTATTTCATCATAGCAAACAATGGGAAACGTGCTCATGGATAGTGCAGTGGTTCAGTAAGCTATGGTGGGTCACCATGGTTATGTGGGTATAAAGAAAAATGAGAAGGCTCTTTATGTGTGTGTATGAGTAAGACCAGGTGCAAAGCAGTATGTGGAGCATGCTACTATTTGTACAAAAAAGGGGCAACGGAATATAATTTATATGCTTGTACGTGCCTAATATAGATATGGGAGATTACACACACACACCATCACCATCACCACCACCACACGCTGATATTGATTGCCTGGGGCAGCGATGGGAGGAAAACTTACTGTACATCCTTTGATACTTTTTAGAATTTTGAACTAGGTGAACATGCTCTCCTTTCCCTCAACAACTTGTTTTATAATTCTTCTCAAAAAACAATGTGGTTCAATGATTAGACTTATTCTCTGGTGTTATTGTGGATTCTCTTCCTCCTCCTCCCCTCCTCCCCTCCTCCTCCCCCCTCCTCCCCTCCTCCTCCCCTCCTCCCCTCCTCCTCCCCTCCTCCTCTCCTCCCCTCCTCCTCCCCCTCCCTCTCCTCCTCCTCTTCTTGCTCCATGACTTTATGAGATTTGGGAATGTGGGGATGGACAGCAGATATGTGCACCTAGTTTGCTACCTGTTTCCATTCTCATCTCTCATTATTAATCTCTAATGTATAGTATCAAGTTCAAAATAGCATAAACCAGTGTGTTATGACTGAGAGAGAGAGAGAGAGAGAGAAAAGAGCCTGATTTTAAGGAACTGGTCCTGTGATCGTGGGAGCTGGCAAGTCCAAAGTTTGTAGGGCAGACCCACAGGCTGGAAATTCAGGGAAGAGTTGATATTGGAATCCTGAGCCCAAAATGTGCAGGCTAGAAATTCAGGCAGAAGTTCTATGTTGCCGTCTGGAGGCCAAATTCCTTCTTCACGGAAACCTGGGTCTTAAGGCCTTCAACTGATTAGATTGAGGTCCACCCACATGACGGAAGGTCATCTGCTTTTTTACAAACCTACGGAGTCAAATGTCAATCACATCTAAAAACTACTTTCACAGCAGCATCTAGGCTGGAGTCTGACCAAATATCCAGGCACCACTGGGGAGCCAACTTAGCACTAAAATTAGCCACTGCAGCCAGTCTTCCTGTTGTTTCCTCTGCACTGCCCACGGCTCTCTGACTGCTCGTTGTGGTTGAGGTCGAGCAGTGTGCTCACAGCATGCTGACTCCTGTGCTCAGCCACGCGGTGCTCTCCAGGCACCCATGCCACCACGGAGATCATAGGGTGTCATTTTCACTCAAGTGTCGGAATTGCTCCATGGTTCTCCCAGCCTCACACAGAGGGAAGCTCCCCCGGGACTACGATTTCACTGGACCACATTTCCCTTCCCTGGCTTCACTGATTTACTGAAGCTGTCTCTAATCTTTTCCTCTCTTTTACTACAAATATAATCATAACAAATAAACATTATATTTGTGACACAATGCACTCTTGAAAAATTTCTTCTCCTTCTCCTTCTTTTAATGATGCTGTTAGGGGTACCTGCTATGGATTCATCAGCCAAAGAAAGAAAAGGCACTTTTTCTTCCCTGTTCAACAGGATCTTAGGTCATGGTAGCTTTAAATGCTTAAGGTCAGCCTGGCTCTCCTGAACCCCAAAGAGTTACCAGACCTGTGTTCTCAGGAGCTTGGTGAAAGACACTAAATTGGATGAATTGGAAGTGGATGCGAGGGCTAGGTTAGAACTTCCAGGGAAGGAGGGATCAGTTGCCAAGTAAACCTGACGGGGGCTGTGGAGGGGGAGTGTCTCAGGTTTTGTGAGGAGGCTGGAAGCCTGTGGACATTGAGTGGTGGCCCTGGTTGCCACAGGGGCCCCTGTAAGTGAGCCCTTCTGTGAGGAAGGCCCTGGGAGGGCCATTTCAGAGTCCTGCCTGGTCCAAACTGAAGTCCAAATCTACCCAGCAGGAGAGGCTCCTCTTTCCCCACTGTTCTGGACTAGACAAACCTAGGCTTCTGATGTGACTTGAGGGAAGGGGCGAGAGACACTGAAAATGACTGGTACTTTTTGCTGACCATCATGAGTGGGCCAGGTTTGACTGAGAAAAATAAAGGTGTATGTCATCCTTGCAATTTGAGTACTGAGGAGTAGTCTTTACCTGACAGGTATGTGATTTTTAGATCCGGCCTCCTTCTACTCAGATTCTTTCTGCTAGATTCTGTCCTCTCTCTCAAAGCAAAGTTCCTTCCCTTACTCAGAATAACCCTTCTCTTTGGCATCTGTCTCCATCCAATTATATTAAGAAATATATGAGACCCTGCAGGATTCTGGGGGTTCCTCATTCTTTCTGTAGAAAATATTATCTTTCTGGGTGATCAGTTTGCACTACCTAAAACCCTTGCTTAATGCAATGCCTGCATTTCCTCCAAGTAAATGCTTTTCTGCAAGGAAAGCCAGAGTTCCCAAACTCTGTCCTATGATATACTGGCTTGGTAAGTGGTTTATGGTTCCACCAAACTTTATCCAGTAAGTCTGAGGAACGTTGCATATCAGTGCCTGCTTTTGGAGAATCAAATGCACATTAATGGGGGCGGGGGAGAGATGGAGTGGGAGTTTGGGGTTAGCAGATGCGAACTATTACATATAGAATGGATAAACAACAAGGTCCTACTCTATAGCACAGGGAACTGTATTCAATATCCTGTGCTAAACCATAATGGAAAAGAATACAAAAAAAATTGTATATATGTATGCATGTAGGTATATATATATATATATATATATATATATATATATATATATATAACTGAGTCACTTTGCTGTACAGCAGAAATTAACACAGTCATGTGCTCATGACTGAGCACATGCCATCATCAGTTCTGCAGACCATGTTTGGGAAACTGGAGCAATGGAAGGACCACTAGGCTTGGAATGAAAGGAACTTTGTCCTAATCCATGGGACCCCCTCAACGGGGTCACCGTGCTTCCTCAGAACAACCTCTTCCAATTTGCAAAATGAGATGGATAGACTTGATTTTTTATTCAGACCTGAAATTGAACCTACCTTTTTATCTGACCACTATTAGAAAATTGGGGCATACAGGAGGAGCTGAGAGTTTATCCAAGAGAAAGGAGAGAGCACTGAATGATGGTGAGGCAGATCGGGGCTCTGACCCCCTCCAGCTCTGTGACCCCAGGCAAGCTGTAGGTCCTTGGTTGTAAATGGAGTCGATAATAGCAGTTCTGCTGGAGGGATGAGGAGAGGAGGGCATGAGGCTGTGCATGCAAAGCACCCAACCAATGGCCTGGCCCATAGGCAGCACAGCTGTGAAATCGTTGTCCTAGTGACGATACCACAGAAGTAGAGCTGCGGCACTCTCTGAGATTTAAGTATAATTGATTTGAAACCCCACCTTTGCTTCTACTTAGGTTCATGCACCCCCGCCACGAAATGCCCTTGTGTTCCTAGGATCCGCCGGCTCCAATGTCACCCTCCACCCCTGCTGCCAGTTCTCTGTGCCGAGCAGATCCAGACAGCACCAACCTCTTTCCTCCATTTGCAGGATCGTGGGGGGCAGTGTTACTGTCATAAACTTTGTTACAGATGTGGAGTACAGGGAAGTGGGGTTGAGAGTGGAATGGGAAGGGTTCTGGACCAGCACAGCATGGTCCAAATCTTGAGACACTGCTGATCTTTACATGACAGTCACCCCCACCGAGACCCAATTCTCTCCAGCCACCCGCTGAGTTGGTGAGATACCCCCCCACCTCCCCCCACCCCCCAAGGCTGTCCTCAATTCCCTTCCCACTCGAGATGCCTTTAACTCCCCAATTCAGGCTTCTTTCCTCTGCGGAGGAGTTGAACTATCTCTCTGTTTTCTATTCTCAACTGTTCACCTTCTGTCTCCACCCAGGTGTTTTGTCAAACGAAGAGCCTTGTGCACAACAGGAATGCACGCCTGGGGGGAAGACACAGCTGCAGTGTGTTATGATTTTAAATATTAGCTTTCCGCCCTCTCTGCTACAATTATAATTTTTACTGAAATATGCCTAGGAGAGACGAGACAGTCAGACTAGCATGGAGATGGATCATTTTGGTGAAATATAGAGGATAGACTAGAAGTGAAATGTAAGATCAGAGGTCGGGGAGCCAGGCATCAGGGCCTTCCTGATAGAGTAGGTGAGAGAGGATTGGGCCTAAACTGGGCAGGGCAGTGAGGATGGGAACAGGGGACCTGAGGTGAGAGGTATTTACGGGATATGACCAGTAGGCTTGATGATAGAGCGAGTGAGGTGGTGGGGAGGAAGCAGAGGCCAAGGACGAACCCCAAGTGTTTGGACTGGGAACAAGTGATGATGGTGCCATTTTGGTGGAGAGAGGATAACAGCCGTATTAGTGCTCTCCTTCCTTGCCATCCTTTCCTCCTTCTGCTACGACTAATGATCAGGGCCATGTATCGAGCAGGGACAGGAGGTCAGACACTGACGCGTGCTTAACACACATGATATATGAGACCATTTGATCCTCTCAGGAATGCAGTAGCATCCAATTTTCCAGGTGAGAATACAGGAACTTTCCCAAAGTTTCACAGATGGCAAAGTGCACTTTGAACATGTTTAGGTTCTGAAATAGCGATTTTGGTGCGGGACATGCTGAGTTTGAGGTTCCTGTGGAATATCCTGGCAGAAATGTCCCATCAGAAGATGGAAATGTAGGTCTGAGCTCAGCAGAAAAACTGAGCAAGAGACACAGCCATCCATACAGAGGTGGCAGGAGAGGCCAGGGCGAGTAGCATGGGATGGGTCACGGAAGCCTATGTAGAGAGAGGAGGAAAGAGACGTGAGATGAACGCTGGGCATTTCAATGCAAGGGACAGGAGAGGACGAGAAACTACAGGAGAGGAGTGACCAGAGAGTGAGGAGAGCCGGCAGAGCCGCAGTGCAGTCCAGTAAAAGTTGTGTGTCCCGCCTGCTCAACGCTGCCAGGGAAGCCAAGAACGAAGCATGCCCAACGCATCTGTCAACCAAGGGTGCAAGAGGGGGTGAGACAGAAGGATCTGGGAGCAAAGTCTGCAAGAAAAGGACATTGACTTAGAGGTAAGTACATAGAAAACTAAGCAAAGGGGAAAAAGGGCAATTATTAAATCCAAGGAAAACAAAAATTGTTCAAGAAAGGAAAGGCAATTAGAGTATACTATAGGAAGTTAGTGTGTGGGGGAGTCTTCATAAAAGCTAAATCTTTTATCTCCCATGCTGGGAAATCAGTAAATAATGTCCAAAAGTCAAGAGGTAGAGATATAACTTCACTCTTTAGCAATATGGAGGAAAATATTTTAAAAAACGAGTTAAAGGTGTAAAGTGAGAATGGGGGTAGAGGACAGGAGAGAGGCCCAGAAGACCACTGGTTTTCCAACGTTTTAGAGAATTACTTGACTGTTAAAATTATATGTGCACAGAACTTTGATAAAAAATTAAAATAAAAGATTGAAATGGGATAAAGAAGGGTCGATTGGAGCATGATGAAGGGTTCTGCCCACCCCGTGAGCTGAGCTGTCTGGTAGACCTCATTCCGGCTACGTAGTAAAAACCCGTGTAACTCACGAGACAGGATGGAACATGAAATCTTAATCTGTGACGGACTAATAGCTGAGACATCAAATAGCAGGTTCACTCCCCTCAGCCACCACAAGAAGCCCTCTAGCAACAAGAATGGCAGACGCCTTAGCTTATCACTTCAAAGAGGTTCTGTTCTCCGGTGGACACGAGACAAAACAGTCTGGAAAGTCTGCATAAACTCGGAGAACTGGTTTCCACTGTGTCTGTGGTATGTGTTTGTGTTTATAAAAAGAGATTTGTGCCGGAGAAGGACAGAGACGGGAGACAGGGCAAGAGAGGGAGAACAAGGGTGATAAGAGGGAGAACAGTCCTCCCGCTAACATGGTTCTGACGTGGGGAGAAAGCAGGAGAGGAGCATTGCCCTGGAGGTCCAGGGGCCCCTCCGAGAAGGGGAGGCTTGTGGGCTTAGTGTCCAAGTTGCAGTTGCTCAGATGGGTCTTCTACCTTCTGATAAGGGGAAACGAGTGGGATGACAGCTCAGAGATGTGAGTGGGCCCCCGGGTTTGCAGGTCCTAGAGTGGCTTAGAGACTTCTAGGAGCTTGTAGTGAGTCACAGGTTAGTTGAGAGGGTGAGACGTGCTGGCCTGGTTGGGAAGAGACACCGACCCACGGGGGCCTGTGCCAGGAGGTAAGAGAGGGACAGGCCCGATCCTTCGCAGTGAGGGAAGGGTGAGGCTGGGCTCCATGCGATGGAGCGGGGTGTGCCCCTGACCAGGGCTGCCCCACTGTCATCTCTGAGAGAGCACCACAGACCAGAGGACATCAGGAACTGACAGCAGCCTGGGCCCCAGAGCCTAGGAGACCAAAAAAGGGCTCCATTTCTCCCTTTGCGTGATGACTGTGCTGATGAGCAAGGTTCTCGGATTCTGTTGGACCGGGCAGCAGTGCAGAGGAAGAGGATGAGCTGAGCTCCAACTGGATACTGATCCCAAATGTGGCTGTGAAGTCATGGGCTAGGACTGCATGTACCGGGATCAGCTCATCCTTCAAAGGCCAGGACAGAGTCACAGGATCAGAAAATAAGGCCAGTGCGAGAAATTAATAAGTTTCTATTTTACACACTTGAATTTTGTGAATGGCCATAACTGGCTATGATTTTCATTACACTGTCAACATCCTTTGACTCGAGAGGCCACAGGGGCCTGAAAACCTACTTATCCTAACAGCCTAAGAGCTACTGTTTATTGAGTGCATCCTAAAGGCCAAGGGCTCTACACCCAGGCCCTCACTTACTCCTCTTACACCCAGTGGTGTAGCCCCATTACAATCCCCATTTTACAGGCAAAGGAGCTGGGATTTACACAGGTGGTGTAACTTGACCAAAGTCTGTAGTAAATGGCAGAGCCATTTACCGAATTCAGACCCAGTCTGCGCTGATTCCAAAACCTGAGCTGACACTGAAGAATGACGTGTGCAGATTGTGCTTATAGCCACAGAGCCTGGTTTCTAGAAAGCAGCTGGTGTGTGGACATTAGTGAGTGAGTGCACACATCTACTTCTGGGGGCCGGTCGGCACAGAAGGGTATTGTCAGTGGCGTGCAAGGGCTGCAGTGAAAGCCCTGACATGCGGTTTGGTGCTCTAACCTGTTAACAGTAGCAGAGGCAAGCATAGAACAAGAAGCCTGAAAGTCTTCAAGCTCGAGGCGTCCTTTGTCCTAGTGATTTTGAAACAATTGAGGAATTTCTTAACTTTGGAAGACGTTCAATAAATTTCTAGTAAGTGAGGTATTTAGTTCATGTTCTTTCAACTCGTGCCAAAGAGCTGTCAACTTAGATCACGAAAGATCATAACATAAAAAGCTCTCTGTTCTGGCAAGATTCATCAAGCCCCCTGCCTTTCCCTGTTAAATTCTTCCACATCTGTCCTCTCTCCTTCTCAGCTCCCCGCACGGGCTTACACCTTCATCACGTCCAGCCTAGGCCATGGCATCAGCTTCACCATTCAGCAGGCATGGACCAAACACACTCCTCCGGGTCAGGCAGCAGGCTCAGCACCAGGGTCCAGAGATGAGGAAAATTTAGTGGATTAAAATAACAATATATTTTTATTGCTCACAGTTCTGGGGTTTGACTGGGCTCAACAGGATGATTCTCATTTAGGGCCTTGCACACTATTGTGTTCAGATAGCAACTGGGGCTGGAGTCAGCTGAAGGCTTGTCTGGGCGTGTTGCTCAGGATGGCTCACTCATGTAGCTAGAAATTGATGCTGCTGTTGCCTGGGAGCTGAGCAGGTCCTAGTAACCAGAGAGCCTACATTTGGCCTCTCTGTGTGACTTGGGCTCTCACATAATTATAGCTGGATTCCAAGAATCAATGCCCAAGGGGATCATGCAAAAGCCTTGTGACTTAGCCTCGAAAGGCCCGGCATATCACTTCCCCCACATTCTATCGGTCAAGCAAGTCACTATGGCCAACCCAGGCAGGGGAATTAGACTCTACATTTTGATGTGCATCAGGGAGATGAGGAATTAATGACAGCCATCTTTGGAGACTATCTCACACCATGTAATTGCGGGATATGGAGTGATGGTGACTGCCAAATCCAAACAAGTGACCATCCTGTATTTCCTCACCTACAAATCAGAGCCCCAGGGTGACGATGCTTCCCCTCCTCCCGGAGTCAATGAGAAGAATTCAACGTGATTCTGGCATTAACCTGGGGCTGGGAGAGCCATTCAAATGCCAAACTGTCCACCAAAATCTGGATGGCTCCGTGCTGTGAGCCAAGGAGGTGCCAGGAGAGGATAGAAGAAACCGTAGAACGCAAATGTCTCTGGGGAATTGGGGATAAAGTGTCTGTTCATCTGTGTTTCTTCTGAAAGTCCCGGACCAGCCCCCCCTGCCCACCTAAGGTGGGGGTTAAGGACAAGGACGGAGCGGAGCTGAAACGGGGAGGGGTTGCAGGAGAGGCTGAACTTGGAGGAAGGCTTTAGCTTATCCTGAGTGGCTCAGCCTCTTAGCGCCCATTTGAGTTGAGTTCAGGCCTTTGGCTAAAGGAGGAGGGGACTGTTCCCCACCATCTACCCCCAGCCACTTCGGCCTTTGAACTCTGGTAGACTGAATGATGTCCCCCTGCAAAGTGTCCATGCCCTAATCCCTAGAAACCGTGACTATGTTATGCTACATGGCAAAGGGGAATTCAGTGTGCAGTTGGCATTAATGTTGCTAATAGGCTGACTTTAAGACAGGGAGAATACCCTGGGTTATCGGGCAGGCCCAGCGTAATCAAAAGGGCCCGTACATGTGGAAGATGGAGGCAGAATCATATAAGGAGATAGGTGATGAAAGCAGAGGTCGGTGTAATGTGATTGCTGGCTTTGAAGAGGGCAGGGGGCCACGGAACAAGGAATGTGGCAGCCTCCAGAAGCTGGAAAAGGCCAAAAACAGATTCCCCTCCAGAGCCTCCAGAAAGGGGCAGAGCCCAGATGACACCTTGATTTTAGCCCACTGAGACCCATTTTCGACTTCTGAACTAGAGAACAGTAAGATAGTAAATCTGCGTTGTTTAAAGCCACTAAGCCTGCGGCAAGTTGTTACAGCAGCAATAGGAAATAAACTCAAAGGACCTCAGTGATTAAAATGGGAGTCCCATCACTGGGGACAGTGGGCCTGCACACCTCTTTGACCGAAAACATACAAGAGCAGGAAATATCTTGTCAGGACCGGTCAGGACTGCTGGGGTGAGGGCTGGAGAGGAAAGTGACAGAAGCTGAGAGCAGGCCAGACTCTCTGGCTGAGAAAGTGGTGGTGGGGGGCAGGGCAGTGAGGAGCGAGGGGCCAGTGGACTGGGTAGAGGGCATTTTGTGAAAGAGATGACTTGCCCTCTTCCCAAGAGGAGGGACCAGGAGAGGCTGCCGTGGTGGGTGGCCTGATCCCCCCTCACTGCCCCTTTTGGAAAAACATTCAGTAAAAGCTGTCTCATTCTACAAGGTTTTGGAGGTGGATTTGTGTGTGTTCTGGATATACCTCTGGGTGAAGTGTGGCCACAGAGCAACCAAATTTGCTGATTAAATGAACGTCTCTGTTCCTTGTCTAAAGGCAGAAACTTAGTCCCGTCTGAGCAGTTCTTGCCCAAGTCCAAGGAGGAAATTGTAAAAGCCATAGGAGCAGGACAAGCAGGGCTCTGAGAAGGGGGCATGTGTACAGGTCAGTGTGCTTGAAACAAGGAGCAGGGTTATCTAGAACCCTTCAAACCAACGAGTATCAAGGAACGTCATGCCTGGTGCCTTGGGTTTAGGATTCAAAACCCAAAATATGTTTCCTTACCTCTCAGAGCAGCAGTTTCCCCCTTGAAGACTAGTTCAAAATACATGGAGAAGAAAGATGAGGTTGGTGGCTTTTCAGATGGATGTTTGTGGTTTCCTCCTCTCTCTCCTGTCTCTACTGGAGAACAGGGGGAATGGGGGTGGGGAGGGAAGAGATGCCATCTCTGCTGCTTCTCAGTTTCCATCTGTTGGTGAGGGAAGGAGCGCCTCAACCCCCATGGGTGCTTGGAGTGTCAGGGACAGTCCTGGCTTTGCTCTTGTGGGAAGGTGAGGGGACAACAGGGCACTGCTCACAAAATTATCAGGTGGAGAGTATTCCCGAGGCTGCTCACCTCAGGGCAGCCTGCTCCAAGGGTTTGGCCACTCAGCTAGGGCACTCACACATGGGTGCTGCTAGGCAGACCCCCGGTCTCCGCTGTCAGACCTCTGCCCGGGGATGGGGCTCCATACCCCTCACCCCTCACTTGCCTACACTCTCGGTCCCCTGCCTTAAGAGATGATTCTTGCTTTAAAAATACTCACGCCCTGATTTAGACTTAACATTTTTAGCTAATGTCTTCCACTGCCACTGTCATAGCTGGTTAAAAGATAATATATTAAAAACATATGCAGGGGACTTCCCTGGCAGTCCAGTGGTTAAGATTCCATGCTCCCACTGCAGGGGGCACGGGTTCGATCCCTGGTTGGGGAACTAAGATCCTGCATGCTGCACGGTGTGGCCAAAAAAAAAAAAAAAAGAAGAAGTATGCAAAATGTAAAACAATTTACATTTATTTTCCTTCCTCTTTGTAATCTTCACACAAAGTAAAGAAACCATGAAACCTCCACAGCTTCCTGAACCAGAGTTGTACTCAATACAAAATGCTGCAGGTAGATAGTAGAGGTGCGGGCTGTGGATTATGCCCCAACTTGATTCTTCCCAGCTATCTCTTATTCATCATCCCTGAAGGATTTCTCAAATGCATTGTCAAATTGGCAATTAATTCCAATCCAGCTTCCATCCCCCCACTCAAGGGAAACTGCCCGTGCCTTGGTCACCAGAAACTGCCAATGGCTAGCTGTCTTTTTTCCACTTACGTTACTTCTCAGCAGCATTTCACACAGTTCTTCCTCGCGAAAGGCTTTCCTTGTTTTCCTCCTGCCTGACTGTTGGCCACTTCTCAGCCTCCTTCCTCCTCCTTACCCGACCTTTAAGTGTAGGGGCCCAGAGCTCAGACCTGTGCCCTCCCCATTTCTCTATTTATAGAATCTCCACAAGTGTTCTCATCCAAGTTTCTATCTCTGGCTCAACTCTTTCCACTCGGGTTCCAGATTTGCCTTTATCAATGCCTTTTCCAACTCTACTTCTGTCTTTAATAAGCAGCTCACCTTTAACATGGTTCAAAGACAAACTCGGTTTCCCTTGAGTTCTGTTCCTCCGCAGTATCGTTCACCTCTGTAAAGGTACCCCAGGTTGCCACATTCCTGAAGCTGAATCCCTTCTCTTATCTTTCACTCCCCTCCTTTGGCTAAGCCATTGGCAAATCCCATCTTTTCCATCCTGAAAATATACCCTGAATTCCCTCTACTTCTCTCCAATTCCATCATCTCCTTGGAAATCTTGACCCTGACTCCCCCCTCTGCCCCCACCACCTAAGATTATCCACACATACACACACCCACACACACACACTTGCTCTCAGTCTCTCTGGCTCCCACTCCCTAATGGTTCTCCAAAAAGTTGCCTTTATAGCATTCATCACATTCCGCAGTTGCATTATTTATGTGCTGACTGCCTTGTTTACATTGTCTCCTCAGGACCAGGACTAGAGTAAGCTGAGTGAGGCAATTGCCTTGAGCACTTAAGGACATGCCAGAAAAACTCAGTAATCAAGGTAAGTAATACTTTATGCAATATTTTTAAAAATCAAAATGCAAGAAAGTTCATGATGAGCAGAGTCAATTCCAGCATCGCATAATTTAATTTTATCATAAATTCTTCAGTAGACATCTCTATAGATAAGGACAATAACCACAACAACAAAAACCACCATCCCATTATCACACCTGACAAACTCAATAATAATTCCTTAATGTTATTGCGTATCTGGTTCATCTTCCATGTTCCTTGTTGTCTCACAATGTCTTTTACAGATGGTTTGTTTGAATTGATTTCCAAATAGGGTACATGAGATGGTTAATTTTATGTGTCGACTCAACTGGGCTAAGGGGTGACCAGATAGTTGGTAAAACATTATTTCTGGGTGTGTCTATGAGGGTGTCTCTGGAAGAGACTAGCAGTTAATTCAGCAGATTGAGTAAAGAAGATCGCTCTCACCAGTTCGGGGCAGGCATCATCCAATCCATTGTGGGCCTGAATAGAACAAAGAGATGGAGGAAGGGCAAATTTGCACTCTCTACTTGGGCTGAGATGCCTTCAGACATGTTGCTCCTGGCTTTAGGGCATTCAGATGCAGATCAGGACTTACACCGCTGCCCCCGACCCCCAGTTCTCAGGCCTTCAGACTCGAACTGAATGACGTCATCAACTTTCCTGTGTCTCCAGCTTGCAGACACAAATGATGGGACTTGTCAGCCCCCATAACTGTCTGAACCAAAGCCTATAATAAATTTCCTCCTGTATATATCCTATTGGTTCTGTTTCTCTGGAGAACCCTGAGTCCACCCATTACTGGCTGGGTTATCTCGATTCTCTTTTTTCACTTTTAGGCAATTTGTTTTTTGAAGAAATCGAGTCATTTATATGTAGAGTTTTCTACATGTCCCCTGTATTTCCTATAAACTTGCAGTTGAGACTTAATTAAATTCAGGTCCAATTTTTTTTTTTAGCAATAACATTTTACACATAGTTTTGGATACTTCCAATTGCATCACATCAGGAGGCTTATAATGTCTATTTGACTCTATTTTTGTGATGTTAAGATTGACCAGTGAGTGAAATGATATGATGTCTGGGATTTACTTTAAAGTACCCAGTTGCTTTAAAAAATTAATTACTAAGTTCAGATATTGTCAGCCTGTGGATCCATCTATTATAAAGTTCCCCCTTAGCCTTGCACCTATGATTTTAGTAGTTATTGATGATCATTAGTCAGTACAAATCTATGGTATTCTAACTCTATCATTCCTTGTATTGGTGATCTACTGCTGCACAACAAATTATCACAAAATTTAGTAGCTTGAAACAACAAACATGTATTATCTCCTAGCTTCTGTGGGCAGCGATCTGAAAGTGGCTTAGCTGGGTGGCTCTGGTTCAGGGTCTCTCGTGTCATTGCAACCAATCTGCTGACTGGGGCTGCAGTCATTTGGGGCTGGACGATCTCCTTCAAACTCACTAACATGGGTGTTGGCAGGGCTAAGTTCCTACTGACTCTGAATAATTCAGATCCTCACCTAGTGAGCTTCTTTCTTCATAGACTATTTGAATGTCTCACAATATGGCAGCTGCCTCAGAGTGAGTAAGGAGAGAGAGAGAGAGAGAGAGAAAGAGAGAGAGAGAGAGAGAGAGAGAGAGAGAGAGGGAGACTGAGAGAACAAGATGGAAGCCAAAGTCTTTTCTGATCTAATCTCGGAAGTGACATGCCATCATTTCTACTATGTGCTGTTGGCCAAACAGACCAACCCTGATACAGTGTGGAAGGGGACTGCACAGGGTGTGAATACTGGGAGACGCGATCGTTGGGGGCCATTGTGGAGGCTAGTTACCACATTCCTTTGCATGTATTAGCTGGAAATCTATGATGGAAAATTCTACATCAACTACTCAGTTACTCTAAAAGATAGTTTGTATGAAAGAGGCAAAATAAATTCTCTATTCTTTCCTTTTCTTTACCACTTTTCAAAATAATGAGTTGGCTCCCTAGCATCCACTTATCTGCCTAATAAATTATTTTTAATAGCATAATGAACTCATAACTTTAATATGCTTATTGTGTTTCAATCAAGTACACACGTCATTATTTTCTCAGATATTTTTCGTTTTTATTTTTTGTTTATTTTTCATTTTCAGATTGTTCCATCTTTGGTTAGTGGGAATTCCTTCTTGTTAGCTGTTGTGTCCTTTTGGCACAAATCCAGTCGTCTCTGATAACTTCCTTGTTTTCTGGTACCACAAGACATTTCAGGCTTATCTGGTACATTTCCTGCCCTAGCAGTTTCTCCAAAGAGCCCTTTACTTTTTTGGTCTACTCTTCCATTTTTTCCTTTTTAAAATTATATCATATAATCAAATATGTATGTATACACATGGCCATATTTCTCCTGCCTCTTTCTTAAAATAAATATGGCATACTGTTCCTTTACACACTGTTCTATATGTTGCCTTTTTCACTTAACAATATATCACAGAGATCATTTTGTAGAAGAATATATCGATATTTCTGAATACATTTTACATATGCATTGTATTCCTTTGTGTGGATATACCCAGTCCCCTACTGAGGGACATTTGTGTTGTTTCAGCAATAGCATTTTCAAAGGAACAGTTGTGTGAAAAATATGATCAGAGGTTTAATTAATTTCACAAAGATTAAGTATTCAAATGAATGTACATAACTCCAGGGTTTTATGTGATGTAATCTTTTCCATTTATTCTTGAAATGTAGGGGCAATAGGATCCCAAGTTGATCCTATTTTTCAGCTAGGGAAATTCAGGTGCAAAGGGAGAAAGTTCCTTTAGATATCCTGGAATTTATTTACCCCTATATCTCATAACTACTTTTACAATAAAATTTGTATTGGTGACTAGAGAGATATATTAGCATTCTCTATTATATTAGCAGTAAGCCATTTCTCCACCTTCAATTAAAACAAAAAAATCAAAGTGAGTTTTTGTTCTTTGTAATGAACTCCTTGCCCCAACACACACTTCTTGGGCTCATCCCTACCCCATCTCCACTTTAAAAGATTTTGCTGGGGGCTGCAACTAAACAGCCTTCTCAATACAGAAACCTGAACATACCTGATGACATAAATCACAGTATTGGCCTGTGGCACAAACCCCCAAACCATTACCTGATATAGACAACCTGAGAAAAAAAGTCGCACAAGTCCTAAAATAAAAGCATCTACCCTAACCCTCCATTCCCTCCACCAACTCTCAACCCTGTAGATGTTACACTCAAAAAAAAAAAAAGAAAAAAGAAAAAAAAAAACCAAAGAAGGATTTTAACAATTGGAGTTTCTTCTATTCTTCTTAAGGGCCTCTGATAGAAAAGGCGTTGAACAGATGGGCAATTCCCAACCCTTGTTCATTCATCAGAAACGCAAGGGAATGGAAGGAGAGGCTAAAGAAAACTCCTATTCCCAGGCCCATCCCCAGGCCTCACATTGCCCGAGATACTTTTGGTCAACTTCTTATTTATTTTATTTATTTATTTATTTATTTGGCTTAAGGGATAGTAGAAAGACTTACAACTCCTACTTGTTGGAAAAAGAAATGGTATAGCTCTAAAGTAAGTTTCATTTGGATGAAAGATTTAAATATTTTCTTAATAACCACTTTGTTGATTTTATCAAAAATGGATGTTGAATATTGTCAAATGCTTTTTCTGCCCCTATTGAGATTATCATATGACTTTCATTCTTCATTCTGTTAATGTGGTGTATCACATGATTGATTTGTGGATGTTGAATCATCCTTGCATCCCTGGAATAAATCCCACTTGATCATGGTGTATGATACTTCTAATGGGTTGTTGAAATTGATTTGCTAATACTTTGTTGATGATTTTTGCATCTATGTTCATCAGGGATATTAGTCTGTAATTTTCTTTTTTTGTGGCATCTTTGTCTGGTTTTGATAATGAGTAATGCTGGCCTCGTAAAATGTGTTTGGAAGACATTCTATTTGGGGGGAGAGTTTGAGAAGGATTGGTGTTAATTCTTCTTTGAATGCTTGGTAGAATTCACTAGTGAAGTCATATGGTCCAGACTTATGTTTATTGGGAGAGTTTTGATTACTGATTCAACTCCTTGCTAGTAACTGATCTGTTCAAATTTTCTATTTCCTCATGATTCAGTCTTGATAGGTTGTATGTGCTTAGGAATTTATCCATTTCTTCTAGGTTATTCGATTTGTCAGCATATAATTGTTCATTGTAGTCTCTTACGATCCTTTGTATTTCTCTGGTATCAGTTGTAACAGCTCATCTTTCATTTCTGATTTTATTTATTTGAATCCTCTCTCTTTTTTTTCTTGGTGAATCTTGTTAAAGATTTGTCAATTTTGCTTATCTTTTCAAAAAACCAGCTATTAATTTCACTGATACTTTTCTGTTGTCTTTTTAGTCTCTATTTCAATTATATCTGCTCTAATCTTTATTTTCTTCCTTTTACTAACTTTGGGCTTCATTTGTTCTTCTATTTCTGTTTCCTTATGGTATAAACTTTAGTTGTTTATTTGAGACTTTTCTTGTAAGGTGGGTTTAGTGGTGATGAACTCCTTTAATTTTTGCTTGTCTGGAAAACTCTTTATCTCTCCTTCAATTCTGAATGAAAACTTTGGTGGGTAAAGTATTCTTGGTTAGAAGTTTTCTTCTTTCACCACTTTGAATATATCGTGTTTCTGACCTGCAAAATTTGTGCTGAAAAATCTGCTGATAGTCTTATGGGAGTTCCCTTGTATAGAGCTAGTTGTTTTTCTTTTGCTTCTTTTAAGATTCTCTCCTTGTCTTTAACTTTTGACATTTTAATTATGTGTCTTGGTGTGGGTCTCTTTGGTAGCAGCTTTTTTGGAACTCTCATGGCTTCCTGGATCTGAATGTCTGCTTCCTTCCCCAAGTTAGGGAAGCTTTCAGCCATTACATTTTCTTTTTTTTCCCCTTAAGTTTTATTCATTATTTATTTATTTAATTTATTTTGGCTGTGAAGAGTCTTAGTTGCAGCACGCAGGATCTTCTTTGAGGCATGCGGGATCTTTCGTGGTGGCGCACAGGCTTCTCTCTAGTTGTGGCGTGCGGATTTTCTCTTCTCTAGTTGTGGCACATGGGTTTCAGAGCGCATGGGCTCTGTAGTTTGTGGCATGCAGGCTCTCAAGTTGAGGCGCTCAAATTCAGTGGTTGTGGTGCGTGGGCTTTGTTGCTCCGCAGCATGTGGGATCTTAGTTCCCTGACTAGGGATCAAACCCACGTCCCCTGCATTGTAAGGTGGATTCTTTACCACTGGACCACCAGGGAAGTCCCCAGCCATTACATTTTCGAATAAGATTTCTGTCCCTTTCTCTCTTCTCCTTCTGCGAGCCCTATAAATTAAATATTAGTCTGTTTGATAAATTCCTTAAGCCATCTTCACATTTTTTCATTCTTTTTTCTTTCTGCTCCTCCGATTGGGTAAATTCCATTGCCTTGTCCCTGAGTTGACTGATCTTTTCTTCTGCTTCATCTAGTCTGCTGTTGAACCCCTCTATTGTATTTTTCGGTTCAGTTATTGCATTCTTCAGCTCTCTGACTTCTATTTGGTACTTTCTTATATTTTTTCATCTCTTTGTTGAAGTTCTCATGTGTTCATCCATTCTTCTCCCCAGTTCAGCAAGCATCTTTATGACCATTACTTTGAACTTTTTATCAGGTAAATTACTGATCTCCATTTCATTAAGATGTTTTCTGAGGTTTATCTTGTTCTTTCATTTGGAACACATTCCTCTCTTTCTTCATTTTGCTTGACTCTCTGTTGGTTTCTGTACAGTAGATGAAACAACCACTTCTTCCAGTCTTGAAGGAGTGGCCTTGTGTAGGAGATGAACCTTGTTATTACAAGGTTATACCTTGTTATGACCCTACCTCAGCTCCTGGTTTTCTCTTAAACCTCTGTGCTTGTCCAGGCAGCCTATTATATTTTTAGTAGCTCCCAGTAGTTGAAGATGTGCCAAGACCTGCTACTGTCCCTGACTGGAGGGTCTCAGCACCTAGATTGAATCTGACTGGAAGCTAACCCTCAGACAGCAGCTTTTATGCAAACATATATAGTTCTGAGGGGCTGCAAGGGCAATCCCCACTGGCTACCAGAGCCAAGTGATCCAGAGATGTCCACCGTGTGGGCTCCAGATGAGTGTATAAGCTCTGGTATCTGGGAGATACCAGAAAGCTGGAGTAAGGCAGAGGGAGAATGCCAAGATGGCATCCACAGCTTATCTTCCTTGAGAGCAGCTCCATAGTCCACTAAATGTGAGCCAAACTTCGAGCCGGCTCCTCAGTTTGAAGCTCCAGGACAAGCAAAGTGGCCTCCTTCACAGAAAAAATGGTGGGTGTGCCTCAGTCCACTGTCTGTGCTGTGCCCTGGGCATGGTAGTTTGTTAAGGACTGTTCCTCCAATTCCCACATTCCCACGGGACCCAGAAACACAAGCTCCTCCAGCCACCAGAGTCAGGTGATCAAGGGGTGCCCTCTGGGCATCAGCTGCATAAACCAGACACCAGACATGTGTAAAGCTTCTCTCCAGGAGACATAATAAAGGCTCTATAGGACAAGTTCACAGCTAATATCATACTCAACAGTAAAAATTGAAAATTTTTCCTCAAAGGTCAAGAACAAGAAAAGGATGTCCACTCTTGCCACTTTTATTCAAGACAGTGCTGGCAGTCCTAGACAGAGCGATTAGGCAAGGAAAAGAAATAAAAGTCATCCAAATTGCAAAGGAAGAAGTAAAACTCCCTATTTGCAGATTACATTGAATTATATATAGAAAACCCTACTCTATCAAAAAACTTTTAGAAATAAATGAATTCAGTAATGTTGCAGGATACAAAATCAACACACAAAAATTTGTCATGTTTCTTAACACTAACAACAAACTATCAGAAAGGGAAATTAAGAAAACAATCCCATTTAAAACTGCATAGAAAAGAATAAAATACCTGTCAATAAATTTAACCAAGGAGCTGAGAGATCCATATATTGAAAACCACAAGACATTAATGAAAGAAGTTGAAGAAAACACAAATAAATGGAAAGACATTCCATACTTATGGATTGGAAGAATTGATATTTTTATAGTTCAGTTTGCTTAAAACTTGGGACAGAGGTATCTCTAATCCTTCAAACCAATGAAAATCTAATGCCTGATGCCTTGGGTTTAGAATTAAGCACCCCAAATAAGTTTCCTTACCTTTCAGAGAAGGTTTTTATCCCCTCTAAGGCTAGTTAAAAATAAATGGAGAAGAAAATAAAAACAATAATTCAAAAATATATATATGCACCCCCAAGTTCATTGCAGCTTTATTTACAATAGTGAAGATATGGAAACAACCTAAGTGAATGAATAAAGAAGCTGTGGAATATATTTATGTATTATATATAGATATATATAATGGAATATATTATATATATAATGGAATATTATTCAGCCATAAAAAGAATGAAATTTTGCCATATGCAGCAACAGGAATGACCCTGAGGGTATTATGCTAAGTGAAATAAGTCAGAGAAAGACAAATATACATATGATCTCTCTTATATGTGTAATCTAAAACAAAAGAAAACAAAAACCAAGCCCATAGAACAGATTGGTGGCTGCAAGGTGCAAGGGATAGGGGTGTGGAGGGGTAGGAGAAATGAGGGAACTGTTTTTTTTAAGTTTAAATAAATTGAATAAACATTAAAGAAAAAAATTAAGAAGCAATCCATGTTCAAACAATTGAGTTTTCTTTAAGTGCATGCCTGGGGGGGAAAAAGATTTAAATATTAAAAAACCAAATCATAGAAGACAAACTAGAAGAAAATAAAATCACATAATTGTCAAGTTTCTGGATAGGAAATACTTTTGTAAGCTTTTTTTTTCTTTTTCACAACTCACACACACACACTGTATTTTATTTTTACAAGAGATAAATAAACTGACACCAAGCATTGTAAATGGATGACCACAACAAAAGCAACAATGGTTGCAATTACCATACACGAAACACACTCATACTATGTCATAATATTGACATTCAGTCCAGTAATCCTCCACTGTAACAGCTTCTTGACTTTGCAGTGAAAATTGATTTGTATATTTTTTGCCTCTGAGTCCTTGTGGGATTTTTTTTTATTCAAACAGAAAGTCACAAAAATTATAATCATCCTCATCAGTTCACTCAGTCCCATGTAATTAATTTTTTTATCTTGATCTTTTGTTAGCACTTTTGTGAATTCATCAGTTTTCCATTAGAGTTCTGAAAATGCTTATTCATTCAGCTCAGCCATATAGTCAGTTACCAGAAACCTGTACTTGGCAGAGTCTTTTCCATGAATTCCTTGAAGATGAGTCCCTTTTATAGGAACATTTTTGCAAAAGCATCAGAGTACACCCAGAACTGTCTGTAAATGACAAAAGACTTAAAAATGACCACGGTTAAAGATTTGATGAAAGTTCATAATAATGCAATTGACAAGGAAATTTAGTTATTTCTGAGATACACATTTTAATGTAATAACTAGAATTATGACTTATAACATTATACCAGAACATATAAGATTTTTAGAAATTTCATGTAATATCTGAAACATTTCTATTAACATATTTCCATACAAATAACCCAAAGAAAGTTTAGTTGTTTTTTGTTTGTTTGTTTGTTTGTTTTATACTGCAGGTTCTTATTAGTCATCAGTTTTAACTTTTGTAAGATTTGAAGTGAAAACAAAAAAGAAAAAAGAAGAAACCACAATGGAAAAGACTGACAAATTTGAATGAATTAAAATTTAAAACTTCTGCACTACAATGAAAACAATGAAAATAAAATAACCAAAATAAAAAAGCAAAGAGGCCAGAACAGGGGCAGTGGGGTGAGGCTGTAAGATATAATTACCACAGCTAGAAGACTAACATCTTTGTTATGCAAAGAACTCATAAAAATTGGTTTAAGAAATTAAGGTTGAATAAATAAATCAACACCTGCAGTGACAAATCACACAAGTGTAAACGCTGCTATAAATAAAGATGGCAAAAAATTAAAATCGGGCTTCCCTGGTGGCGCAGTGGTTGAGAGTCCGCCTGCCAATGCAGGGGACATGGGTTCGTGCCCCGGTCCGGGAAGATCCCACATGCCACGGAGCGGCTGGGCCCGAGCCATGGCCACTGAGCCTGCGCATCCGGAGCCTGTGCTCCGCAACAGGAGAGGCCACAACAGTGAGAGGCCCGCGTACCGCAAAAAAAATAAATAAATAAATAAAATAAAAATAAAAATAAAATCTGTGGTATTCACAGAAATACAAATTAAAGCAAGGGAAAAGTATGGCTTTTTTCCACCACAGTGACAATATTTATAACAGTGATAATTCCTAATCCTGGTGACAGTGCAAGAAACTGGTATTATCATAGATAGTGCTTATCACCACACAAATCTCAGAAAACAATTTGTCAACTTGAATCAAGAGCCACAAAAAATATTTTAATACTTTGACCCAGCTATCCCACATCTGGGAATTTATCCTAGGGAAATAATGTAACGAAGAAAGAAGCTCTTCTTGGTGAAGTCCATTGAGTGTTACTGGCTTCTCAGCGGCTTCTGGATGACCTGAGCCTGAGTCTACAGTGGTCCTGGTGGGTGGCATTAGGGGACACCCCTTTCCACAAGTGTGTGTTTCCATCAGTTGATGTACATGGCAGCTTTGGGATTTTGGTTGAAGAATGAGTAAGAGGTTCCCAGGGATGATAAAGATGGGGACCATGGGGGACAAGAAGGTTTGAGTCTCTGCCACCCTAGAATTGGCTGCCTCACTGGTTTCGATGCTTTGTGGGAGAAACAGAAGGAAAAGAATGAACAAAGGACTATGTGAGACCCTAATGTCCAAACAGTGTAGTTTCAGGGCCTCCATGGTCAAGTGCCATACGGAACAGAGAGAGAAGCATTCTCCTACCCCCTCTACTCTGTCAAGGCGCAGAGTTCTCAGCAGTGCTCCGAAAGGTGTGGGCAGAGGACAAGAGCATGAATGGAGTATGTGAGGGTGGGGACTGCATCTGTCTGATTTTCTGCTGTATCCACAAGTGTGTCAGGCACAGTGCCTCACCTCCAGCACGCACTCAATGTATATTTCTGAATGAATAGAAGAACTTGAGTGGTCTTCACTCACCTGTGGACTCTGGGAAACAGGGCTGATCTGGATGAGTGGGGATGAGAGCCGAGGCTCTGCCTGAGGGGGTGGTGGCCTACATCTGCAAGATGGCAGTCTTAATGCTAGTGTGGTCCCACCTGTAAACACAGTGAAACTGGGGAACTCTGATTATATTTATAATATTGAAAAATTGCAAGCAATCTAAAGGTCTAACTATAAATGATGGAATGTGCAACTAATGAAAAGTCATGCAAACACAAAGTTGAAAAGATGGCTCACAGGTAATCTCAGTTTCCTTCCTGGACACATGGAAGACTGCATTGTCCAGGCCTCCTCACACCCTGCCTTGCCTTAAGATACAGCTTCATGGCTAGGAAGTGATACTTGTTCTGCTGGGCTAGAGCATCTAAGATGCCACACCCAATTCTTCATTACAGTCAAGAAGAGGACCATGTGTTCAAATGGAGGGGCCATAAGCTTTAAGGAGCTTCCATCTCTAAGTCATCCCATAGAAGGCCACTGCACGAGAGTCACTCGGGTCCACACAGGACATTGGGGAAATAAGGAATAAGCCTTTATTATTTTAAGCCTCTGAGATTTGGGGGTTGATACTGGAGCACAAGCTATTCTAAACCTAAGGGGCGACATAGAAAAAGTCTCAAAACACAGTATTTCGAGAATGCAAACTTACTTTTAAGTATGAACAAGGCAAGACGTTTGGGTTACCATCATGAGGCTGTGAGTGTTTCTTTGCATTTTTTTTCTTCTTTACTCCTAAACTTTAAAAAATTATTCTCTATTCTCCTTATAACTAAAAATAAAATAGTGTGAGAGAAGGAGGAAGAGAGGGCAAAAGGAAGAGGAACTGGGAAGCCCCGCCCTCCAGCTCCCTCTGTTCTTCTCTCTGAGCCTGAGGGTCCCACAGGCTTCCTGTCAACCCATTCACCAGTTCTGAACAGACACTTTTTATCAAATGACAGCTGTGTGCTGAGAACCATATAGGTTCACTTTACATTATGTCCACACAAGAGTCTATAAAGGGGATGCTCAACCATCATTGTACAACTGTGGAGATCATGATTCAGGAAGGTTGTCACTTGTTCAAGTTTATGGAGCAGGTTAGTGGCAGAGCCAGGATTCAAACCCAGGGCAACCTTCCTTGTAACCAGCCTGTTCAACTTTACAACTTAGCTCTCTGGGATACATGGAAAGAGTGTGGTTTTTGGAAAGTTCCCTCATCTTTCTGCTTTGAAAGTCCATTACACTTTTTTCCCCACCATCCACATGATAACATGCTTTCTGTTTCCTGAACAGAGCTAAATTTTACCTAATTTTTGAATCTTAACCTGTTTATAAATAACAGGGAGGCAGAAGTGATGGTTTCCCATGTGTGTGGTGTGGCTGAAGAGACCTCTGTGGGACCAGCTGTGTTCTTCCCTCCCCACTGGCCAGTCCTTCAAAGGACAACTATGATGTGATGATGAGCCCTGGACCAGGTAGAGGCAAACAGAGCTGCTCAAGTCCCAATTATGCCTCTATGAGCACCTGACCTTAGGCAATGCTCTTAACCTTTCTGAGCCTCTGATTTCTCTTCGGTAAAAAGTATTAATTTCTGCCTTTTTGTGAAGCCCACGTGGAAGGGAAAGCTCTTTGAAAAGTGTCAGTGCTGGGAAAATGAAAGTTAATATTATTATTTTCCACAGCAGATATGGAATCAGGAAATGGAGCCTGCATTACCCAGAAAATCATCTTATTTTCTCACTGCCATCTGGCCTGGCTCAAGTGCTTAGAGCTGGCTCACGTTTGATCTCTTCCTCTTGACTGGCCAGGGCTCATCTGAGTTCCCTGAGCTCTGGGAGGTGAAGTGAGCAAGCAGAAGAACATCTGTGTCCAAACAGGCTTCTCGCCCACGTTGCCTCTCCTCCTCTTCCCCAAGAGGGTGCCTAGGAAGAGCATCTACTCCTTACCAAGTATCTCTAGGCTCGCCCACATTTCCTAGACCCCTGCTATTATGTGGAGCCATGTGACCAATTCTGGACAAAGGGCTGTGAGTGGATGTGCTGGCCCTCACTTCTGGACTGACGCATTTAAAACCAGGGTGGGTCCCTCCATCTCTATTTTCCTGCTCTGGACAGGGGGACCAGATGACCCAGCTACAATTCAAAAGAGCCTCCATCAGTCTGGCTTCCTGAGACTTGGTACTGCAGAACCCCTGCCAGTTCACTTTGGACATGTATCGTATGTGAGGAGTAAATTTCTGTCTTATATGACTGAGATTTTGAGTCTGTTTGCTACCAGACTGAAGGCTGTCCTCTCCTAGCTAATACAGACCAGAGAACCAGTGATTCTCTGCAGGAAACCTGAGCCTGGGAAAGGGCACAAGGAAGATGTTTGGTGGCATTTGCTCTTGGCTGTCAGAGCCCCCACATCACTCTTTTTTCACACTAGACATAAAAAAAAATAAAGTCAATTTTTAGAAATATTACTCATTCATGAAAAGATATTAAAAACGTAAGTGGCAAAAAGAGATTGGGAAAGAGGGAAGGAGGGGGAAAGGGATAGAGAAAGGAAAAGAGAGAGAAAGGAAGGGAGGTGAGCTGAGCCAATCAGGTTACCCCAGTCTTGTGATGGTGCCCCCGAGAAGTCCTGGTGAGGCACGGAAATGTTGCCAAAGGGGGCCTTGAGCAAGATAAGTAAGTGGAGAAAGATTAGAGCAATCCCTCCAAGAAAGGAAAACACAGCAAAACCCCCTTGTTTTTGGACTTTCCTGGCTGTGCTTCTTGTCCTTGGGTTTCATCATTGGTTCAACAAGTATTTATTGAGGGTCTATTATGTGCTAAGCAGGATTCTGGGGCTGGATACTCAGCTTGAACAAACTGTAGTACCTGCTCTCATGAACTATGCTTTTTAGTGGGGAGAGAGAGAGCCAGCCAACACATATGTGTACTGTGGTGTGTTCGGAGCCGACACATCACCATGCGATGGAGAGAAAGCAGGGAGATGACAGAAGGTAGGCTGGCTCCAGTGTTTGTTTAAAGGATGGTCAGAGAAGACATCACTGAGAAAGCAAAGCCCTAAAGAAGGAGAAGGAGCTAGCAATGCGGCTCCCTGGGAGAAGTGCGAGGCACAACAAGGAAGCCAGGGTGGCTGGGCTGGGTGGCCAAGGAAGGGAGTGGTAGGGAATGAGATACAAGAAGTACTGGGGGGCTTCCCTGGTGGCGCAGTGGTTGAGAGTCCGCCTGCCGATGCAGGGGACACGGGTTCGTGCCCCGGTCCGGGAAGATCCCACATGCCGCGGAGCGGCTGGGCCCGTGAGCCATGGCCGCTGAGCCTGCGCGTCCGGAGCCTGTGCTCCGCAACGGGAGAGGCCACAACAGTGAGAGGCCCGCGTATCGCCAAAAAAAAAAAAAAGAAGTACTGGGGAAGGCAGATCATGGTAAAGACTTTGCTCAGAGATGGGAAACTCTTGGTGAATTTTGAGCAGAGGGATAATGTGAGCTAATTTACATTTTAAAAGGCTGACTCTGGTTGCTACATGGTTAGGGTTGCCAGATTTAGCAAATAAAACTTCATGATGTCCAGTTAAATTTGCATTTCAGATTAATGAATATTTTTCTTAGTAGAAGTGTATCCCAGATAATATTTGTGACATATTTATACTAAAAAATTATTTTTTGTTTATCTGAAATGCAAATTTAACTCAGTGTCCTGAATTTTATCTGGCAACCCTGTACATGGAGAAGGCTTTAGGGCACGGAGGTAAAAGCAGGAAGATCAGCTAAGGTGTTGCAAGAAACCAGGTGAGAGATGAGGATGGTTCAGACTGGGGAGGTGGTTGGTCGGGTGGGGGGGAAAGTAGCTGGTTGGATTCTGGGTCTGTGACATCCCCTGTGTATGCTCTCTCTCTCAGACCTTTTTTGTGAGCTACTTTGATTCAGTTTGCAACAAAAATAGAGGAAAAGGGGTGGTGGTCATTGGGAGGATATGGCTGGGGGTCTTTTGGCATAGGGGAAGGATGTGGGTTTTACCATATGTTTCATATAGTTTTAGAGAAACCGTGAGAATAGAATTAGTCACTTGAAGTTGGAAAGGAGCCAAAGGCCTGGTGAAAGCCTCCAAAGAACTCTGTCTCTCCCTGCTCCGGGGCATGCGACACGCTCCTGGAGAGGCGGGAAGACACTTTGTCTATGATACCTCCTTTTTTGTTCCTTCCCCTTAG
Source organism: Mesoplodon densirostris (assembly GCF_025265405.1). Taxonomy (NCBI): domain Eukaryota; kingdom Metazoa; phylum Chordata; class Mammalia; order Artiodactyla; family Ziphiidae; genus Mesoplodon; species Mesoplodon densirostris. The sequence continues at coordinate 152,130,003 of NC_082665.1, read as the reverse complement.
CTTGGCGCCAGCAGGCATCTATCTCCTGGTTGGGGGAATGTTGACTTGTCACTGGATCATTGTATTCAGATCTTTTGTCCTGAGCCAATACACTGAGGATATTCTTAGAGGACAGGGGCAATGCTTTACAGGTGGTAGGCGCTGGAGGGGGGGGAAGAGAGCCCCTGAGATGTGTCCTAAGGTGTGTTACTCACAGCAAGCCAGATTCAGACATTATCACCCCCTCTCACGGTGAGGAACTGGCACAGAAAGGTATGGCGACCTCCTCAGGGTCACTCTGCGGGGCTCCCTGACTTCCCATCATCATCATGTGTCTAGTTCAACAGAAATCACTCCGGTGCTAATGAGCTGAGAGTCTGACAGGAGATAAGACAGCTGTACAGTTTTCATTCCACTAAGCGTTTACGACCAAGTGTTTGGTCAAAAGAGAGCCACGTAAACATAATTCTTACCAGCTGCCTTCCCTCCTTGCCTGCCTCCTGCCTCATTCCTTCAATTGTTCAACACGAGTGTATTGAACAGCTTCTATATGCCAGGTTCTATGCCAGGCCCCAACAGCGATCCATTGGTTGAGCAGGTAGAGGTTTGGAGGAAGAGGATAGTTAATCAGGCCAAGGGCAAGGGATGGGGATGGTGTCCCATGAGGAAAGCTCGTGCACATGCTATGTGGCAGGAGGGAGTGTGGATGATACCGGGGGTGAAAGAAGGCTGGATGACAGGGTGCCGTGTGAGAGTGTCTGTCAGGTCATGGTTAAGGACTTTAATTTTTATCCCAAGAGCCAGGAGATGCCACAGAAGTATGGCATGGAAGTACTTTAAGCAGGACTGCAACATTTTGAAAAGATAAAACCCAAATGTCTGTCACTAGAGGACTAGTCAGATCAATTAGGAAACACCCATATGGGGAATCCCAGGCACCTGTCCAGAAGAATGAAAAAAAAAAAAAAAAAAAAACCCAATGTGCCCACAGAACCCAGCTACCATGCCACTTGGTTACATGGGCCCATTGAGCAAGCACTGGGTGGCTGAGAAAAGAGGCTGACGGATCTCCATAGCACATGTTTTGTTCACCTGATTGAAAAAAAAAAAAGAATGAATAAAGAATGAATGCAAACTAATAGCATGATTTCTATGAATGTTGGTAAATATATTCATATGGTACAGAACAGTGCATATTGTATTCTCTCATTTGTGTAGGAAACACATATATAGAAACAGTTGATTCTTGTTATTCATGGTAGTTATGTTCTATAAAGTTGCCACAAACACTGAATTAGCAGATATTGAACTATTGTTCCCAGAGGAAATACAGGGTTAGGCTCCTGCAAGCTCTGGTCACAATATTTTCATCAACAGACCAACACATACATAACTTCATTGTTTCTGTTTAAAGACATCTTATTTAATATGTATTGCTGATTCATTAACACTGAGCTCATAGCCAGTAGCACTGGAACTTGTACCTGAATGAAACTCATCTAGCACGTGTATCTTCTCCGTAAGGCACATCAAAGTCTTCTTGTGCGCTTAAGAACCCTAGACAGCACTTCAACACTATGAACTGGAGGCAATTTTAAGCTGCACAATTATTAACAAAAAGCATGAAAATTCAAAAAACATGGCTAAATAGACACTAAATAGACTGCAAAGAGGACACTTGTTTACAGGCTGAGAGCTGAAGCAGGGAGGGAGGGGGCCGCCTTGTTTGACCTCAGCTTGGAACGTGCATGTTGGATGACTCAGATTTGTCCCTGCTCTGCACATGCCTGTGAATGGCTGTGCAAGTGCCTGGAGTGTTGATTTGGGGCTCCAAATAAAGGTTAGTGAGTAGATGAATTTGCAAATACTTGAACCCATGAATATGAACATCAACTGTTTAGGAGAAATAACCTCAAACTTAGATATAAGTTGCAAAAATAAAAATAGTACATAGGAAGGGTGGGAGGGAGGGAGACGCAAGAGGGAAGGGATATGGGAACAGATGTGTATGTACGACTGATTCACTTTGTTATAAAGCAGAAACTAAAAAAAAAAAAAAACTACAAAAATATTCATCAACACTTTACCCAGATTCACCTATTGTTAACATTTACCCCATTTTCTTTATCATGTGTGTCCTTCCTTGCCTTCTTATGTACACACACACACACACACACACACACACACGTTTTTCTTCCTGAAACATATGAGGGTAAGTTGTACATCATGGCCCCTTTACTCCTAAATATGTCAGTGTTTATGTCCTAAAAAAGGGATTCTCTTACATAACCGCAGTAAAATTATCAACTTTGGTAAATTTAACATGGATACAGTGCTTTTATCTAATCTACGATTCTCCTTAATTCTGGAACACATCCACAGTCTTTCTTTGTGTTTTGTGAGTTTGGTGCTTTGTAAGCCACTTTAAAAAATAGAATATTCCTCATTTGTCTGAGGCTTCCTCATAGTTAGATGCAGGTTGTGGAGTCTCCTCCCCTGGAATGCTGCACAGGTGGTGATGGACAATATATTTGCTCTAAAACACATGGAATATCTATGGAAGGAAGCTAAAGAAACTGGTGACAGGGATTGTCTTTGGAGAAGACAACTGGGAGTCTGGAGGAGAGAGACTTTCCACTGTGTGTCCTTATATACCTTTTGAATTGTGTACTAGGTATACCTAGAACCTATTCACAAATTAAATTTTTAAAAATTCTGTAAGGTCGGTGGGTCTGCTATGATTACCCCATTGTCCATATGGAGAAGCAGGCTCAGAGAGGGTAAGTGAGCAGCAGGAGGGCCCCAAGGCAAGCGCCACGTCTGCTGCCACTCACTGCTCCTCTGACACTCAGTGGCCAGGTTGCAACGAGTGCCCAGAGGGGACAGTGAGGGCGGGGTGTTAAGGACGCCTTCCTGGGGGAGATGCCTGAGCTGAGTGCAGAAAGGTGAGAAGTGAGCCAGGTGACCTGGGGTTACAGGACTAGGGGCGGACTGAGGTGGAGCAGGCAGGAGGGTATTTCAGACAGAAAGGGCCTTGGATCCAGGGTAGCTGGCTTGCAAAAGTCCACACGCCATTCCGACCTGCAAAGAAGATGAGGGTCTTACTTAGCAGTTCCACCCTACCAGGCAGGGGGAAGCCTGGGCTTGCCTCTAACACTACACCCGGCTCTCCATGTGGAATGGTCTCCCTTTGGTCCGAGTAGTCAGTCTATTTGGAGTTGAACTCCCTCGTGTGGCTGGTTTCCATAGTCTCTTGGAAAACTCACTGTCCTGAGCTCTGTGCCTCACCCTTCCTCTCCTCAAGATGCTCTCTGGGTATCTGGGTAAATAAGGACCCTTACTGTATCCACTGAAGTTTAGGGGGGCCCTCAACACACCAGGTCCTCCGGACCTCTGCTACTCTCTTTGAGGAAAGGGGCATCTGCTCCTAGCTGTCGACACGAGAACTGCGACTGGGCCCATATGACATCCTGGGCTGACATGCTGGCATGGCCAGCTACATAATTTGCAGGACCCAGTGCCCCCTTGTTCAAAAAGCAGAAAAAAAAATGTACTGCTACAGGTACTAAAATATTAAGTTTCTCCTTTCTTCTGCAGTCTCTCTCTTGATTTGTCATGGTGTTTTATATTTGCTATTTGATGTCATTTTTAAGTAAAGAAAAATTAAAATTTTATACCCTTACTATGAATTTTACCATTCATCTTTAAATTGTACAATGCCAGTTTTAAATAAAAAACTTAAGAGCATTTAACTCATACGTAAAAATCACAGAAATTATGCAATTTATATTTCATAGATCGTGCATGCATTTGTATTTTACTCATACCAAACAGTAGAAATGTTGCATAAAACCAACATTTTAATTTTACATCTTGGTATGCTCACATGGTACCAACATTGTCTACCTTCACCTTACCAATGATTAAAGGACTGAGCATCACAGGAACTCTGGGTTACCCTATCATTTATCTGTCATCATTTTCAAAGTGAGTGATTGACAGGGAAGTAAGTGAATACAGGAAAGTAACACAAGTAAGAAAGGATACGGTGGGCTCCTTGGTTGTTTGTGTTTCCTAAAATGCTGCTACCTTCTTTCTGTATTTGAAGCAAGTTCTGATTCCAAGTTCTGATTCCTGAGAGCGTGGCCTCTCAGGGCTGTGGACTCCCACTTAGTCATGGATTATACCACGACTACCTGTACTCGCTTTGAATCTTGATAAAAGCCCACAGGTGGTGAGTCCACTGAAATTCTGTGCTCCTGGCACACGTGGAAATGGAAGGCACACATACTACACATCAGCCATTGTCCTACTGGACTTCACTCACAAAGCACAAGTTCAAAGATAGAGTTAATTACAAATTCAAAACAGGAATCCAGAGCATTAAATTAATACCTGCATGGAGGCCCTTTGATCAGAGTACAAGGTAAGCATGTCATGGAAGCTGCATGCCAGGCCTTACCTATGTTGCATGAGAATGAGGGCTGCAAGGAGGGATGACACACAGGCACATTGCATGGATCTCCTCTGCTCGTGGACATGCTCTGTTGTCCCATCAGACTCCTTTCACAAAACAGCAGTTCAAAGATAACATTACTAAGATTTCAAGACGGTGACAGTCCACCATTAAACTGAGTTGGGCCCCAAGTGACTGCACAGGTCACCTGTCCACAGAGCTGAGGGTAGGGAGGGCTGCCCCCTTCTGCTATCCTCCTCCTGCCTGCTGGATGTGAGGGGTATAATGGCGGAGCTTCAGCAGCCACCTTAGGCCATGTGGATGAGAGCTGTGCCTAGGAATGGCGGAGAGGAAAGGTCAGGCAGACACCTTTCTGTCCCTTCCCCTGGGACATGGGAACTTCTGGATCCCCTGCAAGCTACTTGGAGTCCATGGGGAGCCAGAGGTGGGACCTCTAGCTCAAATATCCAGTTACCCAGCTACCTCCAGCTGTGAGCGCTGAGCCATTTTCTCGGCCATATCTGAAGTGCCCTCCCAGGGGATTTACCTCACACCAGGGCTTGGCAAACTACATGGCCCAAGGGCTGGCCACTTAATTGTAAATAAAAGTTTTATGGGAACACAGCCATGCTCATTCATTTAGATATTGTCTATGGCTGCTTTTGAGCTGTAACAGCAGGGTTGAATAATTTTGAGATACTTCTATTTATTTGAACCTTTAAGGAAACGTTTGCTGACTCATACCTTAGAAGATTTCACTAAGAATGCCACTAGTTCCCCCATGACCCATCTAACCCTGCGGCCACCTACTTTCACCACCTTCATCTGCCTTTTTATTCTTACAATACTTCAAGCCAGACGGGTCAGGCTTTCCCATGAGTATCCTGGTAAATATTTAACAACACGCTCTCTGGGAAGAAAAGAAGCCCTCAAGTATAAAGTCTGCCGTATCTGTGGTGTAAATATTCCCACTATGGCTAATTTCAAGCTAACGTCATGTCGTCAATGAGAGTTGGGAAGAGATGAAGACAATCAGCTCTAAGGAACTGTTAGGATGCCTCCAATACAGCCCTGGAGCCACTTCCTTTACATCTGGCCTGGGCTCTTCCACCAATTTTGTGATTAATAGAACCCTAAACTCTAAACAACCAGGCCTGGCTTTGATATACTAATTGCAGCTAAAGGAATTTAGAGAATTTAGCTTTCTGGCTTTCAGCAAAGTAAATTTTCCCCTTTATTTTGTCAAAATTTCTGTTCTGTTCATTTCATTACATGTTTTGTCTACAGATTGAGCCTAAGATATCAAACCCCACACAATAACACTATTGTAACATGTAATTCTGATGTTACAATTGTGTAAATATTATTTGCTACAGATTCAAGTTGTATGACTGGAGCACTTAAGAAAAAAATAGCCTTCAATTACCAAATCTCTGTAGAGCAAAGGAGAATGTTCCAGGTATCCAAGTCCAAACTAGTATCAGTTCATTTTTTTTCTATGTTTATATTTCTTTGAACATTCAGCTTCTATTTTTTTAAATCTCACTTACTGTTTTTTGAATTATTTGGTTTCAGTGGGACATCTTCTTGAGTGATTTCTTCATAGACCATGCTTGAATGTTAAATTTTCTGACTCCCTGGATTTCAGAAAATGTCTATATTTTGTCTTCACTTTGGGTGGTACTTTGGCTGGCTATAGAATTCCAGATTCAAATTAATTTTCCTTCAAAATCTGATGCAAAATCTGATGTCAGGCTGAATCTCATTTCTTCATAGGTAACCTGTTTTTTCTTTGAAGGTTATATGATTTTCCTCTTTATGCTTAAATTTCTGAAATTTTACCCAAGTGCATTTAAACGTGATATTTCTTTACTCAGCCTCATTGGCCCTCAGTGGGACCCTTAAAAAAAAACACAAAACCAAAACAAAACATTTATTTGGTTTAATGCCATAATGTATTGTGAGGAAAACAAGGATGGCAATAATAGCAACACAGAGATAACTCCAGTTAATTTTTTAAAGCATAAAACAAAACAATATCATGGAAGAAGTTAAACAGTTCTGTACTGTTTAAAAGTGAAAGGTACAGCTCTCCTCAGGCCTTACGTGCAGTCCCTCTCCCCTTTTCCCTTGGTTCATTGGGTATCCATCCATCCAGGAAAAAATGTTTCTACTGGCAAATAGTATTCACTTTTTGGAAAGTACACACCACACACACTTAACCACACAGTCAGCTTTCCCTTACTCCACTCCCTCAGGGATCTAACTGTAATAGGGAAGAACAAATCTGATTCCAAATGGATCTGTTTCTTTTACTTTGACCTTTGTATTCTATTGCTTTTGCTACAAACTAAGAATGTTGCCTATAGCCTGAAGTATACAGCATAGCTTTAAAGTCAAGGCTCTGACCTTTAAAGGTATAACACTTTTCCATTAACAGAGAGATGAAAAGAAATAGCAGAACAGAGAATAACAGTTGTCTTGTTGGAGGTTTACAGGAGCATCATGACCTGACTTAGGAGGACAGCTGCAAGAACAAAGGATTCTGACACCAAGAAGTTTGCACCAACGAACCACACCTCCTCCCCTTTTAGTATAAAAGAAGCCTGAGTTCTAACGTGGGTAAGATGGTTCTTTGGGGCACTAGTCCTCCATCTTCTCAGTCTGCTGGCTTTCCAAAGAAAGTCACTATTCCTCGCCCCAACACCTCATTTATTTATTGGCATGTCGTGTGGCAAGCAGTACAAGCTTGGACTCAGTAACACAACCAGTCCCTTGCTGATGGACATTTAGATAATTTCAAGTTTTATGGCTGTGCAAACAATACTACAGTAAACACCTCTGAATGACTATAGGTATCTTGACATACTTTAATGACTATGTGCAAGGGATAAATTCCTAGTAGTGGCATGGCTGGAATAAAGAGTCAGGACATTTTATTTTTTGATCATTTTTTGGTCAAGTTGCACTGCAAAAGTTTGTACATTTCATTCTCAATAACAGGTTATCAGTGTCTCATTCTCTACAAACTTATTGATAGTAGGTATTATCAAGCTTTCTAAGTACTGCCAATCTGGACAGGTGAAAATATTGGTGCTTTCATGTGTGTTTCTTTGGCTGAATGTATGGCTTAGTATCATTTCCTAGGTTTACTGGCCCTCTGAATTTCTTTTTCCTGACTCCCCATTTATGTTCTTGGCCTCAGTGGATCTTTTCTTGGCTGACCTGTGTCTTTCTTTGCCTCAGGAAAAAGTCTTTTGGTTACTTCTCCAATTGTCTCCTTTCTTCTACGTTCTCTGCCTTTCCCCCTGCCTTCAGACATCTACATTTGTCCTTGGGTTATTTTCTTTTCATCTCATATTTTCCAGCGGTTTGTCTTTTCACTCTGCCTTAAAGAAAATGTTTTTCAACATTATCTCCCTAACATTCAGCTTGCTTTTTAAAAAATGTATAAATAAAATATGGCTTATCCAGTTTATAGATAGCACAGTCCTGCAATTTCTTATTCCTGACACCCTTTCCTAAAGTTTTTAGCAGTATTTTTCTGGTATGTACCTCTGTATTTCTCTGTTCTTTGTATTTCTCAGTCAAGACATTATCTGGATTTCCTGCTGAGAGGTGAAGGTTTAGTACTAATACCACTGCCGTATCCCCACTGCCATTCTCTCCATCCTACTGCAACAGCTGTGCCCCAACTTTTTGTTAAAGTATTAGCTACTTTTGGAGATAAATATGTGAGTGTAGTTCATGGCTAAGTTAAAGTGTTCACTATGGTTATGTTTCCTTTATTTTTCCCCCTGGAATTAACAATTACCTTAAAAAAAATCTTTTTTTGGCTTTAGTTTTACATGCGTCTTTAACTAAAGCCTTCTAAGCCCTCCAAAAGGAATTGCAAAAGACTTCTGAATTTTGAAGAGCCCTTTTCCATGGATTGGCTCCCTCCTTTGTTTCTCTCCTTCTTGAGGTCTGAGGACAGAACTAAGAAAGGCAGGATCAGGGCGTCAGGGGAAGATGAGAGGTAGGAAAGGGCTGGGGCCCGGAAAGGGGAAACAGATCTGCAGTGATCCCGGGACTGGAGCTTCAGGGGTCAGTTGTCTGAGCTGGGAATGTCTCTACAGAAAGGGTGCTCTCGGTGGTGGGTGGTTCCCAGCCCCCCACCTCCAAGATGAACAGCTGTACTGGACCTTTACAGGAGGATTGTAACACTGTAGCAGTGTCATTTTTTTCAAATTAGCACCAACAGGTTTGCATTTTTCTAAGAATAGTGTGTTGAGGGCAGAGGGGTACTTGGTGAGTCATACTTGGTGGAGGCAGAAGTGGGCCAAAGGCAGGCCCTCAATGTCTCCAGCTGGGCAAATGGGGTGAGACAGGTGTGAGAGAGAGAGACCAAATCATGAGGAAGGGGGAGGAGCCCTTCCCTGACCTCCGTGCCTTCCTTCCCCACCCCTGCCCAGCACAGAGCAGGTGTTAAGCAGTAATATAAGTCCTAAGCCCCGTGAGCTCAGGGCACCTCTCAAGGCTGTTGGAATGTTAGAGGTTTGTAATTTAAAGGCAGGATGGGGCGCACAGCAACAAGTGGTCCATGTATTTTGATATAATTTTATTCAATGAATTGTGGAAGGACCAAGAGTCCCAGAAGGGCCCACCAAGGACTTGGCGGATCTCTTCTGGGACACCAGCCCCTCCTTCTTTCTCAACCAGCAAACCCTTCTGCAGGTGGTGAGGGGAACTCTCAGAAGTTGCTAGTTTTGAACAGAACCAAATTTTAGTTGAATGGAACCCCAGAGCTTGGGTAGGGGTGATGGAGAGACTGTACCTCAGACTTTTCCCTGGCTTCACCTGAACTGTGCGGGGCCCAGGACTTTCCGAAAAGCTGGGTGGTGACACACCCCCTGCAGGCCACCTGAGCAGGCCACTCTGCCTGGGCCTGGTTTTGTGAACTTCCCGGGATTCTGTTCTGGTGGCTGCAGGGGATACAGTCGCTAGTCCCCAGACCACCAGTCTAGACTGACCTCCCGACATCCCTCTTGTTCAGCCCTGAACTCTATCTGAAAGTGCCTTGTGACAGGTATTTGTTCCGTCTTGTTAACCCTGCCCAGCACATAGGAGGTGATCAATAAGTAATTGTTGTGTGAATCAATAACCCCCAGCCTCCCTCAGAGTTGAGCTCTGCAGTGTGATTAGAAGAAGAGATGACACTGGCTTCCCCTTTGTCAGCACTGCTCCCTGCTGGGCGGTGCCCTGAGCCTCTTCCAGAGCTCTCTGCCTTTCTACCGTGGCTGTGCTTGTACACACACACACACACACACACACACACACACACACACACAGGCTGATGCTCACCACCAGTGTCCAGGACACATCCACTGCTCATTTGTGTCTCTTAGCACAGAAACACAAGAGTTCCTGCTCACAGTTTCCCACTCTCCCTCCAGGGCTGCCCCCAGAGATATTTTCCAGGTGTTTTTAGATGTCTAGAGGCACGAGCTTCAATCATCATGACATCACAGTTCGGTTCTTCCTATGTGCTTGGCACTGTTCACTACTTTTCACTCAGCATCTCAGTTAATCCTAGCAGCAACTCTAAGACTCAGAGAAGTTAATTTGCCTGGGACCATCAGATGAGCCCAGATAGGAAGCCAGGTCTTTCTTACCTGTTTCTGTGCAATTGATCACACCACAGTACTTGAACACCAAAGCCAGGGTTCAGCAAATGTCAACAGCAGGAGGGATGCCAGGGTTCTGCGGCACGGTGTATCCCAGCCAGCAGGGGCCGCTGTTTCCCCATGCTCGGGTCAGGAACCTGGGCGCGGTCCCCCACTGACCTAGTTTGTCCCCCACAGAACACAGTCGGAGCTTGGACTTGTGAGCCCAAGGGAGTCCCCCAAACTCTAGGGGACCTGCCCTACCTTACCACAGTCCTCAGCACAGCCTTCAGCCTGCATGCCCCCCAACCAGACACAAGGGAGCATGGGAGGTGAGCCATTGCAGATGCCAAAGTAGAAGTCTGAACTGGAGAGTTCTGCTCTGTCAGAATTTCTTCTAGGTGTACGGGTCTATCCGTCTGGTTTTTGGGGGCCTGGCTAACTGTTGGGTTCTCCTCCTGAGAGAGGAAGGTTGGCTCTCAGGGAGGTAAGCCCCTGGGGTGGGCGAATCCAGTTAGACTACTGGTCTCCAAATTGGGGTATGCAGGATGATCTGTTGGAGGTACAGGGAGAAAATACTAGAACTTTTATTTATGTATTTATTTACATTTTTGATCTAAAAATAAGAATGTAGCCTTGCTAATATTTAATGTTCAAATTGGTGGTGGTTCTCTCACTGGAATGGATGTCAAATAGTCCTGTATCAGCAAAGCACGTGTGACAGACTTTATGTGTCCCCACCAGGCTGGACTTATGGAGTGTATTACGTACATTACCTAAAGTAATCCTTGGGACTTCCCTGGTGGCGCAGTGGTTGGGACTCCACGCTCCCAGTGCAGGGGGCCCAGGTTCAGTCCCTGGTCAGGGAACTGGATCCCATGTGCATGCTGCAACTAGGAGTTCACATGCCACAACTGGGGAGCTTGCCAGCCACAACTAAGGAGCCCACTGGCAGCAACTAAGGCCCGGCAAAACCAAATAAATAATAAAATTTTTTAAAAAAGAAAGTAATCCTTACAGCACGGACAAGTAGCTTTTAAGAATTCCCTGTGAAGAAACCAGAGTCTGAAGGTAATACAAATGGTACCTGCACAAGTGACCCAGAGAAAGAGAAATGACTGAGCTCTCATTCCACTCCTCGTACGAGCTCTTAGCTGCATATGACATAAAAACAAGGACAGCCCATTCAGATCTGACAAGACATCAGTCTCCCAAATTCAAACCTGTCAAAACCATTTGAAATTATATCTACTACCATTTATAGAGAGCTTTGCTATAAAAACAAACATAGCTGGGCCTTGATATCAGTAGTACTAGCGATAGGAGTACAGCCATATGGCTTATCAGGGGTGCAAGCAAAAATGTGTTTGGAGGCTGAGGCCCAGATCAAAAGAGCCTGGAGATCACTGGTGTGTGCCACTGCCAACAGTCCTGTGTTCCTGTCCTGACAGTTCTTACAGTTTGCTGTGTACCAAAGGCTTAAGCATTGGGTTTTGTGAAGATTGTTGCTGACACTGCTCAAGGCCAGACATTGGAACCATGACCCTTTGGGATTTGGTTCAGATTCCAGCTGAGGCATTTCAAATAGGGTGGTTTTTGTTTGTTTTGGGTCTGCTTCACGAGTGCCAGATTCCTGTCACAGAAGGAGGAGGAAGGGGAGGTGGGAGCCTTCTGTGCGTGGCCCTCTTCCGGGCTCACTGGAGTGGGCCTACTTTACGGGACCCCCGAGGGTCCGTCCTGGTTTACTGCATGTTTCCCCACCCTGCATAATGGAGTGGCCTCCCTCTCAGCCCCAGTCCCTATGTGCTTCCTTTCGGGGGCAGAAGATTAAAAAGATCGGCCCAAATCTTGACAGAGGGAGAGTTCATTCTAAGTGGACTCACTGAGAACAGATGCACGGTCGCCTGTATCAGTTCTTATCAAAGTGCCGTCCAAAGTCCAATGGCATCAGAATTCCTTAGGATGATTTGGAAACAGGCAGATTCCCACGTCCCACCTGAGACCTCCCGATTCAGAATCGGTGAGTGGCCTGAGGAAAAAGCATTTTAAATAAACCCTTGTCCCCACCTCTACCAACTGATGATTCCAAAGCATGCTCATATTATAGAAACATCACTCTATATAATGATATGTTTGAAAACTATAGTTTTTCCAGAGGGCTTATCATCTGAATTCATTTTTCTCAATATGGGATAGGTGGGGCCCAGTAGCCTTCTGTTGATTTTAAGCCCAAGGGTGGAGTGAGGCTCAGAGGGGGTCAGTCACTCACCCAAGTGTGTGGGACGTTCCCAGTGGATGGGAGCCGCCGCCCACACCAGACTCACAGGGCTGTGGGGAGCGAGATGACAGCCCACACATCAGCGAAGGGGCCCTGGCTTCAAGTAACTCCATGAGAAGGGGGTGAATTTCTGGGGCAAATTCATCCCTGAAACCACAGCCCAGCCTGGACCCAGTGGGAATTACAATGCCACTCATCTTTAGAAAGGG